>NC_091333.1:23430723-23498223 GCF_038502225.1 Cherax quadricarinatus | reverse complement strand
AGATGTTATTTATCAGATGTTTTATCAGATATTATTTTATCAGATGTTATTGTTTTATCAGATGTTTTATCAGATGTTATTTAATCAGATGTTTTATCAGATGTTATTTTGTTATCAGATGTTATTGTTTTATTAGATGTTATTTATCAGATGTTTTATCAGATCATATTGTTTTATTAGATGTTATTGTTTTATTAGATGTTATTGTTTTATTAGATGTTATTGTTTTATTAGATGTTATTTTATCAGATGTTTTATCAGATGTTATTTTATCAGATGTTTTATCAGATGTTTTATCAGATGTTATTGTTTTATCAGATGTTATTTTATCAGATGTTTTATCAGATGTTATTTTATCAGATGTTTTATCAGATGTTATTTTATCAGATGTTTTATCAGATGTTTTATCAGATGTTATTTTATCAGATATTGTTTTATAAGATGCTATAGTTTTGTTATCAGATGTTGATATTTTATCAGATGTTTTGTTATTGTTTTATCAGTTGTTTTATCAGATGTTTTATCAAATGTTTTGTTATCAGATGTTTTATCAAATGTTTTATCAGATGTTATTGTTTTATCAGATGTTATCAGATGTTATCAGATGTTATCAGATGTTATCAGACGTTATCAGACGTTATCAGATATCAGATGTTATCAGACGTTATCAGATGTTATCAGATGTTATCAGACGTTATCAGACGTTATCAGATGTTATACGTTATCAGACATCAGACGTTATCAGATGTTATCAGATGTTATCAGACGTTATCAGACGTTATCAGATGTTATCAGACGTTATCAGACGTTATCAGATGTTATCAGATGTTATCAGACGTTATCAGACGTTATCAGATGTTATCAGATGTTATCAGACGTTATCAGACGTTATCAGACGTTATCAGACGTTATCAGACGTTATCAGACGTTATCAGACGTTATCAGACGTTATCAGATGTTATCAGACGTTATCAGACGTTATCAGACGTTATCAGACGTTATCAGACGTTATCAGACGGGCAGGACTTAAAAGATGCATAATTGTTTATCTTTGGAATATATTAATCAATTATAATTATATATATACTTTGAGATGTACAGATTGTGTAGTTTCAAGATTATTCTAGATGCAATGTAACATTGGTAACAATGTGACAATGGTAACAATGTAACATTGGTAACAATGTGACAATGGTAACAATGTAACATTGGTAACAATGTAACATTGGTAACAATGTGACAATGGTAACAATGTGACAATGGTAACAATGTAACATTGGTAACAATGTAACATTGGTAACAATGTAACATTGGTAACAATGTGACAATGGTAACAATGTGGCAATGGTAACAATGTGACAATGGTAACAATGTGACAATGGTAACAATGTGACAATGGTAACAATGTGACAATGGTAACAATGTAACATTGGTAACAATGTGACAATGGTAACAATGTGACAATGGTAACAATATAACATTGGTAACAATGTGACAATGGTAACAATGTGACAATGGTAACAATGTAACATTGGTAACAATGTGACAATGGTAACAATGTAACATTGGTAACAATGTGACAATGGTAACAATGTAACATTGGTAACAATGTGACAATGGTAATGTGACAATGGTAACAATGTGACAATGGTAACAATGTGACATTGGTAACAATGTAACATTGGTAACAATGTAACATTGGTAACAATGTAACATTGGTAACAATGTAACATTGGTAACAATGTAACATTGGTAACAATGTAACATTGGTAACAATGTAACATTGGTAACAATGTGACAATGGTAACAATGTGACAATGGTAACAATGTGACAATGGTAACAATGTGACAATGGTAACAATGTAGCATTGGTAACAATGTGACAATGGTAACAATGTAACATTGGTAACAATGTGACAATGGTAACAATGTGACAATGGTAACAATGTGACAATGGTAACAATATAACATTGGTAACAATGTGGCAATGGTAACAATGTGGCAATGGTAACAATGTTACAATGGTAACAATGTAACATTGGTAACAATGTGACAATGGTAACAATGTAACATTGGTAACAATGTAACATTGGTAACAATGTGACAATGGTAACAATGTAACATTGGTAACAATGTGACAATGGTAACAATGTGGCAATGGTAACAATGTGGCAATGGTAACAATGTGACAATGGTAACAATGTGACAATGGTAACAATGTGGCAATGGTAACAATGTGACAATGGTAACAATGTGGCAATGGTAACAATGTGACAATGGTAACAATGTGACAATGGTAACAATGTGACAATGGTAACAATGTGACAATGGTAACAATGTGACAATGGTAACAATGTGACAATGGTAACAATGTGACAATGGTAACAATGTAACATTGGTAACAATGTGACAATGGTAACAATGTGGCAATGGTAACAATGTGACAATGGTAACAATGTGACAATGGTAACAATGTGACAATGGTAACAATGTGACAATGGTAACAATGTGGCAATGGTAACAATGTGACAATGGTAACAATGTGACAATGGTAACAATGTGACAATGGTAACAATGTGACAATGGTAACAATGTGACAATGGTAACAATGTGACAATGGTAACAATGTGACAATGGTAACAATATGACAATGGTAACAATGTGGCAATGGTAACATTGTAGCAATTATTACAACACCGCCAGTGTTGCGTACCTGCTTCAACTGTACCCTTAGTTAGTCCAAAACTATAAGCTCACACACACACACACACACACACACACACACACACACACACACACACACCGTGAAGAGGCGGGGCCAGGAGCTCGGACTCGACCCCCGCAACCTCAACTAGGTGAGTACAACTAGGTGAGTACACACACACACACCTACACACACACAAACACACACACAAACACACACACCTACACACACACACACACACACACACACACACACACACACACACACACACACACACACATGGGGTTCCCAAAACATGGAGAGCCAAGATGCTGGACGTGGTGCTGGAAAACCTCATGCACCAACATGTTAAGGACACTACCAGAGTGAGAGAGGAGGATGAGCCAGCAAGATTGGACCTTGTGTTCACCCTGGGCAGCTCAGACATTGAGGACATCAAGTATGAGAGTCCCCTAGGAGCTAGCGACCATGTGATTCTGTGCTTTGAATACATAGTAGAGCTGCAAGTGGAGAGAATAACAGGAGTTGAATGGGAAAAGCCTGACTATAAAAGAGGGGACTACATAGGGTTGAAGAACTTCCTGCGGGAGGTCCAGTGGGACAGAGAACTGGCAGGAAAGCAAGTACATGAAATGATGGAATATGTAACAACAAAATGCAAGGAGGCAGTGGAAAGGTTTATTCCCAAGGGCAACAGTAACAACGGGAAGACCAGAACGAGCCCCTGGTTTACCTGACGGTGTAAGGAGGCAAAAACAAAGTGTAATAGAGAATGGAAAAAGTACAGAAGGCAGAGAACACACGAAAATAGGTAGATCAGTCGCAGAGCCAGGAATGAGTATGCACAGGTAAGGAGGGAGGCCCAGCGACAGTATGAAAATGACATAGCATCGAGAATCAAGACTGACCCGAAACTGTTGTATAGCCACATCAGGAGGAAGACAACAGTCAAAGACCAGGTGATCAGATTAAGGACAGAAGGTGGAGAACTCACAAGAAATGATCAGGAGGTATGTGAGGAGCTGAGCAGGAGATTTAAGGAAGTTTTTACAGTAGAGACAGGAAGGGCTGTGGGAAAACAGCACAGAAGGGAACATCAAGAGGGAATATACCAACAAGTGTTGGATGACATACGAACAACTGAGGAGGAGGTGAAGAAGCTCCTAAGTGACCTTGACACCTCAAAGGCGATGGGACCGGACAACATCTCCCCATGGGTCCTTAGAGAAGGAGCAGAGATGCTGTGCATGCCTCTAACCACAATCTTCAACACATCCCTTGAAACTGGGCAACTACCTGAGAAATGGAAGACAGCTAATGTAGTCCCCATATTTAAGAAAGGAAACAGAAACGAGGCGCTAAACTACAGACCTGTGTCTCTGACATGTATTGTGTGCAAAGTCATGGAGAAGATTATCAGGAGGAGAGTGGTCGAACACCTGGAAAGGAACAAGATTATAAATGAAAACCAGCATGGGTTCATGGAAGGCAAATCTTGTATCACAAACCTCCTAGAGTTTTATGACAAGGTAACAGAAGTAAGACACAAGAGAGAGGGGTGGGTAGATTGCATTTTCCTAGACTGCAGGAAGGCCTTTGACACAGTTCCCCACAAGAGATTAGTGCAGAAGCTGGAGGATCAGGCGCATGTAACAGGGAGGGCACTGCAATGGATCAGGGAATACCTGACAGGGAGGCAGCAACGAGTCATGGTACGTGAAGAGGTATCACAGTGGGCGCCTGTGATGAGCGGGGTCCCACAGGGGTCAGTTCTAGGACCAGTGCTATTTTTGATATATGGGAACGACATGATGGAAGGAATAAACTCTGAAGTGTCCCTATTCGCAGATGATGTGAAGTTGATGAGAAGAATTAAATCGGATGAGGATGAGGCAGGACTGCAGAGACACCTGAACAGGCTGGACATGTGGTCCAGTAACTGGCTTCTCGAATTCAATCCAGCCAAATGCAAAGTCATGAAGATTGGGGAGGGGCAAAGAAGACTGCAGACAGAGTATAGGCTAGGTGGACAAAGACTACAGACCTCACTCAGGGAGAAAGACCTTGGGGTGACCATAACACCAAGCACATCACCGGAGGCACACATCAACCAAATAACTGCTGCAGCATACGGGCGCCTGGCAAACCTGAGAATAGCGTTCCAATACCGTAATAAGGAATCGTTCAAGACACTGTACACTGTGTATGTTAGGCCCATACTGGAGTATGCAGCACCAGTCTGGAACCCACACCTGGTCAAGCACGTCAAGAAGTTAGAGAAAGTACAAAGGTTTGCAACAAGGCTAGTCCCAGAGCTCAGGAAAATGTCATACGAGGAAAGGTTGAGGGAGATCAGACTGACGACACTGGAGGACAGAAGGGTCAGGGGAGACATGATAACGACATACAAGATACTGCAGGGAATAGACAAGGTGGACAGAGATAGGATGTTCCAGAGAGGGGACACAGGGACAAGGGGTCACAACTGGAAGCTGAAGACTCAGACGAGTCACAGGGACGTTAGGAAGTATTTCTTCAGTCATAGAGCTGTCAGGAAGTGGAATAGCCTAGCAAGTGAAGTAGTGGAGGCAGGAAACATACATAGTTTTAAGAAGAGGTATGATACAGCTCAGGAAGTAGAGAGAGAGAGAGGACCTAGTAGCGATCAGTGAAGAGGAGCTGAGTCTCGACCCTTGCAACCACAATTAGGTGAGTACACACACACCTACACACACACCTACACACACACCTACACACACACACCTACACACACACACACCTACACACACACACACCTACACACACACCTACACACACACACACCTACACACACACACACCTACACACACACACACCTACACACACACACCTACACACACACACCTACACACACACACACACCTACACACACACACCTACACACACACACACCTACACACACACACACCTACACACACACACACACACACACACCTACACGCACACTCCTACACACACACACCTACACACACACACCTACACACACACACGACATGACGGAAGGGTTAGACTCAGAAGTGTCCCTGTTTGCAGATGATGTGAAGTTAATGAGGAGAATTAAATCTGATGAGGACCAGGCAGGACTTCAAAGAGACCTGGACAGACTGGATACCTGGTCCAGCAAATGGCTTCTCGAATTTAATCCTGCCAAATGCAAAGTCATGAAGATAGGGGAAGGGCACAGAAGACCACAGACAGAGTATAGGCTAGGTGGCCAAAGACTGCAAACCTCACTCAAGGAGAAAGATCTTGGGGTGAGTATAACACCGAGCATGTCTCCGGAAGCACACATCAATCAGATAACTGCTGCAGCATATGGGCGCCTGGCAAACCTGAGAACAGCATTCCGATACCTTAGTAAGGAATCATTCAAGACACTGTACACCGTGTATGTCAGGCCCATACTGGAGTATGCAGCACCTGTTTGGAACCTGCACTTGATAAAGCACGTCAAGAAACTAGAGAAAGTACAAAGGTTTGCGACAAGGTTAGTTCCAGAGCTAAGGGGAATGTCCTATGAAGAAAGATTAAGGGAAATCGGCCTGACGACACTGGAGGACAGGAGGGTCCGGGGAGACATGATAACGACATATAAAATACTGTGTGGAATAGACAAGGTGGACAAAGACAGGATGTTCCAGGGAGGGGACACAGAAACAAGAGGCCACAATTGGAAGTTGAAGACACAAATGAGTCAGAGAGATAGTAGGAAGTATTTCTTCAGTCATAGAGTTGTAAGGCAGTGGAATAGCCTAGAAAATGACGTAGTGGAGGCAGGAACCATACACAGTTTTAAGACAAGGTTTGATAAAGCTCATGGAGCGGGGAGAGAGAGGGCCCAGTAGCAACCGGTGAAGAGGCGGGGCCAGGAGCTAAGACTCGACCCCTGCAACCACAAATAGGTGAGGTGAGTACATACACACATACACACAGTAGGGATACCGAGCTCGTGAGTCACACCTTCCGTGCTCCGGGAATATAAGTGGTTTTGAGGGCTACCCAAGTGTTCTGCAAGGTTTGCTAAGTGTGTCAGGGTAGTGAACAATCCTAGAAGTGATTTTTAATCTGCCTGAGCCACATAAGTGTGGGGAGAGCCACAATTTTGTAAGTGATCTAGAAAATAAAAATGTTGTGGCGCAGAGTGGGCAGGCTAGTGTGGGTGGTAAGGCGACGTTGTCAAGTGTCACCTAAGAAAGATAATAAAGTGAAACAATCAATCGTGTGACCAGTGAGAGAAATACAGTGAATAGGGTACATTATTAGCGAGAAGATATTGAGGTGGATCTACGCCAGGACGTACATCGAGCTGGATCTACGCCAGGACATCACATCGAGTGGACAATCTACAGGCTGTACAGCTGCACTACAAGTACTGTATCACCTATGAGTGGTTGTTTGGGTGTGGGGTTCCAGGTTCCAATTAACCGCGAAGCTGAATGTGAATGGCCTAACTCTCATAGCAAGATAAAGAATAGGCACTCAAGTATTCAATAAAGAATAGCAATTGGTAATCCATTGAACAAGGCCGGTCAAGCATAGGCAACATTGTAAGTAGGTGAGCGTAAGTCTCAGGAGGGTGGGAGTCAGGTCACAAGAGGTTGTGGACAAAGCGACAACTGAGAATCCACATTACACTCCAAGCACAAGCCACCTACTTTTCAGACACATAATAAACCCACACATAGTTCGACACATAATTACACACACACACACACACACACATACACACACACATACGCACACACACACACACACACACACACATACACACGCAAACACACACATAAACACACATATACACACACACACACATACACACACGCGCACACACACACGCACACCAACACACACACACACACACACACACATACATATACACACACACACACACACACACATACATATACACACACACATATACACACACACATACACAAACACACACATACACACACATACACTACACACACATACACACACACACACACATACACACATACACACACACACACACACACACACATACACACACACACACACACACACACACACATACACACACACACACACACACACACACACTGTGAGGGAAAAGTTCAATAGATAGGAGTAGCGAGAGAATATATAGTAACAATAGTTTCATTGCCGGCTACTTGTTAAGGTAGGGTAAGTCAAGCTCCCGCTATTCCTGCCTTTTTTCCCCCACCCCTAAAGTGATAGTTTGTTTGCCGGCTGCTTGTTAATGTAGGGTCAGTCTAGCTCCCACTATCCGTTCCCCTCCCTCTTCCCCTCCCCCCCAAAAGGTGATGTGTGGGGCTCTGGTCAAACAGTAAATCACTCGACTCACAGCTCCCAACACTACTCTTGGATGACAGAGAGGGTCACCTGTCAATCAACGAGAAAAACTGAAGGAGACGGACTAACGTCCTGGAGACGTCCCATGTTGGATTTACTTGCCTGTGCACTTGTATGAAGAATCAGGACATAACCCCTCATCATTACAGCGGTCAAGAACCTGATCTCCTGTCATTGGGAAAGATTACTTATGGCCACTAGAACGAGCCAGTGGGTTGTCACCAACAACTGCGACCCCCCCCCCCACATCATCAGCAACGGCTTCTATTGCAACAATACGCAGTGTCACCAACAACAGACACCCAAGTTTTTAGCATTGAATTCAGATATCATTTATATTTTTCATTTTTCATTTTCTTTCATGTAGGATCAGTATTTCATATTTAAGTGTTTTATATTTCATATTTCCTAAATAATAAAGTGTTTATATTTGTCAGTTTTTGTTCTTTTTCTATTCATTAATTTTCCTGAGGAGGAGCCAGCCTGAGTAATACTGACTGAAGTTGTTACAGGGCTGAGTAAGCCTTCACAAGTGGCGACCTTGCCAGGATCAACTCTACTGAATCAAGATTCAACTCCATCTCGAATCTACCATTGGAACTTCAACGCCGCATACTACAGACGGTTACCACCAGCCATGAGTAATTCTCTATGGTAGGACTACAGTACAGGTATTTAAAAGATTTGGTGATTGTTATAGTCTCAATTTATTGTAAGTCAAGTCAGGCAGGATGTAATATTTAATTCTGCCACCTAATTTTGTGTGAGCTTGAAACACTTTGGAGGATTAGACTCTAGGGACCCGAGATTTTCCAGTGATAATTTGTTTTATTGAGCTCTTTATTATATCAAGGGAACTGTCGTAGGACACTCTTGATTTGTTGGTGAGAAGATTGGATGGTCAAGTGACCCCATTCTACTTACTGTTTGCTCGGAGCCGGCATAGAACTCTTCATTTTAATTAATACATATTGTTTAATTGAAACAGGGATCGAGCCCTCTGGTTTATTTACAGTTTGAGCGGAGCAGGAATTGAACCCTCCATTTTCTTTAATACCCATTTCATTTTCCCCTGGTAGTTTAAGTTATTCTTGCAAATATGGAGGAATACCAGTTTTGGATGAATACTGGAAGTAAGTTAGGAATAACAGGGAAAAATTTAGAATCTTTCATTAGTGTTAAGATCCAGGAAAGACTTGAGAGGGAATAGAAAGAGAAAGAGAAGACAAAAAGGAGTGTGATAGACTTGATCGTGAGGAGAGAGCTAAAGTACGTGAAGAACAAGTTAAATTAAGGGAACTTGAGGAAAGAGCAAAGGATAGAGAAGTTGAGGAAAGAGCTAGAGAACATGAGTTGAGAGAGAGAGAAAAGGATCGTGAGCTCGAACAAGCTCCCCTTGAATTAGAGAGTAAAAAGTTAACTTTCTCACAACAGCAATTAGATGAAGGAGTAATGGAACAACGTGCAGCTAGTGCACATATTCCAACACCTAATTTACCACCCTTCACAGAGGAGGAAGACATAACTTCATACATTATCAGGTTTGAAAATACCGCTACCCTCTGTGAATGGCCTGCTGACACCTGGGCTACCAGGTTAGGAATGTTATTTTCTGGTACCACTTTGAATATCTATGCAACTTTGTCACAGGATATCATATGTAATTATAACCTACTGAAGAAGGCAATCCTTAAAGCATATCAAAAAACCACTAATTCTTACAGGAAAGATTTCAGGTATGCCACCTTACAGCCTGGCCAGAACTTTCAGCAGCTACAGGTAACACTCTTTCGTTTGTTCGACTTTTGGATAGAGAGTTCAGGAATTGATCACAGTTATGAATCTCTTAGAGACTTCATGGTTGCTGACCAGTTCCTGACAGCTCTTCCACATCAGATACGAACATTCATCAGAGAAGGTAACCTGATTAAAGCTGAGGAAGTTGCTGAGGCTGCTGACCTGTATGCTGAGGCTCACAATTCCTATAAAGACCTAAAGGGATCGAACCCTAAGGGCAAGGGTTCATCAGACCTTAAGAAATCAAAGCCTATAGTGGAAAGTAAAATGACTTCTTTTATTCCTGTTTGTCATTTGTGTGGTGTTAAGGGACATAAACGTCCAGATTGTCCTTCTAAGAAGGTCCAAAAAGTTGGAAGATGTTTTAAAGACTGTAATGACCAAGCACCCTTCTGTTCAGGAACAGTTAATGGACTTAATGTATCTACCATTTTACGAGACACTGGATGCACATGTATAGTCATTTCTGATAAGCTGTTCCCTAACCTTAAAGAAACTCATTCCTCTGCTATACTTTCAGACTACTTGGGCTGTACGGACACTTTTCCTACCATCCGTTGTTACATTAGGTCTAAATGGTTCACAGGTTGGTCTGAAGCCGTACTAGCTCCCATCACTTCTTGCTCCGTACTAATAGGTAATGTAAAAGGTGCCATTCTTCCTTCTGAGGTTGACCTTTCAGCACCAAAGATGGACGTAAGTGTTTCAGATCCTCCTCCTGTAGAGTCAGAGAAGCCCTTCGAAAGTTCAGATGAGACAATGTCTCGCGAGATTCATGTGGGATTAAAAACCAGTGATGCTACTCTCGAAAGCAAGGAAGTAGATCACCGGTTCACTTGTTAGATGAAAGTGAAGATATCACCTCTGATACCATAAATGTCTTGACTAGGGCTCAGACAAAAGCCCAGGCTTCTCCTACTGTCCATCCTTTGATTTTCCCTGACTTTAAGCCTTTAGATATATCGAAGGACTCCTTTGTCAATTTACAACGTAATTGCCCTTCTCTTCAGAATTGCCATAATGCCGCTAAACAAAATCAAGTGATCCAAAGGAAAAACTTTTCATATAAATTTGAATATATAAAAGGTATCTTGTACAAGTCAGTATTCAAATTAAATTCAGATGAGACAGACTATTCCATCTTAGTTGTTCAAAGTCAATGCAGAGACACTGTTCTTAAAATGGCTCATGACCTGCCAGTGGCCGGACATTTCTCGCATTGTAAAACCTTAAATAAAATTAGGGAAACCTATTTTTGGCCAAAAATATCCTCAGATGTCACTACCTATTGTAGATCGTGTAAAGTTTGCCAACTGTCATCCTCCCGAGGTACCAGGCGAGTACCTATGGTCAAAATGCCTATCTTTACGGTACCCTTTGAAAGAGTAGCTATTGACATCGTTGGTCCTTTATCTCCACTTTCATCTGGGGGACATAGATATATATTAACATTAGTTGATTATGCTTCGAGTTTCCCTGAAGCCATTCCCTTAAAGACCATAACTACTACAGAGGTGGCTGAAGCCCTTTTGTCCATCTTCTCCAGAGTGGGCATCCCTAGAGAAATTTTGTCTGACCGTGGGACACAATTCACATCTGACTTAATGCAACTTCTCTACCAACTTCTAGGAGTGAAGCCTCTCTTCACAACACCCTATCATCCCAGCTGTAATGGGAGGATTGAGCGCCAGCATTCGATTCTCAAGTCCATTTTAAGGAAACTTTGCTCCCTTAAACCTAGGAGTGGCATCGTTACCTACCCTGTGCTTTGTTTGCCATGAGGGAAGTTCCCAGTGACTCTTTGGGGTTTTCACCTTTTGAACTTCTCTGGTAGACAGGCCAGAGGTCCACTGTCCATCCTTCATGACTTATGGTCTAATGAGAAGGTAAATGCTGAGGTTCAGTCTTCTTATCAGTTTCTCCTTGACCTTAGATCCAAACTTGAGGAGACCTCTGACATAGTTTCGAAAAACTTAAGCTTGTCAATGGACCAATACAAAACCTATTTTGATTCCAAAAGTCAGAGGAGAAGTTTTAAAGTAGGGGATGAAGTTCTGGTACTTTTGCCTATCAAGTCAAATAAATTATTAGTAGCATGGAAAGGTCCATATAAAGTATTAAAAATTTGTGGGAAAGTTGACTACCTCAAAGAAGTCAAGGGGAAACCTAAGTTTTATCATATCGACATCCCTAAGAAATATTACCGAAGAAATTTGGTTAACTGCCTTAATAACTTTGACTTAGTTTTTCCACACGAACTTGATAAGACAACTGAAGAATGTAAGGTGTGCGTAATTGACACCTCTAACTTAGACTATGATGAACTACATGACTTGGTGACTTTTGACCACTCGGACGCAACCAACATTAATACTAATGAATCTTTGGATGACCATAAGAGACATGAACTACTTCAATGTGTGAGTAACTTTTCAGACGTCTTTACTGATATTCCAGGTGTTACCTCCACAGTAGTCCATAAGATTGACTTAGTGACGGACAGTCCTATCAAACGAAAATTATACCCAGTTCCAGTTCACCTTAGGGATGCATTTGACCGAGAGGTAGACAAATTATTAAAACTAAAGATCATTGAACCTTCAGTATCTTCATATTGTTCACCAGTAGTCATGGTTAAGAAGGAGGATAATTCATATAGACTTGCTATTGACTTCAGAGGCCTTAATGTTATAACTCGGTGGGATGCTGAGCCTATGCCATTAATAGATAGCGATCTACACAAATTTTATGACGCTTCCTTCTTTTCAGAGATTGATATTGAGCAGGCATATCATCAAGTAATGTTAGATCCTTCTTCTAAGCAGTACACCGCTTTTCCTACACACCAAGGACTGATGCAATATAGAACTATGCCCTTTGGTTTGGTAACTGCCTGTGCTACCTACGTGAGACTGATGAGAAAGGTCTTGGGTAATATGCCAAATGTTTCAGTTTATTTTGATAACATTTATGTAATGACATCTACGTGGGGCGAACATATCCAAACATTAACATCAGTTTTGTGTAGGTTACGCTCACATGGCCTCACTGCCAAGCCGAAGAAATGCTTCCTTGGGTATAACAAGATTAGATATCTTGGACTGATACTTTCTAATAACTCTCTGCAGCCTCTCCCCAGTAAGATCAAAGATTTATTAGAATTTAAATTCCCCAAAACCAAGAAGCTCATGCGTAGCTTTCTTGGTTCTGTAAATTTTTATGCACGGTTTATCCCGAACCTTACTGATCTTACAGGCATCTTATCCGACTTCCTTAAAAAGTCTGTGAAGGAACCTCTTGAACTTTCCGACGTAGCTCGGGAAAAGTTTAATGAGATTAAAAGCATCTTTTTGAAAGACCCTATACTTAAGATTCCAGATATTAATAAAACATTTTGCTTAAGAACTGATGCCTCCAATACTGGCTTAGGTGAGGTGCTACTACAATACCATGATGGTACTCCCTTCCCTGTATGCTTCCTAAGCCGGAAACTCCTTCCCGCAGAAACGAGATACTCCACCACAGAAAAGGAATGTTTAGCCCTTGTGTGGGGTATCTCCAAACTTAAATTTCATTTGCTGGGAAAAGAATTCATTTTAGAAACGGACCACAAACCTTTGATATACCTAGAAACTTTTAAGGGAACCAACAGTCGCCTCTTGAGGTGGACATTGGCACTCCAGGTTTTTAAGTTCCATATTGTGTATATCAATGGTTCATCCAATTATTTCTCTGACTGGTTAAGTCGTGACAGTCAGAAGATTTCTTGCCTTACGCGACATCCACATGTTAGAACTTTTTCCTCGCCTATTCTTCTTATACTCCTTGACTATAAGTCTTGGTATGTGGGAGTGTGAGGGAAAAGTTCAATAGATAGGAGTAGCGAGGGAATATATAGTAACAATAGTTTCATTGCCGGCTACTTGTTAAGGTAGGATAAGTCAAGCTCCCGCTATTCCCGCCTTTTTTTCCCCCTCCCCGAAAGTGATAGTTTGATTGCCGGCTGCTTGTTAAAGTAGGGTCAGTCTAGCTCCCACTATCCCTTCCCCTCCCTCTTCCCCCCCCCCAAAAGGTGACGTGTGGGGCTCTGGTCAATCAGTAAATCACTCGACTCACAGCTCCCAACACTACTGTAAGTACATGCCTGCCTTGTATTCTAGTGGATTTATTGGTTGAAAGCTTCACTTTGGACCAATAATAAACTTAGTCTTTTCAGCCTTGCTCTAAGTTGACTGTTGTAATAATCACCACGTCTTTTAGGTATTGTACTTATCATGGAGAGTGATTATTTAAGCAGTGGGTAACCTGTATCTTTTCAGCTTGGATGACAGAGAGGGTCACCTGTCAATCAACGAGAAAAACTGACGGAGATGGACTAATGTCCTGGAGACATCCCATATTGGATTTAATTACCTGTGCACCTGTATGAAATTGCAGGACGTAACCCCACATCATTGCAGCGGTAAAGAACCTGCTTTCCTGTCATCGGGATAGAATACTCATGGCGATACTCTGTGAAGAACTAGCCGGTGGTGGTCACCAACACCTGCGAACCCCCCCCCCCACATCACCAATGGCTAAGATTTCAACAACACGAAGTGTCACCAACACCAGACACCCCAATATATATATTAGCGTTGAGTTCAAATGTTATTTTATTCATTTCATTTTTCATTTTTCTTTCAAATAGGATATACCTGTCATGTTTTATTGTTTTATGTTTGCTTTAATAAATAATAAAGTGTTTATCTTTGTTAATTATTATTTCATTTTCTATTCATTAATTTTCCTGAGGAGGAGCCAGCTTTGGTAATACTGTCTGAAGTTATTACAGAGCTGAATAAGCCTTCACAGTCCAGTCATCAATACCATTGGCCTTGGAGAATTCTGTAGGCCAGTCAACAGTCTCTAGGTCAGCTGTGAACTTCCTTATTGAGGCCTCGTCATGGAGTCTAAATGAGACTTTGTTGTATTCAAGTGGTGGTTTACTAATGTTTGTCAGGAGGAAGGTAGGGTAGTGGTCTGTAGTGCTATCTGTGATTATCCCTGATTTAAGGGGGGCTAGTATATTGGTCCATATGTGGTCTATTATGGTTGCACTTGTCTCAGTGAGCCTTATAGAGAATAAACTTTGGATTTGAATTTGAAAGTTTTCTATGGTTCTTTTGATACAAAATTATTAATTTTTATATTAATATAAAAATATATCTTTAAATGTATAAGAGAACATTTTAGAAAGGACTTAATTTTAAATGCGTTCTTGCTAATTGATCAGTCTCTTGTTTTCATTGGGAGTGATTTTCATGTGTAAGTTTGATACTAATCCCTCTAGGATTTTCCAGTCATGTATCTCTCCCGCCTGCATTCTAGGGAGTACAGGTTGAGGAACTTCAAGCGCTCCCAGTAATTGAGGTTGTATCTCCGTTATGCACACCGTAAAGGTTCTCTGTACATTTTCTAGGTCAGCAATTTCACCTGCTTTGAAAGGTGCTGTTAGTGTGCAGCAATATTTCAGCCTAGATAGAACAAGCGACCTGAAGTGTGTAATCATGGGCTTGGCATCCCTAGTTTTGAAGGTTCTCATTATCCATCCTGTCATTTTTCTAGCAGATGCGATTGATACAATGTTGTGGTCTTTGAAAGTGAGATCCTCTGACATTATCACTCCCAGATCTTTTACATTAGTTTTTTGCTCTATTGTGTAGTTGGAGTTTATTTTATACTCTGATACAGCTTTAATTTCCTCACGTTTTCCATATCAGAGCAATTGAAATTTCTCATCAGTGAACTTCATATTTTCTGCAGCCCATTTAAAGATTTGATTGATGTCTGAAGTTTTGCAGTGTCTTCAGTGGAGGACACTGTCAGGCAAATTCGGGTGTCATCTGCAAAGGAAGACACGGTGCTGTGGCTTATATCCCTGTTGTTACACCTCTATAAGTATATTCTCTATAAGGATTACAATGCGGGGTTTACAGATTTTGGTTATAGTGTGGTTTACATGTAATAAAATACTAATTATAGAGGGGGCCACTAGGACACCTAGCATGGCTAGGCATTTCGGGCAAACTTAGAATAATTCTTATCCCTAAATTATTACAAATTATGGAGTAAGTTGACTAAATACCAAGTGACTAAGTGATCAACTCATGCATTACTTAGAGCCGATATCACTTAATATTTTTGTGAACTTGCTTGTTAGTAGCTAAAATGAGCAAGTCCAAGTGTATAATGTTATCTGTGGTCTCATATGTTACCAAATGGAAATATGTAAATTTATGTACATAGAATTATTTAGGTTAGGTGTAACAGTGCGATATGCGAAGCACTTGGTAACAGCTCACCCTCACACGTTCACCCTCTAAGCGTGACCTACCTTATGTTAGGTCACCCCTCCCCCTTACAGTCATTAGCAGCCAATCTATCTACAGCTCAGGTTGCACTGCTTGGAAGTCCTCTGTTGTTACAGAGTTGTATTCCCTTAGATGATACTTAAGGTGCTCGTGGGGGACTTATCTGTATATTACGTCAAATGTCAACTATCTGATATATTCACCGGTGATCTGAAAACCTCTGGATAATAACCTTAAGGTCCTGTACATAGTTCTCTATAAATAATTGCGCACTCGTAAGATACGAGAGAAAAGCTTAATATTTTATTATTGATATGCTCTAAGGAATAATATGATATTAAAAGGCCATAAATTTTTACTTGTGATTTTTTGACTCCCTGTGAGAAATAGAAATTAATCAGCTTATTTTACCTTGACATCCTGTAAAATGAAGAGGATAAGAGGGCTATACTGTATGTCAGATATGAGGATGAGGAACAGAATGGAAGCGAATACTGTGCCTTGCGGAAGACCTTTTCACAGTAGCTGCCTCGGACTTTACTCTGTTTACTACTACTTTTGTTTACAACTACTTTTTGTTCTTTTTGTTAGAAAATTATAGATCCATCTACCAACTTTTCCTGTTAATCCTTTATCATGCATTTTGTGTGCTATTACACCATGGTCACACTTGTCAGAGGTTTTTGCAAAATCTGTGTATGCTATAGCTGCATTTTGTTTGTCTTCTAGAGCATCCAGGACCTTGTCGTAGTGGTCCAGTAGCTGGGACAGATAGGAGCGACCTGCTCTAAAGCCGTGTTGCCCTGGGTTGTGTAACTGATGGGTATCTAGAGGAGTGGCGATCTTGCTTCTTAGAACCCTTTCAAAGATTTTTATGATATGTGAAGTTAGTGCTATAGCCCTTTGCTATTGCTTTACTGACCCCTTTGTGGAATGGGGCTGTCTGTTGTTTTTAGCACCTGTGGGACGACCCATGTCCATGCTCCCTCTCTAAAGGATGTTAAAAACACATAGGGGTTTCTTGCAGTTCTTGATGAATACGGAGTTCCATGAGTCTAGGCCTGTGCATGGGCATGTTATTTACCGCCTTTTCAAAAGCGCTTGGAATTTCACTATTTTTTCACAGTGGTTGTTCTATGCCAGTACTTGGGAGTTTGTTCCACTCATTCACAACTCTATTACCAAACCAGTGCTTTCCTATATCCTTCCTGAATCTGAATTTTTCCAATTTAAAGCCATTGCTGCGAGTCCTGTCTATGTTAGATATTTTTAGCTTGCTATTTACATCCCCTTTATTAATTCCTGTTTTCCATTTATACACCTCAATCATATCCCCCCTAATTCTATGCCTTTTGAGAGAGTGCAGATTCAGGGCCCTCAGTCTATCCTCATAGGGAAGATTTCTGATACATGGGATCAACTTTATCATCCTCCTTTGTACGTTTTTCAGTGCATTTATATCCATTCTGTAATACAGTCACAAAAACTGTGCAGCATAATCTAAATGAGGCCTAACCAAGGATATATAGAGTTGAAGAACAACCTGAGGACTTCTATTATTTACACTTCTTGCTATGAAGCCAAGGATTCTGTTAGCTTTATTGCAAACACTAATACACTGTTGTCATGGTTTTAGATTACTACTAACCAGAACTTCTAAATCCTTTTTGCAATCCATAATTATGTATTAAGATGTACATAATTTAGCTTATATGAGGCATGGTTATTTTCCTGTCCAACATTTAGAACTTTGTATTTGTCTATATTAAAATGCATCTGCCACTTCTCTGACCACTGCATCAGTCTATTTAAATCATCCTGGAGTGCTCTAATGTCCTCATTAGAATGAACTGGATGGCCTATTTTGGTGTTGTCAACAAATTTACTTGTCTCTATTTATTCCCTCATCTATGTCGTTTATGTAGATTGTGAACAACAAGGGGCCCAACACCAACCCCTGTGGAACACCACTTGTGACGTGCCCCCATTCCGATTTCTCCCCATTTACGCAAACTCTCTGCTGCCTGTTCATCAACCATGCCTCAGCCCAGGAAAAAAAATCACCTATTCCGTGTGCCTTAAGTTTCCTCAATAGCCTCTGATGTGGAACTCTATCGAAAGCTTTACTGAAGTCCATATACACAGTATCATATTCATTACCATGATCTACCTCCTCAAACACCTTAGTGAAGAAAGTTAGTAAATTCGTAAGACAGGAATGCTCCTTTGTAAAACCGTGCTGAGATTCATTAATCAATTTGTCTTTCAAGATGGCTACGAATTGCTTCTGGCAATTATTAATTCCATAAATTTTCCCTCTATGGAGGTAAGGCTTATTTGGTCTATAGTTTGAAGCCAAGGACCTGTCACCTGCCTTGTAAATAAGTATTACATTTGCCATTTTCCACTTATCAGGCACTATGCCAGTTTGTAGTGATATGTTAAAAAGATTAGCCAAAGGTATACTAAGTTCCTCTTTACATTCCTTTAACACCTTTGCAAACAGTTCATCAGGACCTGGGGATTTAGCTTTTAATTTCTCTATTTGTCTGAGGACCATGTCACTAGTTACCGCAATCGTGCATAGTTTATTATTGTCCTGTTCTACATAATCTATCATTTCTGGAATTTCACTAGTATCTTCCTGAGCAAAAACTGGGAGGAAGTAAGAACTGAAAATTTCACACATTTCCTTATCACTGTCATTATTATTATTATAATCAAAAAGAAGCGCTAAGCCACAAGGGCTATACAGCGCTGCAGGGTAGGGAAGGAAGTGAGGGTATTGGATGGCAGAAGGGAGGAGGGATGATCAGCAGGTTACAGAAAACAGCGGGGCAGGGGATAGTACGGGGGTAGAGGGTAGCAAGAGATTGAAGTAGAAAGGGCTGAAGGTATCAGAATTTGTGAAGTAAGTCAGTTGTTGTCAAAAAGTCAATGAGAGAGTCCGGATGAAAGGTGGGTCCATCAGCGAGAAGGGAAGGTAAAGAGAGAGTAGCGGAGCGAAGACGACGACAGAGGTAAATTCTGCGTGCTCGTTGATAAAGTGGGCAGTCCAACAGAATGTGGCTGACTGATAATGGAGCTTGGCAATTCTCACAGAGAGGAGCAGGACGCCTCTCCATGAGATATCCATGAGTAAGACGAGTATGGCCAATGCAAAGACGGGAGAGAGTAGTCTCCCAACCTCGACACTGGTGATAAGAAGACGGCCAGTAACCTATACTCGGTTTAATAGATTGAAGTTTGTTGCCGATCATAGTAGACCAACGTTGTTGCCAATGGGTGTGAAGGTGGGAAGATATTGCAGCAAAATAGTCCGTAAATGGAATACCTCTATAAGAAACTGGTAGGTCATGTACTGCTGACTGCGCAGCAGTGTCTGCCTGTTCATTGCCCTGTACGTCAACATGACCAGGGACCCAACAAAAAACAATACCTTTATGCTTGGTAAAGATGCGGCGTAGCCAAAGTTGGATACGGAGGACTAAGGGGTGAGGTGTATCAAATTTTTGTATAGCCTGTAAAGCACTAAGGGAGTCTGAGACAACCACAAATGATGACACAGGCATAGATGCAATACGGATAAGTGCTGTAAGGATGGCATACAATTCAGCAGTAAAAATACTAGCCGAAGATAGTAAATGCCCTTGTACGACGCTGTCCGGAAACACTGCTGCGAATCCTACGCCGTCAGAAGACTTAGAGCCATCTGTGTACATGGCAATGGCATGAGAATGAGTGAAAGTGGTCAAGAAAAAGAGAGCGGGAAGCGACCGTAGACAGTTGGGCTTTCGAGCAAGGGAGGGAGAAAGAACAGACTCGAACAGCTGGAACTTCCCAGGGGGGTAGGGAAAAGTGAGATGCTACATGTACATAGAAAGGTGGTAGTTGAAGAGAAGACAAGAGCGTATGAAGGCGAAGAGAGAAGGGACGGAGTAAACAGGGGCGGCGAACAAATAAAGAATGTCTACTAATATCAGTGACCATTCTATAAATGGAAGGATTGCGGAGATCATGAGAGCGTACATAGTAGCGCAGGCAATGGGCATCACGGCGATCGGATAAGGATGGAACGTTCGCTTCTGTATAGAGGCTCTCAACAGGGAAAGAGCGAAAAGCACCAAGGCATAAACGTAATCCTTGGTGATGAATTGGGTTAAGGCTAGAGAGAGTAGCAGGAGATGCCGCTGAATAGATCTGGTCACCATAATCAAGTTTCGATAAAATAAGGGTGGAATGTAGGCAGAGGAGGGTTCGACGATCAGCTCCCCATGAAAGATGAGCAAGGGTTTTAAGAAGGTTCAGCCGGCTGTGACAAGTTGCCTTCAGAGAGGTAATGTGAGGTTTCCAGGATAACCTACGATCAAAGAGGAGGCCCAGAAACTTGACTGTATCACGTTCAGGGATACGGGAGCCATAGAGGTACAAAGGATGATCAGAGATGACAGAGCGTCTAGTGAAAGTAATTTGGTGGGTTTTAGTGCTGGAAAATTTAAACCCACGTGTGGTGGCCCAATTGGAAACACGGTCGACTGTATGTTGGAGAGAAACTGTAATGAGGTGACAGTCAGCGCCTGCACAGGCAATAGCGAAGTCATCAACATAGTGATGACCAAATATTTGATGGAAGACTAGAGGCCAAATCATTAATAGCAAGGAGAAAAAGTGTTGTGCTCAGAACACATCCCTGGGGGACACCTTCAGCTTGGATAAAGTCCAGGGAGAGCACATTATTAACCCGAACACGGAAATGCCTGTCAGTTAAAAAGTTCTTAAGGAAGGATGGTAGATTGCCTCGAAGGCCTAAGGAGTGGGCTTGGGCTAAAATATTATACCTCCAAGTTGTGTCATATGCCTTCTCAAGGTCAAAAAATATGGCAATAACTGAGTGGTTATTCACAAAGGCATTACGAACATACGTATCCAAGCATAGTAAGGGGTCTATGGTAGAACGTCCCTTACGAAAGCCATATTGACAAGTGGAGAGACTGTTATGTGTCTCTAAATACCACACTAAACGTCTATTTACTAGGCGTTCCATTACTTTGCAAACTGCACTGGTAAGAACAGTGGGACGATAGTGGGAGGTTTCATGTCCCGTAGTGCCTGGTTTGCGGAAAGGGAGAACAATGGCGGATTTCCACAGCTGTGGAAGAACTCCTTGTGACCAAATAAGATTGTAAAGGTGTAATAGGACTGCAAGGGCTGACTGATGTAAATGTTGTAGCATACGAATATGAATGTCGTCGGGCCCAGCTGCCGATGATCGGCAAGCTGAGAGTGTTGCCTCCAGTTCTTGAAGTGTAAAAGGCACATTATACTGTTCTTCTCTGAGAGAAGAAAAGTCCAAGGGTGCTAACTCTCTGGCAGACTTTGAGGAAAGAAATGAGGGGCATAGATGGAGTCCCTGAGAAATACGGACCAGATGATTGCCAATTTCATTGGCAACATCTAGTGGGTTTGCTATATCAACACCGGCAACCCGCAGAACAGGAGCCGGGTCAGGAGAATATTTACCACTCAGTTTTCGTACTTTTTTCCAGACTGCACTCATAGAGGAAGCAGAGGTGATGGTGGAGACATAATCTCGCCAGCAAGTGCGTTTAGCGTCACGGATGACACGGCGAGCGATCGCACGGTTCTGTTTAAAATCAAGGAGTCTCTCTGTGGTTCTATTGTACCGGTACCTGCCCCATGCAGCGCATTTCAAACGTACTGCACGAGCACAAGCAGGAGACCACCAAGGCACGCATTTCTGAGAATACCTGCCTGAAGTTTGGGGTATAGAATGAGAAGCTGCGGTTAAAACGGAGGACGAGAAGAGGTGTAAAAGCTCATCGATGGAGGATGAAGAAGGAACCTCTCTAAAAACAGTTAGGTGTGAGTAAAGGTTCCAATTTGCCCGATTAAATTGCCAGCGTGGGATGCGAAGAGGTGGTGAATATGAAGGGGAAGTAAGAATGATTGGGAAATGATCGCTGTCATGTAAGTCCGGGAGAACAGACCAAGTGAAGTCTAATGCGATGGAGGAAGAGCAGACTGAGAGATCGATGCAAGAGAGAGTATGAGTCTGAGGATCAAAATGGGTGTGCGTACCAGTATTTAAAACATGGAGGGGGTGGGTGGCAAGAAAAGCCTCTAACTGAATTCCACGGGAATCACAGTGAGATCCCCCCCAGAGGAAATGGTGGGCATTAAAATCACCAAGTAACAGAATCGGTGGCGGTAATGACGAAACAAGAAAGGCAATATCCGGAATAGATAATGCCCGAGGAGGAGAGAGATATAAAGAACAGAGCGTATACCACCTATGCAAGTGGATACGGGCTGCTGTGTAATGCAGCGAAGTATGAACAAATAGCTGATGGTACGGAATATCAGTGCGTAGAAGAAGGGCACTTTCATTAAAGGTCCCATCAGGAAAAGGATCTGAAGAATACAATAAATTATAGCCTGAGATGGGAGAGATAACAGCAGAGTGTAATTTTGGTTCCTGTAAGCAAACACCAACAGAGGCAAACTGGGAGAGTAACATCTGAAGCTCACTCCGATTACCCCTGAGGCCGCGTATATTCCACTGTAAATAGGCCATGATTGGCAATGATAAAGATACTTGAAATCCGCAGGTAAGGGTTCCTATGGACTAGAGGGGTTAGAAAAGTCCACATGCGGAGGCAGTGGAAAACATTCAAGCAGCGAAGGAACGGTGCGCTGTGAAGAAAGGAGTTGCGCAGATGGAGGAGAGGAGAGAGAAGGAACAGAGGGTGGATCAGTGTCCATTGATGGTTTGGTCTCTGCAATATATTCAGAGATTGCTTCAAGTGTTTCGGAATTCAGAGACGTCGTATGGGAGACAATATTGGAAATGGTAGGGGGAGGATGAGTAAAGATTGGAACTGTATTGGACTGTACCAAGGTAGGGGGGGGCGAAAGGGTGGAGGGAACTGGAGAAGCGTGGAAGGGGACAGAAGAGGCAGAAACCTGGGAGGTGGCAGAAGAGGAAGAAACCTGGGAGGGAACAGGGGAGGAAGGTACAGTACGAGGAGGAGGGTGAACCTCTACACTTGTAACAGAGCCAGTGAGAGGGGGAGAACCAGGGACAGAGACAGGGAGGGCAAAATGAGGAGGTGGAAGATGGGTAGGAGGTGTTAACGGACCTTTTTTTGACTTTTGAGAAGTAGAGGGACGATTGGGAGGAGGTGTCATACGAGATCTCGTCGTTACTGTGGCTTGTGAGAGAGAACACGAAGAAGCGAGATCAGACTGAGGCGTTGAAGTAGGGACGTCTGAGCCGAGGACAGCAAAAGAATTAGATACAGGAGTGACTATGGGAGAGGTAACCACAGAGGTGGGTGTAGAAGATGGGATACCAGAAGTGGGGGGACGTTTTGAAACACGGGAATAAGAAACACGTGGGAGTCTCCCTTGGAGGCGGAGATGAGAAACTGCCATGGCATAAGGGAGACCTTCTGTCTCTTTGAGGTAACGGATTTCCCGCTCGTTTAAATAGACTTGACAATGGCGAGAATACGAAGGGTGAGCCTCACGACAGTTAAGGCAAGAGGGAGATCAATTGCAAGACTTATGAGAATGGTCATCGGCACCACAGACTGGGCATTCGGCGATAGATCTGCAATATTTCGCTGGATGGCCAAATCGCCAGCAATTTCTACACTGTTGCGGTGTAGGGATCACCTTTCGGACTTGTAACCAATGTCCTGCTATATAAACTGAGGATGGGAGTTCTCGGCTGTCAAAAGTTAAACGAGCCACATTGCTAGGGTATCGTCTCCGCCCGCGGGCAGGAAGAACGTAAGTGTCTACCTTGAGGATTGGGAGATCTTGGAGTTCCAGCTGTTCAAGAATGTCATTGCCACATGTCTGGAAATTTTGTTGAACTATGATATGGGGCAGAATGATGGTACCACTACAAGAATTGAGGGAATGATGTTTTTCAAGAGTGACAGGAACAGTATCGATATGGGAAAGATGAGAGAGCTCATGAGCCTGGGTAGCATTCTGTATGGTGATGATGCGCGTACCGCTCTTAAGAGCATGAAAAGAAATATCTTTACCAACATGGCATAGGAGTGCCTTGCCAATACTGTGGTCAGAAAGATAGGCAGTAGAGGAAGTCGGTCGTAAAGTGAAGAATTTAGTCCATTGTTCAGTCTGAAACTGAGCGTGGAAAGGTAGTGAAGGACGTGTCGATCGTTTCTGAGAAGAACGAGAAGGCGGAGAAGTATCATCAGCAGGTAATTGTCGTTGGCGTTTAGGCGTGGGACCAGAGTTGGTCCGACGTGGAACGGGTTGGCGATTTGAAAATTGCCACACCATAGAGGGAGAGGCCGGAAGCATAGTCAGAGGAGAGCAAAGGTCCGATAAATCGAAGGAGTCAGTCGAGGCCTCAGTACCTGAAGCGGGTGAGGAAACAGCACTGGCAAGAGGTATAGAGGCATGAGGAGTGTCTGAAGAGTGGTCCAAAGACGAGGCGGGGTCAGAACGGGGTGCGGTATCAAGAAGGGGCCCGGGGGTAGGAGGTTCATGGACTAGGGCTGCCATGGTTAGGTTACGTCTTTCTTTTTGTTTTTAAGAAAAAAAAAGAAGAAAATAAAAATAAAAAAAAGAATAAAAAAAAGGGGGACCGGGGAGGGATAGTTCCTAGGAGGAATGAAAGGGCCAGAAATCTCCCTCCGCGCCCAAGAGGACCTCAGCACCGCAAGTAGCGCAGATGCAGCATGGAACCCGTGCCATACCCTACCCATCATGCTAGTAAACTAACAATCCGGGATAGCAACCTCACATCTGCCGAGCTACCTCGGTGGACAAAAGAGAGGGCGGCCGGATATCCGCCACAAAGCATACCTCCTAGGCCACCACCCCCGGAATCCGAAAGGTGGCTTCCAGAGATACACCCGTCGCCCGAAAGACACCCAAAGCTACTCCGGGATACCGGAGAGGGATCGGGACATCCCCAGGTGATCCAGATTCCATGGCAAACTACGCCACTGCCAAGAACCTCAACGGAATGGGATGGACCCCGGTATCCTTTCCCCTACCTAGGAACTAGCGCGCCTGTGGGAGAAATCCCAAAGGCCGAAAAGAGGAAGGGCAAAAGGGAGGGGTGGGGAGGAGGAGGAGGAAAGGAAAAAGGGGAGGATGGGATAGGGGAGGGGAGATTGGGGGGTAATTAGGTTTGGTCTGAGGAAGAAGACCGACAGGTCTAATTCCTCAGACCAAGAGCCTCTTCACTTATCACTGTCAGTGGTCTGACCTGAGTTACTCTTAAGTAGTCCTATCTTGTCCCTAATCTTACTTCTGTCTACCTGAAAGAACCCTTTTGGGTTGGTTTTCGTATCCCTTACGATCTTAGCCTCATAATCCCTTTTTGCTTTTATTCCTTTTTTTTATTTCTCTAATTGAATATATTGATTTCTTAACTGCCCCTCCCCTCTTTTGATACACCCATATATGCCTTTCTTTTGACCAATGAGATGTTTTAATCTATTGTTCATCCATCTGGGATCATTTTTGTTAGATCTAATTTCTCTACTCGGAACAAGAGTTGTCTGGGCAGCTAGAACTATGCTCTGAAAAACGTCATATTGGCAACCAAGATCAGGTACCTGACCCATAGTCAGGACATCCCAATTTAGCTCGCCAGGTAATTTTTCAGTCCCATTAAGTCAGCCAAGCAAAAGCCTGGAACAAAGATTTGATTATTATTATAATCAAGGCGGAAGCGCTAAACCCGGAGGATTATACAGCGCCTAGGGGGGGGGATGTGGAAGGCATTCAGGCTTAATTCGGGGAACTGGAGCAGATCCAATTCCCTAAATCAAGAGCCCCTCACCAACATCAAGGAACCTTCCTTGAGGGGACAGAGATTTGATTGCAGTTTGAACCGTATCAAGAAAGTCACTAGACTCAAGATTTCCTGTCACATTGTTCCGATCAATTTATCTAAAGTTAAAATCTCCCATTAACACAACATTTTCATATCTAGATGCCTTATGAATTTCGACCCATAACAGCTTACTGCACTCCCTATCAAGGTTTGGGGGACCTATAAATCACACCCAAAAAAAAAAAAAAATTATCTTTTTATGACCCTCGAGAAACTGTAACCAAACAGATTCGAAGATCTTCGATTGGTTTTAGGGATGGAAGTAGCATGAAACTGAGGTCACAGTAGTGGAAATATTCAATTATTGCCGATTTTCTGGAGGATTGGTAAGGCTTCCCTACAACCCTTAGTCTGTTGTATGGGGTTTTATTAAGCCTGATTCAATTATTGGGATGCTGTAAACCATAACCAATCTTTCCTGGTTATATTTTATCTGAGAAATAGAGTAAATCTTCTATTTTTTGTGAGAATAAGAGTTCAAAATGGAAAGCAAGTGTAATACAGGAGAGGTCTGAAGCTGTGACATGTGAACAGAGGAAATGTGTCAACAGTGTAAACACAAGTATTAAACTGTTGACAGTTGTTTTAGGGCCACGAATATCTACATTATTTATTGACTCTATTTTTTAATTGGTATTTTATGTGAAATTGGCCATACTGTATTACCAAATTCTGGTCACTTTATAGTTTTTTTTGAATAGTTGAATGGGTGGTTTCTTGCAATTTACAGAATGGAAGGCACACAAGAGAAATAGCTAAGAATTTGGTTGACTGGAACATTGGAATGTGAAATTATTGGTGCATAAATTGCATTGAGACCACTAATTTTGTATTAGCATAATTCCATAAGTTTCCATTAAATTTCATACTTTTAATATCATTACCTTCTGAAAAAGATTCTCTAGTATTTCATTATTTTGGGGAGGGGTTTTTTTTTTTTTTTTTTGCATATTTAGAGCACGTTTCATTTCTGGGGTATGGACAGTGACAGGGTTAAGATGATCTTTTTTATAAAACTCCTCTGTATAATGTGACTTTTTTTTTTTTTGTTTTGTAAATGAAACTGAAAGAGTACTGTACATCTAGAACTCAATAGCACATGCTAATTTTAGATGTAATTTTTTAATTGCATTTGCAACAAAAAATCACACTAGTGTGCAAATTAATTGGAACAGGAGTAAATTCTGTGATTATCTCATATGCCTTAGTCTCTGGCTTGATTAATGTAGTTTGAGTTCTTTTCAGTTTGAGTTCTGTTAGGCTATTCCTGCAAGCCTACTCCATGATTGAATGTGGTTTCACCGAATTTTTCCCTTCAATTTATGATCACTGCTGAAATTCTTGATGGATGTTATGCCTAGGAAGTGTGCATGTATTGTAACTCTGAGAAAACATACTGATTTGAGTATCAGATTGCCGAATATTTGATCCTAGCAAAGTCAACTGTTGGTCAGATTCTGAAGAGAGTTGACTACACCAGTGATTGTGGAGTGTGGCGTCGAGGAAGATGTGGAAGAAAACACACGACAACACCTCATGATGACAAGGTTATAATGTGAATGATCCTAAGAAAACCAGCGACGATCAGCAGAGATTTGGCTTCAACTGGCATAAATGTTGATCCATCAATTGTTCAATGAAGGTTCCTTGAAGCTGGCAGAACTGACAGAAAGCTGGTAAAGAAACAATTATTGACTGCTGCTTTGAAGAAAAAAGAGCTGCAGTGGGCTCTCGATCATATGGGATGGACGACAGATGAATGGAGCTAAGTTATATTTTCAGATGCAGCGCATTTCAAAGTACAGTCGTACCCCAAGTTTCGAACTGCTCCCAACTCGAACAGTTATGTAAGTGTATTTGTGTAAGTGCATTTGTAAGTGTATTTTTGAGGGTCTGAAACGGCCTAATCTAATTTACATTATTACTTATGGGAACAAATTCGTTCAGTAATGGCACTCGAACAGCATTCTGGAAGTTTGAAACTTGGGGTACCACTGTAGTATATGGATACAGATCAGTGGTAGTGAGACGGAGCAAAAGTGAACTTCCTCGGAATGGACACATTTAACAAGCCCAAAACACCCACCTAAGATGTTTTGGGGTAGTTTTACTACTAAAGGTCCTGGATGGCTTATTATTGAGGGAACAGTGAACAGTGACAAATACAAGGCAATCCTAGCAACTCGTTTGCTTCCCATCGTGAATAGAAACTTTCCTGATGGAGAAGGCATTTTCCAGTAGGATCTTGCTCCATGCCACACTTCCATTCTAAATTGGCCTGGAAACTCTTCCTTAACCCAATTGAGAATCTATGGGAAATCAAATGCAGGATTGTAAAACAGGATTGTTCAGCTGTGGAGAAGCTAAGTGCTGCTATTAGGACCTGGTACCATGAAGAACTTGCCAAAATGTGTTCAACATTGGTCGATTCTATGCCAAAGCATGTAACAGTAACTACAAAAGCAAATTGAGTATTGCAGTGTTTATACTGCCATTTACAAATACAGCTTCTCCTCACTTAATGACGGAGTTCCGTTCATAAGACCACGTCGGTAAACAAATTCATCCCTAAGCAAAGAGCATACTATAATAGTAGTGGGTTTGTGTCAATCATCTTTGATATTGTTTTAATGTCATCTTTGCATCACTTGTAAACATTTTTAGTATATTTTTAAATGTTTATTTAGTAGTGTGTTGTACAGTGGAACCTCGACTTATGAGTGTCCCAACATACGAGTTTTTCGAGATACGAGCTGTTGCTCAGTCAATTTTTTGCTCTGAGTTACGAGCCAACAACCGAGTTAAAAGCAAGCTTCCCCCTCAACCTGCAACCCCCCCACCTCATTTATTTATCAATGATTTCATGCTTTAATTCCATGGAAATCATCTTTTTATTCTCAGCACTGTCTTTTGCACTTTTCTTAGGACCCATGGTTAGAAAAAAAGAAATTTGACCAAATAACTGTAAAAATACAAGCAGAGCATGACAAAAATGCCACTCTGCCTATCTTCCACCCTCCATCTCTTCTCCCAGGTAAATATGTACGTATACTATATAAAACCAGTTTGTTTCTTTACATTCACTATTATGTTTTATACAATATTATTTATAAATACATTTTTTCAGTGTTTTCCTTATGAAACTAGTGATCTAGTGCAGTTAGCCTCACAAACACACTGTTTTCTCTTGTAATAAGATAATGGGAAGATATGGTCAGTGCGGCAGTGGCAATGGCCGCCACCACCACTCGTCACATGACATTTTATTCATGCTTCTATGTTATTTACATGTATACTGTTTATGTCATAGATGAATTGTGATAGATAAGCTGTAGAGTTGATATAAGTGTTACATTGAAGTATTTTGTCCTGCCTCCTGAAAGCAGGAATTCTACTGGAACGGAATAATGGCATTTCAGTTAATTTAAATGAGGAAAATTGATTTGATATACTAGCAAATTACGTTACGAGCTAGATCATGGAATGGATTACACTCGTAAGTCGAGGTTCCACTGTATATTGTAATAAACAGAATAGAGGAAATCAGCTCTAACATACATTTAGTTATACTGGTGAGAGAGCCCATCGTAACTCCGAGTCATCAGTAAACGAGTACAGAAGGGCCCCACTTATATGGCAGCTTAGGTTCCAGGCTACCGCCGGAAAGCGGACATCATCGGAAAGCATAGTGCCATTTTTTTCAATTTATAAATGCATATTTATAAATGCATATAAATAATTGTTATGCGAAATAATCGTTAGGTAACAAGAAATAATTACGTGCAAGACACCCAAAAGTATGAAAAAAAAAAATTTTACCACATGAAATATACATTTTCCCACACACAAAGAGAAGGATACATGCACAATAGTAGAGTAGTACATGCACAGTATATATTGTGCATGTACTAGTCTACTAAATGAAGAATAAATGACACTTACCTTTATTGAAGATGCAGCAATGACTGATGAGACACTGTGTCCTGGGAGTGCCTTTTCCTCCTGAGTACTGTAGGTCCTGTTTGGCATTTTCTTCCAGAACAGGCCTTATCACACTGTGTATGCCACTACGATTCTTAAATCTCTCAAACCAACCTTTGTTAGCAATAGAACTTGGCACTTGTGTGGGTTGCATCCTGGGAAAAATTAAGGACCCCAAAAATAAGTAAAGTCTTCGATACACACATAGTACACTTATACAGCAGCAGCAGCAGCTTTACCTCGAAATTATATTTGTAGTCTTAATGTAGGGCAAAAGCTTTCTTGTGAGCAGTAATTTATTGTAAGTTACCGCGGAATCAGGTGTGAGCGTAGGTATCGGTAGCCCTCCTGCGCGCATGTGATGCCCGTTATGCACTCACACGTAAAATATACTACGACGTTTATTTAAAGAAATCAGGTGTGGTAGGTATGGTAGCCCTCCTGGCCACCCCACTCACACGTAATATACTACGACGTTTAAAGCGCCCTAGAGTGATAAAATGCATATACAGTACACTCGTTACTTACCTTAAACATATTTGCAGACTTAATGGTCTTAATGTAGGGTGAGAGGTGAAAAGTACAGTGGACCCCCGGTTCACGTTATTAATCCATTCCTGAGAGCTCATTGTAAAGCAAAATTATCGGAAAGCGAATCAATTTTCCCCATGAGAAATAATGGAAATCAAATTAATCCGTGCAAGACACCCAAAAGTATGAAAAAAAAAACTTTTACCACATGAAATATTAAGTTTAATGCAACAGAATAATTACAATAACAGTAATAACAATAGAATAATTGACACTTACCTTTAATGAAGATCTGGTGATGATTGATGGGATGGGAGGAGGGGAGAGTGTCGAAGTTTTTAATGTTTAGAAGGGGAATCCCCCTCCATTAGGACTTGAGGTAGCAAGTCCTTTTCTGGGGTTACTTCCCTTCTTCTTTTAATGCCACTAGGACCAGCTTGAGAGTCACTGGACTTCTGTCGCACAACATATCTGTCCATAGAGGCCTGTACCTCTCGTTCCTTTATGACTTTCCTAAAGTGGTTAACAATATTGTCAGTGTACAGGTTGCCAGCACGGCTTGCAGTAGCTGTGTCAGGGTGATTTTCATCAAAAAAGGTTTGCACTCCAAGCCACTTTCAACACATTTCCTTAATCTTTGAAGTAGGCAACTTCATCAATTTCTCTATCCCCTCCTCCGAAGCAGTTTCCTCAGGTCTGGCCTCTTGCTGTTGAAGATGATCTAGCAGCTCATCAGTGGTTAGTTCGTCATTGTCCTCCTCCACCAACTCTTCCACATTCTCCCCACTAGCCTCCAACCTCAAGGACTTTCCCAATGCCACAATGGATTCCTCAACTGGCATAGGATTCCCAGGGTTAGCCTCAAACTCTTCAAAATCCCTTTTGTCTACACATTCTGGCCACAGTTTCTTCCAAGAAGAGTTTAATGTCCTCTTAGTCACTCCCTCCCAAGCCTTACCTATAAGGTTTACACAATTGAGGATATTAAAGTGATCCTTCCAAAACTCCTTTAGAGTCAATAGAGTGTCTGTGGTCACTTCAAAGCACCTTTCAAACATAGCTTTTGTGTACAGTTTGTTGAAGTTGGAAATGACCTGCTGGTCCATGGGCTGCAGGAGAGGAGTGGTATTAGGAGGCAAAAACTTGACCTTAATGAAGCTCATGTCCTCACAAAGTTGCTCTGCCAAGTCTGTAGGATGACCAGGAGCATTGTCTAACACCAGGAGGCACTTAAAGTCTAATTTCTTCTCAATTAGGTAATTTTTCACAGTGGAGGCAAATGTTTGGTGTAACCAGTCATAAAAAAAGTCCCTAGTGGCCCATGCCTTAGTGTTTGCCCTCCACAGCACACACAAATTAGCCTTGAGGATATTCTTTTGCCTGAATGCTCTGGGAGTTTCAGAGTGATACACCAATAAAGGCTTCACTTTGCAATCACCACTAGCATTGGCACACATGAACAGAGTAAGCCTGTCTTTCATAGGCTTATGTCCTGGGAGTGCTTTTTCTTCCTGAGTAATGTAAGTTCTGCTTGGCAATTTCTTCCAAAACAGGCCTGTTTCGTCACAATTAAACACTTGTTCAGGTTTCAATCCTTCAGCCTCTATGTACTCCTTGAATTCATGCACATATTTTTCAGCTGCTTTTTGGTCTGAACTGGCAGCCTCACCATGCCTAATCACACTATGTATGCCACTACGATTCTTAAATCTTTCAAAGCAACCTTTGCTGGCCTTAAATTCACTCACATCACCACTAGTTGCAGCCATTTTTCTAATTAAATCCTCATGCAACTGCCTAGCCTTTTCACAAATGATCGCTTGAGAGATGCTATCTCCAGCTATCTGTTTTTCATTTATCCACACCAATAACAGTCTTTCAACATTTTCTAGCACTTGCAATCGCTGTTTTGTAATCACAGTTGCACCTTTTGCAAGAACAGCTTCCTTGATTGCCGTTTTCCTGCTCAATATAGTAGAGATGGTTGATTGGGATTTACTATACAACTTGGCCAGGTCCGACACACGCACTCCACTTTCATACTTTGATATTATCTCTTTCTTCATTTCAATAGTCATTAGCACCCTTGGTCTCGATGGGTTGGCCCTAGAAGCATTCTTGGGGCCCATGGTGACTTATTTTGCAGAAACAAGCACCAAAAACAGTGGTAATATGGATAATATGAAATGTATCGAATGTATCCTTAGATGCGCGCACACTGGCTGGCTTGTAAACACTGGCACACACGGGGCAGTTCAGGCCACACATGGACACGTCTCGTACGAATCGTATCGTGTACCGGGTTCTGTAACGGGAACCGAGGCAAATTTTTTGTGATATAATGCTTCGGATACTGGATTTATCGGTTACCGATGACTTCGCGAACCAGGGGTCCACTGTATTTATTTGTAGAAAGTCAGGTGTGGGAGGTATGGTAGCCTGCCTGGCCACCCCACTCACATGTAGTATACTATGACATTTAAAGCACCCTAGAGCAATAAAATGCATATACAGTACACTCATTACTTACCTTAAAATATTTGTAGTCTTAATGTAGGGTGAGAGGTGAGTAAGTGAGATAAAAACGAATAAACGAGAGAGAGAGAAACAAGTAAAATAGAGGGCAGCTACAGAGTATGTAAACAAATGGACGAACTCGCCTTGTTATGGTTCATACAAACACCTTACATTGTGCACAAGTTGTCTCCACAGTGGTACAGTACAATAAATAAAGAGCAACACTTCCATTCTCATGTAACATTTTTAGAAGGAATAATGCTCTGACAAGTTAGTACAGAAGAATAAATAAACAGCAACACTCCCATTCTCATGCAACACATCATTCTTGTGCAACACACCATTTTTAGAGTGAATGATATTATTATTATAATAAAAAGGAAGTGCTAAATCTACAAGGGTCGTGAATAGCTATAGAGTGTAGGCATATGAAAGGAATACCTTTCTACAGTTATCCCCCAGTAATTGGCGTTTGACTAAAGAAAACATAATTTTTCTGACACTACAAAGCTGCAGGGTAAACACATCTCACATTTACGTCAATTTTTATACTATGGGTGTATATATCATGTTTCTTAAATAATTTTGAAAAAAAAATTTGTAGGTGGATTAATGGAAATGTCTATATTATGTATATTACGCATATTACATTTAATGCGCCCAAGAGATTATTAATTAACCCTTTCAGGGTTGGCAGGGCCTCTCCTAAACTTGTTCTCAGGGTCGGAAATTTTTCGAAAAAAAAAAAAAAAAAATTTCTTGTGAAATGATAGAGAATCTTTTCCCAATCATAATGACACCAAAGGTATGAAATTTGATGGAAAACTTATGGAGTTATGCTCTTGTGAAGTTAGCGATCTCGACAATGTTTATGCATCGGCGATTTCGCCCACTTTGAGCCCTATTTTCAGCCAATTCCAATGTACCAGTCGACAAAAATCATACCTATTTCGAATGAGAACAAGAAACCACCCATTTATCATTTCAACTATACAATAATGTGGTCAGAAATTGGCAATTTTGCCAATTTCACACAAATTTCAAAAGATGCCAATTTCCAAATAGGGCCCAGAATAAACCAGACAGACATTTCTGGCACTAAAATAACATTTCCTCTGTTCATTACTCATGTCCCCAGGCCCCTCTTACATTCTTTTGCTTTCCACTTTGAATTTTTATTCTCACAAAAAATAGAAGATTTATGTTATGCAGACTACTGCATTTGTGTAGAAATGGTATAAATAATATCAGGGCACTTGTGAAAGAATATTACACTCACCAGTTGACGTGTATTGGACACGTGGCATGATTTGTTTACCTTTGAACTTTGGCAAAAATCAAACATTTCTGCTACTTTGAGCTCAATTTCAAGGTACTTTTCATTGTGAAACCAATCAAAAACATCTCAATTTTCATAATGTCTTCCATTCTATACAATCAGACCAGGAAAACTAGAATACAACCATAAATAGCATACGAAAATACACTGCAAAGTCACTGTTTTAAACCAAAAACACCGTCGGAGTTTTTTTTTTCTCATTATGCACTGTGTGCTGCAGGATTTTTTTTTATACTGCGCACACTGACCACATAGACCCATTCTTTCATATATAGGCCTACCAGCTTTCTCTCACTAGATTTGAAGGTGCTAGAATTTATGCGTACTAGTACGGCACCAACCCTGAAAGGGTTAATATGACATCTTCAAGAGTAGAGACTCTCAATGATTTTAATGTGTACCTGCATGCCAGCACAGTGTGTAAGTATATTTAGGTACAGGTACCCATAAGCATATTTATCAGAGTACATATAAAATATGCAATAGCTTGAAATTTTGCGAAGTTTCTAGACATAATAGAGAGATGCGCTCAGAATGTAAACAAACTGGGTGGGGAGTGCCGTATTAGAAAGACAGGGGGAGCTGTTAAGTGAGTTTTGGTCATAATTTGAAATGGCCATACTAGCGGAACACCATAAAGCAGGGCCCTGAAGTACATCGTTAAGTAAGAAAAGGTTGTACCATGTACACATTATAGTAAAATAAAATGCTAAACCATACCATGCGCACAAATATACAATAAATAAAAAGAAAATTTTATAATTAGAATTGTGTATAGGTGATAGAAACATTATTTTAATCCATACTATTTTATTCAGTATTGCTTCCACCACCAATTGCATTCTATTTCCCTTTTGCAGAATTAAACAAAATTGTGATGCCACCACTTGTATTCTAAAGACATATCCTACCTTTATTTGTATGCTGTTCAGAAAAAAACATTGGTGGGTCTGCAACTTTTAAGAGCCTGTTATATATATAGATGCCAAATGCAAAAACAAAAATCATGGTTGTATCAACTAGTTTATTTTGACTGGTGTACGAAAAATTATCTTGATATTACTTAGTACTCAAGTTACCTTTAATTTCCTATTACTGTTAGTTAATTACCAATATAAAATCATTGAATACATTCCCCTTTTCAAAGAACTTTTTCACCACTATGCATTAGTAGATGTATTACAATAATTTATGACAGTTCTCTCCCTCAGTTTTACTGCATGTCTGACACATGTAACATGTCACTCAATATTATCACAAAGAAGCGCTTAACCCATGAGGGTTATTGAGGACTGCATGGCAAGGTGCTAATTTTAGGAGAGTGAAATGCGGAAGGTGGGTGGCAGTGTGGAGGATTGACAGAAGTGAGGAGGAATAGAAGTGTGGAGGGTGGGTGATTAACACTGGTATGTAGGTCAGGCATACTTTTAACATGTTAACTGGGTAAGAAATTGCCCACCTAATAAAATGAAATAATAGAATGTTGCCCAAATGATGTATATTTACACAAGTACTTAATGTAACTAATTATAAAACTGTGGCATGTTTAGTGCAAATAACTATTCATTGTCTTGAATAGTATTGTAACAGCTCATGACACAGGTGCAGCTGCAACAACAGTCCTACCAACAAATGTGCAACACCCACAAGTTAACACTTATTGAAATCACTGTGAAAAAATTCTGCAGTGATACTGAAACCTTTGACTGACTGATTAGAAAAATAATATTGATACATCAACAAGTGCACTTCACTGGATTTGTATTATTTGTAATGAATAAGATTATACTTAACTGGCTGGTAAATAAATGAGTACAGTAGACTGTTGATTAACATGGTAGCTACATTCCTGAAAACTTCAAGTAAATAAACAATTATGTAAAATACTGTAATCTGAATAACATAGGGGAAAAATAAGGTTATGTTCTTTATACCCCCCAAAAATTCCAGTTTCTAAATGGCATCCTACATTATAGATGAGATTGATTGTTGATCTAAAAATATATGTTATGTACCCAAATAAAGGAGATAGTTATTCAATTTTTTTCATAAGGCATGAGGGAAGTTGGTGTCTGAAGCAGTATACCTGTTATTCCTCCAAAGAAAATGGGTCTGGCACTCCATGCCCATTTTCTCTGACTGTCTAATATACTGCCAGTAACTGTTATAAGTTTTATACCCTCTCTTAGTCAAAAAAAAAAAAAAAATCAAGAATTAATTTTAATTACCTTATATGTTTTTTGGGCTTGTACATGTAGAAGAGTTCATAGATGGTTGTGTAACGGGGTTGCAGACGACTGTGAAACAACTACGTATTATGTTTATCAAGTGATAACCCAATTTTCTTGTTTATAATAAGTGACAAAGAATAATTTTATCCTACCTTAAACTCCTTATCTTGTATGTTGATGCAGAAGTATCTATCAATGGCTGTGAAGCCCATCTGCACAGTCACCTGCTGTGTTTTATTAGCTGACGTGGAAAACATCCTGTGACATTCACTACTTTCCCCTACAATTACTCTGTACTAAATAAATACGGTGTGCTTATCACAAATGTCATAATTTTTCATAGAGTTTTAACAGCAAGTCTTAATGGATCATGTGTTAATCAACAGTTTAACTTATATAATGTTAGATTTTTTATTTATGATCAATAAAAACTCTTATCTTGCCTACTAAAATTTTCTTAGTAAGCCTAGGGTAGGTGAAAATGTGGAGGATGGGCAGCAGTGTGGAGGGTGGGTAGCAGTGTGGAGGATGGGTAGCAGTGTGGAAGGTGGGTAGCAATGCAAATGAATGTCACTTGCACAACTTTCAGGCTTTAGCTTATAAACTTTATATTAGTTTTTAGAAGTCACAAGTTGTGTACACGCTAGAGGATGTCTGGGGACGTTGCAAGTACATGAAATATTTCAGCTGTGATATCTGCGTACTTCTGGAAGAACTGCTAGGGAACAGGTAATGTTAAATGTATTTTCCTTCCTTGGGGCACCCTGCCTTGATGGGTAATGGACGATGGGTTATATATACAAATCCTGGTTGATTATGTAATGACATTACATCTGGACACCCAGTTGTGATGTCATGGCTTGGTGGGTGTGGATGTCTGTGTACCAAACTCATGCTTATAAAAATGTGAGCAGTATCATCCTATCTGGGTAGCATCATTTTGAGATGTTTGCCACCACTGATCTTTGTCACATTATTTTTCATGTGAAAATACTGTTTAATACCATTAAAGAAACATTAAAACCACTTCCTGGACTGCGTAACGAAGTTTCTTGTACTATATCCCATGTCGGAGGGGTAGTGATGCATCCTTCCCACCAGGTGCCGGTTCCCCCAGCCATGTTCACCTATGACCCAACAATTTACTGTGAAAGAGAAAAAAAATAATCCAATCCTGTAATATAATCCAGCTGGTTCAATATGTTTTAGTTACAGTGTTAGCATATGAAAATGTTATACTTTACAGTTACTGCTGCATACATAATACCTTCCAGTAGCATAGTCCTGGTTGTTTTGCATTAGCACTTCTAAGCTTAGATTTTTATGACATCCATCTAACATTCTGGTCTTTTTTTAGTAAATATAGTCAACTTTTTAATTAAGTTGATACTTTACTCTTATACAGGTGTTCATTATATCAGCCTTCAGTTATATAATTTAAATGTTGCACATCTTACCTCATTATGTTTAGGTAGCTTAGTCATTGGTTAAATCTGCTGACCATAACTGTGGATATTTTTACAATTGCATACAAGAAATCAGTAACCCCAATATATACACGTGCAAAAAAAATAAATATTTTTGTTTGCTTGTTATCACCCAGAGATACAATAATGCTACACTTGCAAATACTCAGAATAAGCATTATAAATAGCACTCATCAAAATAGCAATGTACACATAGTACTATTTGTACAAAATGTTAACAATTTAACAGTGACCAACCTACTAGTGCGCAGGTGACAAGGATGTGCCCTTCGTACTATTATGCACAATTTATTGTGCCTTAAAATATGCCACCTGTCAATATTTTTGACCTCAACTCAACTGTTTGGGTCTCCCACAACCTGTTGATGCTTTTGAACAAAATATAAAACCAGGCAACATGAGGTAACACTGCTTAATTCGCATAAGTAAGCAATGAAACCAGGAATTGTTGTTCCACCAGCAGCTTCCCTACCAGCAAACAAGGTGTGAGACTGCCAGAGAGGTGACTTATTCTAAATTTATTATAATTTCATGATATTAACCCTTAAACTGTCCAAACGTAGATCTATGTTTGTACCACTAGCACTCCATACGTAGATCTACGTTTTGTATTTCCTGCCTTCAAATTTGGCACGAATGGCCTGAAATGCCTGGTCAGTATAGAATGGTCTTAACACTCGGTGTGTGCAGTATTAACCCTCTGACTGTTTTGGTTGTATATATACGTCTTACGAGCCAATGTGTTTGACGTATACAGTGGACCCCCGCATAACGATTACCTCCGAATGTGACCAATTATGTAAGTGTATTTATGTAAGTGCGTTTGTACGTGTATGTTTGGGGGTCTGAAATGGACTAATCTAATTCACAATATTTCTTATGGGAACAAATTCGGTCAGTACTGGCACCTGAACATACTTCTGGAGTGAAAAAATATCGTTAACCGGGGGTCCACTGTATATACTCAAAAATTCTAGCGGCTTCAAATCAAGCGGGAAAAAACTGGTAGGCCCACATGTGAGAGAATGGGTCTGTGTGGTCAGTGTGTGCAGTATAAAAAAAAATCCTGCAGCAAGCAGTACATAATGAGAAAAAAAAAAATCCGACCATGTTTTTGGATTAAAACACCGAATTTGAGGTGTATTTTCCCATAGTTTTTATGATTATATTCTCGTTTTCCTAGTCACATTTGATAGACTGGAACACATATTATAGAAATAGAGGTGATTTTGATTGGTTTTACTATGAAAAGGACCTTGAAATGGAGCTCAAAGTAGGGGAAATATTTGATTTTTGTCTATGTTCAAGAGTAAACAAATGACGTCATTGTCCAATAAATGTCCAACTAGCCATTCTGATATGCAGTCATGAATGGGTTGACATTATTTATACAATTATTACAATATTGCAGTAGTCTGCATAACAGTAAATCTTCTATTTTTTGTTTGAATAAAAATTCAAAATAAAAAGCAAGAGTAATATCAGAGGGGCCTGGAGACATGACTGATGAACAAAGAAAATGATATTTTAGAGCCAGGAATGTCTGCATTGTTCATTCTGGACCCTATTTTGAAATTGGCATATTTTTTAATTTGCATGAAATTGGCCAAATTGCCAATTTCTGACCACTTTATTGCGTAGTTGAAATCAGTAAATGGGCAGTTTCTTGTACTCAATCAATAGAATAAATGGAGTTCTAAAGAAATAGCTATGAGTTTGGTCGACTGGAACAATGGAATTAGCCGAAAATAGGGCTCAAAGTGAGTGAAATCGCCGATTCGTAAATATCGCTGAGGTCGCTAACTTCACGAGAGCATAATCCCATAAGTTTCCCACCAAATTTCATACTTTTGGTGTCATTACCATCGGGAAAAGATTAATTATCATTTCATAAGAAATTTTTTTTTTTCAAATATTTTGCGACACCAGGAGACACTTCAGGATTTGGAGTTGCGACAGTCAAAGGGTTAAAAAAATCTGGGAGCATTTAGTACCTTGTGAGAGCACCAGTTGAACTGAGTGCCAGCTAGAGCAAATAGTGTGGCAAACACCAGGGATTCACTGATGCCATGTTGTATTAACATTACCGTTTTAAGAGGAAAGTGATGTTTACCCAGAGTTTAGTAGCTTTGAGATGGATGTGGCCACAAGTGGTTGAGAAAATACCAAAAACTTTGATAATAACCCACATGCAACATTTGTGCAACATCCTTTCATTTCTGATACCACTGGTAGTGTCATCCTGCCAAAATGGCCTGTAACCTATGCCCTAAGAAAAGAGAAATGATTCTGGAACATGTATAATACATATTTGGCAGGCCGAACGGCTGGTTGGTCGGATGGCTGATTGACTTTGGCTGTCTCTATCTCCATCTGTCTGTCTGTATCTATCTTTGACTGTCTCTGTCTATCTCTGTCTCTACCTAACAGGTATACATAAATAATTTTAAATAATGTAAATTACCTAGGATAACCCAAAAAATCCAGACAAAGTGCTATACTGTGCTTGTAGATATAAGGCATAATAAACATGACTGGCAAGTAATATGCATTTCACTTGTTCAGGAATCAAACATGACTGCATCGTGTACAATACCTGTTAGTTCATGAGTGGCTTTCTCAGACAGAGAGACAAGCAGACAGGAAGACAGACACACGGGCAGAAAGACAGATAAGCAGAGACAGAGACAGAGCTAGACAAACAGATAGACATATTTATATGTAACAGTGAAAACAAAGCCAAGGCAGTGCACTATCATAAAGTGTCACTCACTGCTGCAGTGTCAGCAATGGAGTGACACTCGTCTTACACAGTGCTGCTTCAAGGAGTTTCATATACAGTGGACCCCCGACTTACGATCAGCTCCCAACTCGAACAATTATGTAAGTGTATTTTTGTAAGTGCTTTTGTAAGTGTATTTTTGGAGGTCTGAAATGGACTAATCAAATTTACAATATTCCTTATGGGAGCAAATTCGTTCGGTAACGGTACTCGAACAGCCTTCTGGAACGAATTAATACCGTAAGTCGGGGGTCCACTGTATACTCCAGCATATTTAAAACACTGCTGGGACCTGTAAATACTATGTATATATATTCACCTGTCAGTGTTTGTGACTATTTGAGTACCTAATATTAGTGTCAGAACAAAGATTGGCTATGAAATCACAAGTACAGTGGACCCCCGGTTAACGATATTTTTTCACTCCAGAAGTATGTTCAGGTGCCAATACTGACCGAATTTGTTCCCATAAGGAATATTGTGAAGTAGATTAGTCCATTTCAGACCCCCAAACATACACGTACAAATGCACTTACATAAATACACTTACATAATTGGTCGCATTCGGAGGTGATCGTTATGCGGGGGTCCACTGTACTTCTACAATTTGTAATTATCACAACAAAAAATTATATAAATTAAATAAAAAATTAGAAAAAAAAGGTATATTGGCAACACTTCTGCAAGTGGCAGGGCTCCATGTTGCCGTCAGGTGAGCATCCAGTGCCAACTTCATGGTCTTTAATCTCAGTAAGCACTTATTCTAAATTTTTTTTTTTTGGTCTTATTACACACAGAAAATTGCCCTCTTTAATTTTTTTTTTTTTTCAAAATATTCCGAGTGCTGGTAGTGAAAACATAGATCTATGTTTGGATAGTTTAAGGGTTAACAGTGGAATTCAGCCAAAATGCTCACTATGCAGATTTACCTTAGGGTAACCCAATATAGTCTAACAATGTGACTTATTTCCATATTTGATAAGCATTCCACTTCAATGTTTTCTTTTAAACAAATGTTTTAATGGCCTTGATGACACACGGGTGTTATGAACACAGAAATTACATTATATTTATATAACCCAAGATGTTTCCAGAAACCTAAATATAACAACATAATACCCAGATGTATTTCTGTCACTGCGAGATCCGAGAAAGGAATCCTGCATTCCATAAACCCAGCCTCCTCTACCTCAATGCACGCAAGAGGAATAGTGGGGGGGGGGGGGGTTCATCAAATTCCAATACTACAGCAAACTATAAAAATATGAATTCATGTATGTTTGTGCCTATGAATTTCTGTACATATGTACACTTTCATGTATATGCACACAAGTATTTATATTTACATATGTAATTTTTTTGTATATATCCATATTCAAATATATACAGCCTCTCCTCACTTAGTGACATACTCGTTTACCAATGACTCGGACTTACGATGGACTTTCTGACCAGTATGCATACCTAAATAATGTATATTACAGTTGATTTCCTCTATTCTCTTCATTAAAGTATACAGTACACTGCTGTATAAACATTTACAAATACACCTACCATCCGACTTACGACCAAGTTCGGTTCCGAGAAACCGGTCATAAGTCGAAATGGTCATAAGTCGAACTTTACTACTGAATATCAACAAAACATTTTTGTAATGACTTCATTTTATTGTTTTATTTTGGTATTTCATGTTTTACTTTACTTTTTATGTTGTTAGTACTATATTTTATACTGTAAGGTTTAGGATAAACACTGTGTACAACACAAATAGTTGTTTATTTCCCAGAAATTTGGCATAAAAAACACGGTCGTAAGTCGAGCAGGTCGTAAGTCTGATGGTAGGTGTATACTAAAAATGTTATAAATGGTGCAAAGGTGACATTAAAACAATATCAAAGATGGTTGATATGACCCCATTACCATTATAGTATGCTCCTTATTTACCAATGAATTTGTTTATCGATGCAGTATTAGGAACTGAACTCCATCATTAAGTGAGGAGAGGCTGTAATGTATATTAGAGCTAATTTTGTCTATTCTGTTTATTACGATATATAGTACGCTGCTGTATAAACATTTAAAAATATTATATCAGAAATGTTATAAATGGTGCAAAGGTGACATTAAAACACTATCAAAGATGATTGACACAAAACCACTACCATTATAGTATGCTCCTCACTTAGTGACGAATTCATTTACCAACTGAAATTTCACTTATCATCATCAAAACACTAAAGAACAAGACAGGGGACCTAAATAAAAAAAAAAGCCTCTCATGTGTTGTTACCAATTATTGCAACTCTTTTTAACAAATCCACTCAATCTTCCACCTTCCCATCCATACTCAAGACAGCAAAAATCACCCCGATTCTCAAAGGAGGTGATCTAATTGAATTGAACAATTATAGGCCTATATCAAACCTGCCCCTACTATCTAAAATCTTCGAAAAACTGTCCAAATGTAGAGCTACGTTGCTACCGCTACCGCACCAAACGTAGATCAATGTTTTATTTTCCCTGCCTCAGAATTTGGCACAATAGGCCTGAGTTGCCTAGACACGGGAGAATGGGTCTTAACACTCGGTGTGTGTAGTATTAAAATCTGGGACCACTTAGTACTTTGTGGGAGTACCAGTTCAATTGAGTGCCAGCTAGAGCAAACAGCGTGGCAAACACCAGGGATTCACTGATGTCATGTCATATTAACACTCCCCTTTTAAGAGGAAAGTGATGTTGACCCCAAGTTTAGTGGCTTTGAGATGGGTGTGGCCACAGTGGTCGAAGAAATACCAAAAACCTTAATAATAACCTATGTGCAACATCCTTTCAAATTTGATACCACTGGTAGTGTCATCTTGCCAGAAACAATTCTGGAACATGTAATATGTATTTGGCAGGCCAGCTGGCTGCGTGGGTGGCCAGGTGGTTAGCTGGCTAGGTGGGTGGCTGGCCAGGTGGTTAACTGGATGGCTGGCCAGGTGGCTAGCCAGCTGGCTGGCCGACTAGCTGGGGTGGGTGAGTGTGTGGCCGATTGATTTTGGCTGTCTCTCCATCTGTATCTGTCTCTATTTCTGTATCTGTCTCTATTTCTGTCTCTGTCTATCTTTGTCAATGTCTCTGTCTCAGTCTCACAGGTACACATAAGTACAGTTATCATACTTAGTGTAAATTAACTAGGATAACCCAAAAAATCCCAACAAAGTACAGTGGGCCCCCACATAACGATCACCTCCGAATGCGACCAATAATGTAAGTGTATTTATATAAGTGCGTTTGTACGTGTATGTTTGGGGGTCTGAAATGGATTAATCTACTTCACAATATTCCTTATGGGAACAAATTCGGTCAGTACTGGCACCTGAACATACTTCTGGAGTGAAAAAATATCGTTAACCGGGGGTCCACTGTACTATACTGTGCTTGTAGATATAAGGCATAATAAACTTGACTGGCAAGTAATATGCATTTTCACTTGATCAGGAATCAGATATGATGACTCTGCATCATGTGCAATACCTGTTAGTTCATGAGTGGCTCTCTGAGACAGAGAGAGACAGGAAGACAGACACACACAGGCAGACAGACATGTTTATGTGTAACAGTGAAAACAAATAAAGCCACGGTTCCCTGGAGCAGTGCTTGATCAAGTGTCACTCCATTGCCAGCAGTGGAGTGACACTTGTTTTACACCATACTTCAAGGAGTTTCATGTATACTCCAGCATGTCTAAAACATAGCTGGGACCTATAAATACTTTATACATATTTGTAGACAACAGTATGTGACTAAGACAGGTGAAAATGTTCACCTGACAGTGTGTTTGTGACTATTTGAGTACTCTGTCAGTACCTAATATTAGTGTCAGAACAAAGATTGGCTATGAAATCACAAGAACTACTATAAATTATAATTATCAGAACATAAAATAAAAATGAGAAAAAAAGGTATATCGGCAATACTTCTGCAAGCGGCAGGACTCCATGTTGCCGTCAGGTAAGCATCCAGCACCAACTTCGCGGCCTTATATCTTGGCAAGTACTGACCCTAAAATTTTTCTTTTGTCCTATTACACACAGAAAATTGCCCTCTTTAACCCCTTAACTGTCACAACCCCCAATCCTGAGGTGTCTCCTGGTGTCGCAAAATTTCAAAAAAAAAAAAAAAAAAAAATTATTTTTTCTTATGAAATGATAGAGAATCTTTTCCCAATTGTAATGACACCAAAAAAACCGAAATTTGATGGAAAACTGACAGAATTACGCTCTCGGGAAGTTAGCGACCTCGGTGATATTTACAAATCAGCGATTTTGCCCACTTTGAGCCCTATTTTCGGCTAATTCCATTGTTCCAGTCGACCAAACTCATAGCTATTTCTTTAGAACTCTGTTTTTTCTATCGATTGAGTACAAGAAACTGCCCATTTACCAATTTCAACTACCCAATAACGCAATAAAAAATTTGCAATTTGGCCAATTTCACGAAAATTAAAAAATATGACAATTTCAAAATAATGTCCAGAATGAACAATGCAGACATTCCTGGCTCTAAAATAACATTTTCTTTGTTCATCAGTCATGTCTCCCGGCCCCTCTGATATTACTCTTGCTTTCTATTTTGAATTTTTATTCAAACAAAAAAATAGAAGATTTACTGTTATGCAGACTACTGCAATATTGTAATAATTGTATAAATAATGTCAACCCATTCATTACTGCATATTAGAATGGCTAGTTGGACATTTATTGGACAATGACATCATTTGCTTACTTTTGAACATTGGCAAAAATCAAACATTTCCCCTACTTTGAGCTCTATTTCCAGGTTCTTTTTATAGTAAAATCAATCATAATCACCTCTATTTCTATAATATGTTTTCCATTCTATCAGTTGAAACCAAGAAAACGAGTATACAACCATAAATACTATACGAAAATAGATCACAAAGTCGGCATTTTAATTAAAAAAAAACGGTCGGAGTTTTTTTTTCTCATTATGCACTGCGTGCTCCAGGATTTTTTTATATGGTGCACACTGACCACACAGACCCATTCTCTCACATGTGGGCCTACCAGCTTTCTCCTTCTTGATTTGAAGCCGCTAGAATTTATGAGTATATATACGTCAAACACAGTACCTCGTAAGACGTATATATATGGCCGCGACAGTCAAAAAGTTAATTAAAAAGAAATTTTTTTTTTTTTCAAAATGTTCCGAGCGCTGGCAGTGAAAATGTAGATCTACGTTTGGACAGTTTAAGGGTTAAAATGAATGAGGTAAATGTATGAGTTTGTGTGATGAATAACTGACTTACTGACTGACTTACTGACTGACTGACTGACTGACTTGACTTGACTGACTGACTTATTTGACCTGACTGACTTTACTGATTTACTTGAATGATTTACTGACTAACTTGACTGACTGATTTACTGACTTAGACTTTTTTGCTGAAGAAGACCCTAACAAATCTAGAAACAGTACTCTGAAATGGTGTCTAGAGCAGCTGATACCTTACTGTCAGCTGCAGGGTAAAATAGCCCAGAAATCCATTACACAATTTATGCACACTCCAGTACAACCATCAACTTCAGTACCAGAACCTCTAACATCCATCTCAGCCCAGTAAAGCCACAGCATAACTCTCCACAATCAACAAACCCCAGTACTCACAATTTAAGGTAATAAATACAGTGGTCCCTCGCCTTTCGTAGTTCCAGGCAATCGTAAATTTCACCAATCATAGGGTTATTTTCATATAAACATAGACTAATTTTTCATAAGTTGACTCGCGAGTCGTAATTCGTCCCGGACGCGTACCCACGGCGTGAGCCATGGCGACAGCCAGTCTGGCATTGTTTACCAGTGAGCGAAGGTCCCCTCACGTGCTAAAGCGAAATAGTTCATAATATTCCATTTATTTTAGTGCTTGCAAGTACTAAATAAGCTACCATGGCTCCAAAGGAAGCTCCTAGTGCCAAGCCTGTGGTAAAGAAGGTGAGAAATATGACTGAATTTAAGAAAACCATCATTGAACAATATGAAAGTGGTACAAGTGTGGCCGAACTGGCCAGGATGTATAAGAAACCCTACACAACCTTATGTTCAATAGTGGCCAAGAAAAAGGAAATCAAGGGCACTGTTGTTGCAAAGGGGGTAACTATGCTGACAAAAATGAGATCACCAGTACTGGAAGAGGTTGAGAAGTTATTATTGGTGTGGATAAATGAGAAACAATTAGCAGGAGATACTCTTATGACTTCGATTATTTGTGAAAAGGCTAGGCAGTTGCATGAAGATTTGGCAAAGAAATTGCCTGCAAATAGTGGTGATGTGAGTGAATTTAAGGTCAGCAAAGGCTGGTTTGAGAGATTTAAGAACCGTACTGGCATACACAGTGTGGTAAGGCATGGTGAGGCTGCCAGTTCGGACCACAAGGTGGCTGAAAAATATGTGCATGAATTCCAGGAGCACATAGAGGCTGAAGGACTGAAACCTGAACAAGTGTTCAATTGTGACAAAACAGGCCTCTTTTGGAAGAAAATGCCAAAGAGGACCTTCATTACACAAGAGGAAAAGGCAATGCCAGGACACAAGCCTATGAAAGACAGGCTGACGCTAATGTTCTGTGCTAATGCTAGTGGGGATTTCAAAGTGAAGCCATTACTAGTGTACCATTCTGAAAATCCCAGTGTGCTCAGGAAAAACAATGTTATGAAGAGTAAATTGTGTGTGTTTTGGAAATCTAATAGTAAGGCATGGGTCACGAGGGAAATTTTCGTCGAGTGGTTCAATGAAGTGTTTGGCCCTAGTGTGAAGGAGTATCTCCTGGAAAAGAAATTGGATCTCAAGTGCCTGCTAGTAATGGACAATGCTCCTGCTCATCCTCCAAACTCGGATGACCTAATTTTCGAGGAGTTTGGGTTCATCACAGTAAAGTTCTTGCCCCCGAATACCACTCCTCTCCTCCAGCCCATGGACCAGCAGGTCATTGCAAACTTTAAAAAGCTCTGCACAAAAACAATGTTTCACAGGTCCTTGACTGTGACCCTAAGGGAATTTTGGAGAGAACACTTCAGCATCCTCCATTGCATAACCCTTATAGGTATGGCTTGGGAGGGAGTGACTACCAGGACTTTGAACTCTGCTTGGAGAAAATTGTGGCCAGATTGTGTCGACAAGAGGGATTTTGAAGAATTTGGGACTGACCCTGATGAGCCTATGTCTGTTGTAAAATCAATTGTGGCACTGGGGAGTTCCATGGGGTTGGATGTGAGTTTGGAGGATGTGGAAGAATTCGTGGAAGACCACAACGAAGAGCTCACCACTGAGGAGCTGCAAGAGCTTCAGCAGGAAGAGCAACAGATCGCAGCTCAGAATCTTGCTGCAGAGGAGGAGGAAGAGAGATGGAAGAAGGTGCCTTCAGAAATTAGAGAGATTTTTACTATGTGGGGTAAGATGGAAAGCTTTATGGAGAAACATCACCCTAACAAGGTTATTGCAAGCCATATTGGCAACATGTACAGTAACAAAGTCTTGGGCCATTTTAGGGAAGTGTTAAAGAGACACCAGAAACAGAGCTCTCTCCACAGTTATTTTGCGAGACAGGACTCCAGTGACTCTCAAGGTGGTCCTAGTGGCATTAAGAAACAGAGAAGACAAGCAACCCCAGAAAAGCAATTGGTACCTGAGGTGTTGCTGGAAGGGGATTCCCCTTCCAAACTATAAACAATCCACTCTCTCTCCTCCTCCAGTCTCCCATACACTAAGAAGAATCTCCAATAAAGGTAAGTGTTATGCTGTTAATGTTTCATTCATCATTTCCCACTGTATTGTTTATGTACTACATGTATATTTCATGTAAAAAATTTTTTTGTTTTAATACTTCTGGGTGTCAGGAACGGATTAATTATATTTACATTATTTCTTATGGGGGAAAATTGATTCGCAAATCATAAATTTCGTTTATAGTAACGGCTCCAGGAACGGATTAATTACGAAAAACGAGGGACCACTGTTCTATTATTTCTGTTGCAGTAAAAACAACATAATACATCATGACAATGCACAACAATTACATATTCACTTTTATTTTTGTAAGATCCAAAGGTCTAAAAAAAAGTTGTTTGGATTTTTTTAGAGCTCCTATGAATGTAACCCTATTGTTCTCATGATTTCTTCAGTTTATCTAACACAGATTTAGCTAACACAGTATTTACAGGAACATAACTATGGAGTAATACAAGGGTCTACTGTATTTCAAATGAAAATTCATGTTGATTTATAAACAATAAAAAAATTTACTCCATGTACTAAGCATGATATTGGAATGGCCATTCGGACAGGTATTGGACGGTGACATCATTTCTTTACTCTTGAACACAGCAAAGAATCGAACATTTCTGCTACTGCTAATAATAATAATAATAATAATAATAATAATAATAATAATAATAATATGATAGAATTGAAGAAGGAAATTGTACAAAAATACAAGGGTTGAAGCAGTGGTGGAGGCATCGTGAGTCAGTTCGGCTTTGTTTATGCTGGAGTGAGCATTAGCCTCTGCACTCTTCCAAACATTTGACAATAATTCATTGTGTTTGGTGCTTGTAGATTGCGACTGCAGTAGTTGAGGCAGTAGTTGAGGCAGTGGTGGATGCAGTGGTAGAGGCAGTGGTTGAGGCAGTGGGTGAGGCAGTGGTAGAGGCAGTGGTAGTGGCAGTGGTTGAGGCAGTGGTAGAAGAAGTGGTTGAGGCAGTGGTTGAGGCAGTGGTAGAGGCAGTGGTAGAGGCAGTGGTTGAGGCAGTGGTAGAGGCAGTGGTAGTGGCAGAGGCAGTGGTAGAGGCAGTGGTATTTAATAACATAGTAATAATAATAATAATAATATAATAATAATAATAATAATACATGTTATTAACAATAATAATAATACGATAGAATTGAAGATAATTGTACAAAAATACGAGGGTTGAAGCAGTGGTGGAGGCATCATGAGTCAGTTTATGCTGGAGTAAGCATTAGCCTCCACACTCTTCTAAACATTTCACAATAATTCATTGTGTTTGGTGCTTGTAGACTGAGTGCAACTGCTACATAATTAACCGTGGGCCCAAAGAAACTTGCTAGTGCCAGCCTTTTGGTAAAGAAATTGAGAAACATGATAGAACTGAAGAAAGAAATTGTACAAAAATATGAGGCAGTGTGCCACAGTGGTTGAGACAGTGGTAGAGGCAGTGGTATTTAATAACATACATGTTATTAAACCATAACACATATGTATATAGTACAATATTTTATGATGTTTTCTTGTATTTTATGATTGTTCATGGTTCAACAAGTTAAGGAAGCAGTATTGTATTATATTTCCCTACAATATATTGGGGCACCAAACATTCACAATATTTCAACATTCGTGAGGCTCTTGATCCCCTAATCCTCACGAACGTTGAGGGAGACTTGTATAGACATTTTCATTAAGCCATCTATGATATTTTCTTCAAAATTATATAAGAAACACGTTACATAGCATGTAGTATATAAACATAGCATATAAACATTGCATGTTTATATGCTATCAAGTGGAGAGTCAGGTAGAGAGTAAACATTACGTTTTCTCTGATTCAGCGCTCGAGAAAACTGTGAATCTCGTGTTTCGCCCAGTAACCACCCTTCACATGTGTTTGTTTACAATTCTCGGCATGAATTATTCATTACTTCTCCCTTTGTTTATGATGGCATCTAAAGGAAGTTGTTAGAAATGATTAAACTCAGTGAACATGGTAATAATATGGCTGTGTAGTGTAATAATATGGTTGTGTAGTGTAGCCCAGGGGGTTACACTACACAGAGGGAAGAGGGAGTTGGAGATTCCCAACTCCCTCTCCCCTCCTACCTTCTTCAATATGCTAACAAGAGTCTTCAATAAAGGCATGTAATGTTCATTTATCGTTAAAATTTGTGCTTTATATTTATTTCTCATTGTAAAACTATAGTTAATCTTTAAAAAATGTATTTTTGTTAGCATTTTTGGGTGTCTGAAATGGATTAATTAGATTTACATTAATTCTTTTGGGAAATATTATTTCAGTTTTCGGATTTAGGCCGACGTTCTGGAACAGATTACGGCTGATAACCGAGGATCCACTGTATTCCTCTTTACAAACATGCATACAAAAAATTACATATGTACATAAATACACATCTTTCTTTCTTTCAACAAACCGGCCATATCCCACCGAGGCAGGGTGGCCCAAAAAGAAAAAACAAAAGTTTCTCTTTTTAAGTTTAGTAATGAATACAGGAGAAAGGGTTACTATCCCCTTCCTCCCGGCATTTTAGTCACCATTTATGACATGCATGGCTTATTGAGGAAGAATTCTGTTCTACTTCCCCTTGGAGATAAGAGGAAATAAACAACAACAAGAACTGTAAGAAAATAGAAGAAAGCCCAGAGGGGTGTGTATATATATGCTTGCACAAGCAAGTGTAGTGTGACCAAAGTGCAGGTAGAAGTAGCAAGACGTACCTGAAATCTTGTATGTCTATGAGACAGAAAAAAGACACCAGCAATCCTATCATCATGTAAAACAATTACAGGCTTCTGTTTTACACTCACTTGGCAGGATGGTAGTACCTTTTTGGTCGGATGCTGTCTACCAACCTACTACAGTAGGGCCCCACTTAAACGGCTGGTTAGGTTCCAGGCTACCGCTGTAAAGTGGAACACCCTTTTTTTCCACTTACAAATGCATACAAACACTAGATAACAAGTTTACACTAACATATATTAAGTTAACAATAGAACCAGGCATCAAAAAACAATAAAAAATTACAATACACACATAGTGCACTCATTACTTACCTTAAAATATTTATAGTCTTAATCTAGGGTGAGACAAGTAGTATTTATTGTAAGAAATCAAGTGTGGTATGTATGGTAGTCAGCCAGGCTACCATACCAGGTCACCCCACCCACCTAGAGGTTACCTGGAGGATATTCCGGGGATCAACGCCCCCGCGGCCCGGTCCAGAGCGATAAAATGTATAGTATACAGTTCACTCATTACTTACCTTAAAATATAGGGTGAGATGAGTAGTATTTATTGTAAAAAATCAAGTGTGGTATGTATGGTAGTCAGCCGGGCTACCATACCAGGCCAACCCACCTACACATAATATTCTATTACATTTAAGCATCCCAGAGCGATAAAATGTATATACAGTTCACTCATTACTTACCTTAAAATATTTGTAGTCTTAATGTAGGGTCAGGAGTAAGTAAATGAGATAAAACGAATAAATGAGAGAGAGAAAGAATGAGTGCATGAGAGAGGACAGGCGCAGAGTTATGTAAACAAACCAGGCGAAGGTAAGTTTTATAAACAAAGTGTACACGTCTGGTTTGTGTATAAGTTACATTGTGTACAGGTTGTCTCTACATTGATACGGTAGAATAAATAAAGAAGAACACTCCCATTCTCATGTAACATCATTTTGAGAAGAAATGATGCTCTGAGTGAAGGCAATGGAAATAAGTCACTCTGACTTTTTTGGGTTATCCTAGGTTCTCTACACATATGTTGTTATGTATGATAATCTATGTAACTGTATTTGTGTATACCTGAATAAACTTATTACATACGAAAGGAATAATTTTCTACAGTTACCCCCAGTAACACATTTTCTCTTATGTTAGATTAGAGAAAATGTTATTCTTGGCATCACTTGTACAAGTTATCTGGCTACCACATCTCATATTTATGTTTATTTATTCTATTGTAGGGTGTATTTATCATCTTTTTATGTTATGTATCGTGTTTATTATATAATTTTGAAAAAAATATCATGGATGGATTAATGAAAATGTGTATATTAACGTAATATACAACATTTAATGAGACTCGGTGATTATTATTATTATTATTATTATCATTTCTAATATGGCGTCACTTGTGCAAGTCGTCTGCTACCACATCTTATATATATGTTTATTTATTCTATTGTGGGGTGTATTTATCATCTTTTTATGTTATGTATTGTGTTTATTATATAATTTTGAAAAAATATCATAGATGGATTAATGAAAATGTGTATTTAACTTAATATACGACATTTAAATGAGACTCGATGATTATTATTATCATTACTAATATGACGTCTGGAGACATAAGACACTCTTACTGATTTTAATGTGTACCTGCATGCCAGCACAGTATGTAAGTTTATTTAAGTACTGGTATACATAAGTATAATTATCAGAGTATATATAAAATATGAAATAACTTTTAAAAACATTTGAAATTTTGGAGTTTTCAGACAAAATGGAGAGACTTAGTGCTTACTGAGCTCACGAAGAATGTAAACAAACAGGGTGGGGCACGGTGACCGTATTAGAAAGTCAGGTGGGGGGAGCTGTATAGCGAGTTTTGGTCATAATTTGAAATGACCGTATTAGCGGAACGCTGTAAAGTGAAACGCCGTAAAGCGGGGCCCTGCTGTCCTTAGAATAAATACACATATGAAAATATATATACTTGTGCATGTGTATGTTTGATTGTGTAGATAAATGCACTGCATATTTATGTATACATGTATATTTCTACACCAATGCATGCAAGTGGGCATATATGTGAAAATCTATGCATGCATGTATGTATAGACTTGTGTGTATACATGCATGGGTATATGTATGATGTGTATTATTTTATTTTTTTATTAACACATCGGCCGTTTCCCACCAAGGCAGGGTGGTCCAAAAAAGAAAATCTTTCACCATCATTCACTCTATCACTGTCTTGCCAGAGGCACGCTTACACTACAGTTATAAAACTGCAACATTAACACCCCTCTTTCAGAGTGCAGACACTGTACTTCCCATCTCCAGGACTCAAGTCTGGCCTGCCGGTTTTCCTGAATCTCTTCATAAACATTACCCTGCTCACACTCCAGCAGCATGACAAAACCTAAAAACCATTTATCTCCATTTGCTCCTATCTAACACGCTCACGCATACTTGCTGGGAGTGAATGGAGACAAATGGTTTTTAGGACTTGACACGCTGTCAACTGTATGTTTACATTTATGTATGTACCCTTCACGAAAGATGAGGTGAATCATAGAATTAATCAGGGAAAAAAAGGTGAGTGGTGCACCGAGGAGTCTGGGGAGACAAAGAACATTATCCATGGAAGCAAAGAGTGGATTGTAAGAGAGTATAGTTATACCAACACTCTTAACCCTTTAACTTATAGAGATATAAGACCGCAAAGTCGGCGCTTGTTGCTCATCTAATGGCAACATGAAGGGCTGCCGCTTGTAGAAGTGTTGCCAATATACCTTTCTTCTCATTTTTTTAATTTGTATAATTTTTATGTTTGATAATCACAATTTGTAGTAGTTCTTGTGCTTTCATAGCCAATCTTTGTTCTGACACTAATATTAGGTACTGAAATAGTACTCAAATAGTCACAAACACAGTTACAGGAGAACATTTTACCTACCTTAGTCACATACTATTGTCTAGAAATATATACATAGTATTTATAAGTCCCAGTAATGTTTTGGATATGTGGGAGTATACAATAATAATAATAAGTTTACTTGAAGCATGGTGTAAGACGAATGTCACCACTGCTGACAGTGCAGCATTGGTGACATTTGATGAGTGTGCACTGCCTTGGCTTTATTTGTTTTCACTGTTACACATAAACATGTCTACCTCTCTGTTTATCTCTGTCTCTGCTCATCTGTCTTTCTCTCTCTGATTCTCTCTCTCTCTCTCTCTCTCTCTCTCTCTCTCTCTCTCTCTCTCTCTCTCTCTCTCTCTGTCTCTCTGTCTCAGAGAAAGCCATTTGTGAAGCAACAGGTATTACACACGACCAGTCATCACGTCTGCTTTCTGAACAAGTGAAATTACGTATTACTTGCCAGTCATGCTTACTACACATTATATCTACAGTGGACCCTCGGGTAATGGCATTAATCTGTTCCAGAGAGCTTTCCTTTAACCGATTTTGCCGCCAGCCTAATTAATTTTCCCCATAAGAAATAATGGAAATCCAATTAATCCATTTCAGACAGCCAAAAGTATTAACAAAAACTATCTTTTAAAGATTAAATATAGATATACAGTGGTCCATCAATTATCGTCCATAATCCGTTCCTGGAAGTGGGACTATTATCAAAATAGACGATTTTCGAATCAATTTTCCCCATAAGAAATAATGTAAATACAATTAATCCGTTCCTGACACCCAGAATTATTAAAACAAAAATTTTTTTACATGAAATATAGATGTAGTACATAAATAAACAATACAATGGCACATGATGAATGAAACATTAACAGAATAACACTTACCTTTATTGGCGATTCTTAGTGTATGGAAGACTGGAGAAGGAGAGAGATTGGATTATTTACTGTTTGGAAGGGGAATCCCCTTCCAGCAACACCTCAGATACCAAGTGCTTTTATGGGGTTACTTCTCTTCTCTGTTTCTTAATGCTTGAGAGTCACAGGAGTCCTGTCTCGCAAAAAAACTGTCCAGAGAATTCTGTTTCTGGCGTCTCTTTAAAACTTCCCTAAAATGGGCCAAGACTCTGTCACTGTACAAGTTGCCGATATGGATTGCAACATCCTTCTCAGGGTGATGTTTCTCCATAAATCTTTCCATCCTGCCCCACATTTTAAAAATCTCCTTTCTGAAGAAGGCACCTTCTTCCATCTCTCTTCCTCCTCCTCTCCAGCAAGATTCTGAGCTGCAATCTGTTGCTCTTCCTGCTGAAGCTCTTGCAGCTCCTCAGTGGTTAGCTTTTCATTGTGGTCCTCCACCAACTCTTCCACATCCTCCAACTCACATCCAACCCCATGGAACTCCCCAGTGCCACAATAGAGTTCACAACTGACATAGGCTCATCAGGGGCTGCCTCAAACCCTTCAAAATCCCTCTTGTGGACACAATCTGGCCACAATTTTCTCCAAGCAGAGTTTAAAGTCCTGGTAGTCACTCCCTCCCAAGCCTTACCTATAAGGCTTATGCAATGGAGAATACTGAAGTGTTCTTTCCAAAAATCTCTTAGGGTCAAGTGAGTGTCTGAGGTCACATTAAAGCACCTTTCAAACATTGCTTTGGTGTAGAGTTTTTTAAAGTTTGAAATGACTTGCTCATCCATGGGCTGGAGGAGAGGAGTGGTATTCGGGGTCAAGAACTTTACTGTGATGAACCCAAACTCCTTCAGAATTAGGTCATCCAAGTTTGGAGGATGAGCCGGTGCATTGTCCATTACTAGGAGGCACTTGAGATCCAATTTCTTTTCCAGGAGGTAATTCTTCACACTAGGGCCAAACACTTCATTGAACCACTTGATGAAAATGTCCCTTGTGACCCATGCCTTATTATTATATCTCCAAAAAACACACAATTTACTCTTCATAACATTGTTTTTCTTGAAAACACTGGGATTTTCAGAATGGTACACTAGTAACGGCTTCACTTTGAAATCTCCACTAGCATTAGCACAGAACATGAGCATCAGCCTGTCTTTCATAGGCTTGTGTCGTGGCAGTGCCTTTTCTTCCTGAGTAATGTAGGTCCTCTTTGGCATTATCTTCCAAAAGAGGCCTGTTTCGTCACAACTGAACACTTGTTCAGGTTTCAGTCCTTCAGAATCTTGCTGCAGAGGAGGAGGAAGAGAGATGGAAGAAGGCACCTTCTTCAGAAATTAAGGAGATTTTTGAAATGTGGGGTAGGATGGAAAGCTTTATGGAGAAACATCACCCTGAGAAGGATGTTGCAAGCCATATCAGCAACTTGTACAGTGACAGAGTATTGGCCCATTTTAGGGAAGTTTTAAAGAGAAGCCAGAAACAGAGCTCTCTGGACAGTTTTTTTTTTTGCTAGACAGGACTCCTGTGACTCTCAAGCTGGTCCTAGTGGCATAAGAAACAGAGAAGAGAAGTAACCCCAGAAAAGCACTTGGTACCTGAGGTGTTGATGGAAGGGGATTCCCCTTCCAAACAGTAACTAATCCAATCTCTCTCCTTCTCCAGTCTTCCATACACTAAGAAGAATCACCAATAAAGGTAAGTGTTATTCTGTTAATGTTTCATTCATCATGTGCCATTGTATTGTTTATGTACTACATCTATATTTCATGTAAAAAAGTTTTTGTTTTAATACTTCTGGGTGTCAGGAACGGATTAACCCTTTGACTGTCGCAGGCCCCTTTCTGAAACTGTCATTCTGTCGCAAAATATTTGAAAAAAAAAACTTATTTTTTCTTACCAAAATGTTAGGATTATTTTACTGAGTGTTTTAAACCTAAAAAAAAATTTTTGCCATCAGTACTTACCGAGATACAGAGGCACAAAGTTGGCAGAAAATGAGCGGTGTATGGCAACAGTGGCAAATGCCGCCCACCCGGTATTCTTTTATTTACTCCAAATTGAAGGTTTCTTTATATTTCCAATATTTTTTTTTCTAAATAACTTATGTGGCCTGTGAGACCAAAGTAAGGTGCACTGTTCAAATATACACTCATTGTTTACAAACAATAACTGAGCAAACATTATCACTATTAGTTTGTGTATAAAAGTTTTTTACACAAACAAAAAATACAAAACAATTTATTACTATTATTCCATAATATATATACATATGTACAGTCACTGAACACGTTCCTAGAACTGCTGCAGCTTGTGGAACTCTTTGAAACATGGGTATATGCAGAGTGGCACTTGACACTTCTCACACATAAAACGAGTGTGTCTGTGTGTTTGTGGGCGTTTTGTGGTATGTCCACATATAAAACACCTCTTCTGAGCATTTTTCTTGAAAGCAGTAGGAGGCAGTTGTATGGGGTAGTGATCACCAGGCCTCAAACGAGATGGCATGTGTTGGTAATTTCATGGGCACTGGTCTATTGCAGGTGTTGCTCCTTTGTACTTGGCGATTATTTGTCTGATGGCTGACAAACAAAATTCACCATATTTTGGTTTGTTGTTGGTCTTCAACTTGTATATGTTATAAGCATTTAGCATGGAAATATCAACAAGATGGAAAAAAAAATGTATATACCACTTATAACTCTTGCATACAAAATCAGCAAACCCAATCTGCATATCACATTTATCCACTAAGCGCATATTGAGGTTGTAGTCCATGACAGCTGCAGGTTTTAGAATGGGTTCATTGGTCTCTCTATTCTGCCTGCCAGTGTGTGCCATTTCGTTTCAGTGAACTGATGTCAACAATGTGACATCACGTTTGTCATGCCACCGAAATGCCATGATGTCATTGGCAGCAAAGGCTTGCACCTCACCTCTGCGAGTGCCAGCGTCGAACCTTGGCATATGTTTACAATTACCACGCACTGTGCCACACACATCTGTCAGGTTCACTCGCAAGAAATCACTGAGTATGGGGCTTGTGTACCAGTTATCAATAAATAATATATAAACCTTACCAAGATATGGTTCCATCATTGTTCGAACCACATCACCAGATACCCAATAACTTCCTGGTATCTCTCAATGTATTACTGCCAGTGTACACAATGATATCCAAAACGAGACCACTTTTGCAATCACACAGTACAAATAACTTTATACCAAAGCATTTCCTCTTGCTTGGTATGTATTGCTTGAATGAGAGTCTTCCCTTGAATAAAATCAAAGACTCGTCAATAACAAGCTTCCTGCAAGGGATAAAAATACATGCAACACTTTTCCTTCAGGTACATAAACACATTTCTGATCTTATATAACCTGTTGCTTCTGTCAGGCCTTGTTTTGTCTGAAAAGTGTAACATACGTAACAGTATCAAGAAACAATTCACACCAATAATGTCACTAAAACCTGGGGTTGAAATCAGGTGTTCTGTTGGCCAGTATGTGTTGACTGTGTGCTTATACACATGTGGCATAAGCATTATTGTGGCAAAAAACAGGTACATCTCTCCCACAGTTGTGTCCTTCCACTGGTGTAGCCGTGATCTTGCTGAGAGAATTGTATTTGCCATGGTGTACTCATAGATTGTGTTGGTTTCCCTGACAATGATGTCCATCAGGGGTTCATCGAAGAATAACTGAAAGCATTCCAGTTCATCAGCATTGTTTCCAAGTGTACATGATGGCCGTATTCCACTTTGTGTTTCATCAAAGTCATGGGGACTGGGAACAAACTCGTCACCTTCCTGCCAATCCCAGATGCGGTCTGCTGGTGGGTTCTGGATATTGAAATGTGGTTGTGCAGGTTGAGGGAGTGTGGGGTTGGGTGAGGCTGGTTGTGCAGAGTCAGCAGCGTGGGTAGTAGTGTGGCCTGCTGCCGGTGCCACATGACTCATGCCACCATCACTATCACCACCACCACCTGCTGCCTCACTCATATCATTCATACCCATCGCAACAATATCGTCATCTTCACTATCAGGTCGTGGTGTAGGGCCACGGGATGTGCTCCGAGATTTGCTCCTTCCCATTGCAACAGCATATGAAACACTACCAGACCACATGCTACGTTGTATATACTGCCGCTTCACTGGGGAATATTCACCCTCACTGTCACTAGAACTGCTTTCAATAACTTTGAAATCACTATCACTTTCACATCTGAGTCTTGTACACAGGCAATAGTTTCCTCTTTCTTCCTGGTACAGGTGAACGTGAACGTGAACATGAACGAGCCAGCCCACAACCAGAGGTGGAAGGTCGTGGGTCATCTGGGTTTTCATCACTAATTACATTATCATGGGCACTTTTTTCGGTCACAACCGCTTGAAAACCATGGAATTCACTTTCACAGACACTTCCATCGCTGTTAGAGCTATCACTTGGGAACAAAAGACCTCCAATCTGTCAAGGAGTGAGGTACTTCTAACTGCAAGGCATGGTGAAAATGGACTACCAAGATGGCATTCCCACAATGCACCACTGAGTCCCAGACTTTTTTCACAGGGTGCACACCCACCACTCAGACCCATTCTCTCTCATGTAGGCCTACCAGCTTTCTCCCGCTTGATTTGAAGCCGCTAGAATTTACACGTATAAATACGTCAGAAACGGTGGTGCATAAGACATATATATACGACGTAAACAGTCAAAGGGTTAATTGTATTTACATTATTTCTTATGGGGGAAAATTGATTCGAAAATCGTCTATTTCGATAATCGTCGCACTTCCAAGAATGGATTAACAATGATAAACGAGGGACCACTGTATTTCTTATTTATAAAGTGTAAATATTTCTTATACATAAATTAAAGTGTAAATATTTCTTATTTATAAATTACGTACATTGTTTCAGTGTGAATAGTGGTGGTGGCCTCTGCTGCTGCCACCACCACCACCACCACTATATGTATGGCTTATGCTCTAAGTAGCCCTGATAAACCTAACACCACCACCACTCCTTACATTTTTTTTTTTTTTTTTTAAACAAGTCGGCCGTCTCTCACTGAGGCAGGGTGACCCAAAAAGAAAGAAAATTCCCAAAAAGAAAATACTTTCATCATCATTCAACACTTTCACCTCACTCTCACACAATCACTGTTTTTGCAGAGGTACCCGGAATACAACAGTTTAGAAGCATATACGTATAAAGATACACAACATATCCCTCCAAGCTGCCAATATCCCAAACCCCTCCTTTAGAGTGCAGGCATTGTACTATCCATTTCCAGGACTCAAGTCTGGCTATATAAAAATAACCGTTTCCCTGAATCCCTTCACTAAATATTACCCTGCTCACACTCCAACAGCTTGTCAGGTCCCAAATACCATTCGTCTCCATTCACTCCTATCGAACACGCTCACACATGCCTGCTGGAAGTCCAAGCCCCTAGCCCACAAAACCTCCCTTACCCCTTCCTTCCAACCTTATTGAGGACGACCCCTACCCCGCCTTCCTTCCCCTACAGATTTATACGCTCTCCATGTCATTCTACTTTGATCCATTCTCTCTAAATGACCAAACCACCTCAACAACCCCTCTTCATTATTATTATAATCAAGGGGAAGCGCTAAACCCGGAGGATTATACAGCAACCCCTCTTCAGCTCTCTGACTAATACTTTTATTAACTCCACACCTTCTCCTAATTTTCACACACTGAAGTTTCTGCATAATATTTACACCACACATTGCCCTCAGACAGGACATCTCCACTGCCTCCAACCGCCTCCTCGCTGCTGCATTTACAACCCAAGCTTCACACCCATATAAGAGTGTTGGTACTACTATACTTTCATACGTTCCCTTCTTTGCCTGCATAGATAATGTTTTTTGTCTCCACATATACTTCAATGCACCACTTGCCTTTTTTCCCTCATCAATTCTATGATTAACCTCATCCTTCATAAATCCATCCGCCGACACGTCAACTCCCAAATATCTGAAAACATTCACTTCTTCCATACTCCTCCTCCCAAATTTGATATCCAATTTTTCTTTACCTAATTCATTTGATACCCTCATCACCTTACTCTTTTCTATGTTCACTTTCAACTTTCTACCTTTACACATATGTAATGACATATTTTATTCATTCTAGAGTATATATCATGTTTCTGTGTTATTAATATTGTTTATTATGTCATATTAGATGAATTATGATAGATAAATAAGCACTCTGTATGTATGTTATTCTTTAAAAAATGTATTTTTTGTTAATATTTTTGGGTGTCTGAAATGGATTAAGTGTATATTTACAATATTTCTTATGGAAAATATTACTTTGGTTTTCACACTTTTCAGATCAAGGCCAACCTTCTGGAATGGATTAAGTACGAAATCCGGGGTTCCATTGTATTATTATTATTATTATAAGACATGCTGTCAAATGAAGGAAATACTAGAAGCCAGCAATGTGTGTGTGTGTGTGTGTGTGTGTGTGTGTGTGTGTGTGTGTGTGTGTGTGTGTCCAGCGAGGATCTAACTGTGTTGATTCCTTGAAGACAGTGTTCATGACATGCTCACACCAAAAGCAAATCCACAAAGCTTCAAAAAATCTCACCACTAATGTTGACCATACCATCATACCTAGAATTGGTCTGTTATCATTTGCCTGAATCTTTCACTCAGTCTGATGGAAGGTTTTTTATGCAAAACAGTGCTCTTTGCCACACTGCAAAATCTGTTGTTCAGTGATTTTGTGACTGTGAAGTGCCCTTCTTTGATGGCTGGCCAGGAAACTCCCCAGACTTGAACCCCACTGAGAACCTCTGTGGTGAAATGAGTGATATACCAGGAGTGATGATATCAGCTCACTCCCACGGCTTTAGAATGCCATCCATGTTGTTGGAAAATTTACTCCATGACAGATGAAGGATGTTCTAAAGTGCAGGGGGCGACCTATTTTGTGTTTATGATTGTAGAGAGGGTTGACATACTTTAATGATGAGCACTGTATGATGTACACAGGAGCTCAAGTTTACTCTGGGTATCTCCCAGGTATTCCCTGTGAAGAACTAATGTTGCACAGCAAAAATTCAGTTGGTCATGGAGACTTTACATTGATGGCTGTGCCAATACACGTATATGTTAAATGCCCATAGGAACAACCAGTGAGAGGCATGCAAGAACAAGTTTATTATTATTATTATTATTATTATTATATTATCAGACACACTCCAGCTGTACACAACTAAAGTGGAAAAAAAAATGGTGTCCATGCTTTAAAGTGGACAGTAGATTAATGGCAGTGTGGCCCTATGAAAGGAATCTCTTAGATTTAGAAGAAACTGGAATCATAAGGCCATTCAGAGCTCAATGCAATAAAAAATTATATACATGTACTGCACACACTGAAATGTGGAAGACAGCAAACATAGTCCCAGTTTTTAAGAAGACAGACAGGCAGCACTAAACTACAGACCTGTGTTGCTGATATGTATTACAGTATGTAAAGTTATGAAGATTATCAGGAGAAGAGTAGTGGAGCACCTAGAAAGAATTGGGCTCATACATGATAACCAGCATGGCTTCAGGGAAGGGAAATCCTACATCATAAACCTGGAGCTAGGTTTTACACTCCCATTTAAGGAAACAGGATCACTACTTAGTGGTGGCTGGAAAGAGTAAAAAAAAAAAAAAAAAAAAAAGAAAAAAAAAAAAATTCTAAACTTAATCCTTAAACTGTCCAAACGTAGATCTACATTCACTTGCGTAGCGCTCTGAATATTTTGGAGGAAACTTTTTTTTTTTTGTTTGTTTAAAATGAAGAGCCCATTTTTCTGGGGTCCGTGAATTTCATCATACTGCGCACACTGAGTGCACACACCCATTCTCTCATATCTAGGCAACTCAGACCTATCATGCCAAGGTTGAAAGCATGTAAAATAAAACGTAGATCTACGTTCAGAGTACTACACCCCTCAAGGAAGGTTCCTTGATGTTGGTGAGGGGCTCTTGATTTAGGGAATTGGATCTGTGCTCCAGTTTCCCGAATTAAGCCTGAATGCCTTCCACATCCCCCCCCAGGTGCTGTATAATCCTCCGGGTTTAGCGCTTCCCCTTTGATTATAATAATAATAATCAGAGTACTACACATGTGAACAGAGATCTATGTTTGGACAGTTTAAGGGTTACAACCTGTGCCATTATACACTAGCATATCATAGAGAATTAAAGGAGAGACACCATTACAGTCAGTTCTACACCTGTATTACTTGTAATGAGGAAGATATCTTATCTAACTATACAAAACTCACTTGGAAAGAGTGGCCATATTCAGTTGGAAATCATTTGTCATATATGACTTTGGGAAAAACAAACAAACAGATATACATTGATTTTAAAAGAAAGTATGCAGGTCTAAGCCCATATTTCAAATACACTGAAACAAAATATTACAAGTGACAGAAATCAATATGATACACTGTAATAGTTCTGCAAAAATATACAAAAATAGTACTAATTAATTATGAAGGTGGAAAACAAACCCAGGAAAAAAGAATGGTTTAATAAAAAGCACTGGAGAGTTAAAAAAAAAAAAGCAAAACAACTTGAAACCAATATAGAGAACTTGCCAGCCAAGAGATTTAAACAACTCCGAAATGAATATATGATTGCAATGAGAAGGAAAGACAAAATATGAAAAAAAAATAAGTTGTGGACAAGAGCCAGACAGAACTAAATCTTTTGTTTAAATCTGTAGAAAACAAAGTGTGAAAGACATGCTGCAATTAAAGATAAAGACAAAATTGTAGAATCATACGAGGAAATGTGATATATGAAGTTTCCAGAGTGTGTTTACAAAAGATGACTTTTGAACATTGCAGATATAAACCCCAAAAAAACATCGACTGAATGTAAGGCTGGTAGTATCAGAAGAGGAGGTCAAGTTGTAATATCAGAAGAAGAGGTCAATTTCATCACTGCTTTCTCCTCCACTGGCTTGCTGCTGTGGATTTACAACTATCTGCACAATTTCTGAGTCAGTATAATGATAAAATTTGAGTTAGTATAATGATATGAGTCAGTATAATGATGAAATTTGAAATTACACGAGCCGAAATTAGTGCCGGATTACTGATGGAACTTGATAACTGATTACCAGATTAGTATTATTAACACACTGGCCATTTCCCACCAAGGCAGGGTGGCCCAAAAACGAAAAACTTTCATCATTCACTCAATCACTGTCTTGCCATAGGTGTGCTTACACTACAGTTATAAAACTGCAACATAAACAACCCTCCTTCAGAGTGCAGACATTGTACTTTCCATCTCCAGGGCTCAAGTCTGGCCTGCTGGTTTCCCTGAATCCCTTCATAAATATTACCCTGCTCACACTCCAACAGCATGTCAAGTCCTAAAAACCATTTGTTTCCATTCGCTTCTATTTAACACGCCCATGCATGATTGCTGGAAGTCTAAGCCCCTTGCACACAAAACCTCCTTTACCCCCTCCCTCCAACCTTGCCTAGGCTGACCTCTACCCCGCCTTCCCTCCACTACAGATTTAAACACTCTCGAAATCAGTCAATTTTGTTCCATCCTCTCTACATATCTGAACCACCTCAACAACCCCTCCTAACCCCTCTGGATAATAGTTTTGGTAATCCTACACCTCCTCCTAATTTCCAAACTAATTCTCTGGATTATATTCACACCACACATTGCCTTCAGGCATGACATCTCCACTGCCTCCAGCCTTCTCCTTATTGCAACATTCACCACCCATGCTTCACACCCATATAAGAGTGTTGGTATAACTATACTCTCATCATATATTCCCCTCTATGCTTCCATGGACAATGTTCTTTGTCTCCACAGACTCCTCAGAGCACCACTTACCTTTTTCCCCTCGTCAGTTCTATGATTCACCTCATCTTTCATAGACCGATCTGTGGACATGTCCATTCCTAAATATCTGAATACATTCACCTCCTCCATACTCTCTCCCTTCAATCTGATATCCAATCCTTCGTTACCTAATTTTTTTTGTTATCCTCATCACTTTACTCTTTTCTATATTCACTTCTCACCCTACATTACGACTTCTAATACATCTACCATCCGACTTACGACCTGCTCGACTTACGACCACTCGACTTATGACTGTGTTTTTTATGCCAAATTTCTGGGAAATAAACAACTATTTGTGTTGTACACAGTGTTTATCCTAGACCTTACAGTATAAAATACAGTACTAACAACATAAAAAGTAAAGTAAAACATGAAATACCAAAATAAAACAATAAAATAAAGTCATTACAAAAATGTTTTGTTGATAATCAGTAGTAAAGTTCGACTTACGACCATTTCAACTTACGACCGGTTTCTCGGAACCGAACTCGGTCATAAGTCGGATGGTAGGTGTATTTTAAGGTAACTAATGAGTGTACTGTATATGCATTTTATCACTCTGGGGTGGTTTAAATGTCATAGTATATTACATGTGGGTGGGGTGTCCTGGCTGGCTACTATACCTCCCACACCTGACTTCTTACAATAAATACTACATATTTACTTCTCACCCTACATTTAAACTACAAATATTTTAAGGTAAGTAATGAGCGTACTGTGTGTGTATTATACTTTTTATTGCTTTTAACCCTTTCAGGGTTGGTGCTGTACTAGTACGGCTTGCACGCCAGGGTTGGTGCCGTACTAGTATGGCTTGCACGCCAGGGTTGGTGCCGTACTAGTATGCATAAATTCTAGAGCCTTCAAATCTAGCGAGAGAAAGCTGGTGGGCCTACATATGAAAGAATGGGTCTATGTGATCAGTGTGCGCAGTATAAAAAAATCCTGCAGCACACAGTGCACAATGAGAAAAAAAAACTCCAACCATGTTTTTGGTTTAAAACAGCGACTTTGCAGTGCATTTTCGTATGCTATTTATGGTTGTATTCTAGTTTTCCTGGTCTCATCTTATAGAATGGAAGACATATTACGGAAAATGAGATGATTTTTATTGGTTTCACAATGAAAAGTACCTTGAAATTGAGCTCAAAGTAGCAGAAATGTTCGATTTTTGCCTAAGTTCAAAAGTAAATAAATCAAGCCATGCATCCAAAACATGTCAACTGGTGAGTCTAATATTCTTTCACAAGTGCTCTGATATTATTTATACCATTTCTACACTAATGCAGTAGTCTGCATAACAGTAAATCTTCTATTTTTTGTGAGAATAAAAATTCAAAGTGGAAAGCAAAAGAAATGTAACATAGGCCAGGGGACGTGACTAATGAACAGAGCAAATGTTATTTTAGTGCCAGGAATGTCTTTCTTGTTTATTCTGGACCCTATTTGGAAATTGGCATCTTTTGAAATTTGTGTGAAATTGGCATAATTGCTAAATTCTGACCACTGTATTGGATAGTTGAAATTGGTAAATGGGTGGTTTCTTGGACTCATTTGATAGAAAAAATGAGAGTTCTAGTGAAATAGTTATGATTTTTGTTGACTGGTACATTAGAATTGGCCGAAAATAGAGCTCAAAGTGGGTGAAATCGCCGATGCATAAACTTAAATTTCGAACTTAATCCATTCCAGGAGCTAGTTCTAAATTTGAAAAGTCTGAAATTCGAAGCCGTCGAGACCACTGACTTTGCGAGAGCATAATTCCGTAAGTTTTCCATCAAATTTTATTCTTTTGGTGTCATTATGATCGGGAAAGAATTTTTTTTTTTTTCTGAAAAATTTCCGACTGAGAAGTTTAGGAGAGGGCCTGCTGACCCTGAAAGGGTTAATGCATAGTTCTATTGCTAACTTAATATATGTTAGTGTAAACTTGTTATCTAGCATTTACATGCATTTATAAGTGGAAAAAAATTACATTCTGCTTTCCAGCTATGTCTGCTTTCCGGCGGTAGCCTGGAACCTAACCTGCCATATAATTGGGGCCCTAGTGTATATAGGGTTCACTACTATCCATGGTAGGTCTTGGAAAATATCCCCCACAGATATAGGGCACTATTGTGTATATACACAGGGAACCAGACTGTGTGCAGTGTATACATACACATA
>NC_091333.1:23240723-23425723 GCF_038502225.1 Cherax quadricarinatus | reverse complement strand
TGTGTACTTTGTACAAGATCTCTAAATCCACCGTTGTTCCTCATCATCCTGCCAGCAATGGGTTAGCTGAACGAACCAATAAGAAAGTACTTGATGTTTTGAGAGCCACTATCAACCCCAATAGTGAAACTTGGGATGAAGTTATACCAGATGTTCAATGTGCCATAAATTCTGCTTACAATGCTTCCATAGGTGATACTCCACATTATGCACTGTATGGTGTAGACAAGCATTTACCCTATGAGTTGTTATATTCCACTCCGAAACCCAATTACAACCCTGATGATTTCGTAGCAACTCGTACAAGCATGGCTCAGAGTGTTTTTAGAAGAATCCGTGAAACACTTCATAAATCAACAGCAGAATTTACTAGAGTAACTAATAGCCGTGCTAAACCATCAAAAGTTAGAGTAGGTTCAAGAGTAATGCTGACAAATTTCAACAAAACATCCGAAATGCCTAAGCTCGATCAAAAGTTTATTGGCCCTTATCGAGTTATAGAACATATCCCTGGCAATAAGTATAAGGTTAGAGAAATTAGTACTGGTCAGTACAAAGAATCGCATTTAGATCATATGAAATTAGTATGCGATGTTGATGATATTGCTACCCAGACTAATGTGACAGATGCTGAAAATCCTCTTGACTCTGTACCCTCTACCTCAAATACTCAGTCAGATATTCAACCTGAATGTCGTTACTCCTTGCGTACTCGAGAAGTAATGAGAAACCCACAAGCATCTTTTGTAGATACTCGTTCAGATCTCCCTCAGTCAAGGCATGTGTTAGCCATTGCAGAGGAATTCGATCCTCCCAGAGATGATAACCATTCTGCATATGTAAACCTCACCCTTGCAGAATTGGGTTTAAATGTACATAGTCTGTATAACTAGTTGTCCGAGATGAAGGAAATTGTCAACTGTTTGCTATTAACTGATCAGAATTTTTTTTTTTCGTGTTCACGTTCCCTCTGTATTCTGAGAATTTGACAGTAATGATCTGAGTGCGCACCAGATGCCTTTGCTGTTAATTTCACCTTGTATATATATATATATATATATTTATTTCCTCAGAATCCGTAGAGTGCATGAATACAGATCGATCGATCAATTCCATCCCATATTGTACAATGATTTGTTCTTATAGTTTGTAATGCATTACGTTAAAACTCATTACATTAAGTGATTACATTAACACCCATTACGTAAAACTCATTTTGTTAACATCCAGTATGACATCATCCATTAGTTCTAAGTTATATATGAATTTGTTATTGTATAGAATCAGCCCAGAACCACCTGCCTGTTCAGCCTATAGCATAGTAGTGTATGTCGAGACGACATACGTAACATGACCGAGCTGTCAGCATAGTTGCTGATCCCCTTATATGTGTTGTATAGCGTATTATAGTACCATCCATGTGCTTTATATATAAGATCCCTATTAGGCCCGTGACTGTGTGACGTCACGGGATGCAGCGTGAGTGAGTGACGAGCTTTTCTTCCTCACTCGACGGACCACCTACGAACAGACAAGAACACGGCAGGCCTGGGCTCCCACTTCTCATCACAGTCTGACAATACATAGTGTTACCATCCAACAAGTGCGTCTACCTTCAACCCTCTTATCTCCTTACCGAACCCCCTACGACACCATAAGGAATAATGTAAATTAAATTAATCTGTTTCAGACCCCCAAAAACACACTTACAAAAGCACTTACATAATATACTTACATAACTGTTTGAGTTTTGAGTTGTTCGTATCCCGAGGTACCACTGTATTTAATGCCTAGTTCTATTAATAACTTAATATAAGTTAGTGTAAACTTGACAACCCTATGCCTGTTGTGGAATCTACTGTGGCTTTGGGGAAGTCCATGGGGTTGGATGTAAGCAGCCAGGATGTGGAAGAGTTGGTGGACAACCACAGGGAAGAGCTAACCACTGAAGAGCTGCAACACTATAATTATTCTCTGTAAAATTTATTTTTTGTTAATATTTTTGGGTGTCTGAAATAGATTAATTTGATTTACATTATTTCTTATGGGAAATATTACTTTGGTTTTCGAACATTTCAGATTTGGACTGACCTTTTGGAACGGATTAAGTATGAAATCTGGAGTTCCATTGTATCTAACATAAGCATAAAAACCTTCAGAATTCAAAAAAGAAATGGACAGCATGCATGCATGCACACACAGCACCAGTGCATGAGTCCTGGAACTCTGTTTTTTTAAAAATGTGCAAATTATCACTTGAGGGAGCACTTGGCATTCTTTGGAGAAACAGCTTAACTGAGTGAAATCCTAGAGAGCAAGAATTATAAATAGTGCTTATCTGACAGAGACTCGAGTACAAATCAGTATGTAAATGCACTGGCCCTCTTCAAACACATTGATATCTATGTGAGCAACTTTATTCACAAGTGCTACAGAGGACCTTGCTTCCTGGTAGAGTCCCTAATGCTTGGGATATTTTCTTGACCATCCCCAGTTCATCTCTTGGTACCTGCATCATCCATCAGACTATTCCTATTCGTGCTCACTTCACCTTGCCATCTGTATCTTCGCTGAACATAGCTATAGACAGCTCCTCTGCACAAAGGAGGCAGTAGAGCTCTGATACCAGAGCACAAACACCATCTATTACAAAAGTTTTTAAAAGGGTAGTGAGATGCCAAAAGAATGACATAACCCAAATCAATACGGATGTTTAGTGGGAAGATCATACTTGTCACAACAATTAGATCATTAGTCAACATGTATTTAGCGTAAGAAGATAATGCTTGTCACAACTATTAAAGTCAGTTCTCTTATAAAACTTCTTCACATAGTGCAAGTTTTCATAAATGTGATTGAAAAAGTTCATCAAAAATTGAGTAGCACACACTATGAAGGCCTTATCACAAGCTATTAATTTTTGGATACACTTTTTAAATTGCAGTTGCAAAAACTGCAACATAAAGAAGAGTTTTATAAGAGAGTTGGAGCTTTGCAAGTATAATATACAAAAATGCATTTGACAAATGCAGTTATGAGGAGAAAGCCCATATAATGAGGTCAAAAGGTATAACTGGAGGAGAAAAATTATTATTCAAGTAGAGCACAAAAAGTGGTATTAAATAAAAATCTAGCCTTAAAAACATTTTTGGATTCCCAAGGCACAGTGTTGGCACCTTCACTGTTTCTCATTATCACAACATGCATTGATAAATACATTAGCCACATAAAAAACCACGGTACGAGTGGGGTTAGAACTCATGGCAAGCCACAGAAATTATTCAAATAAATGAATTGGCAGAAAGAAAGCTGTTGATGGTTCCTCATGAATGATTAATATGGAAAATACAAAACATAGGATAAAGAAAAGTAAAGTTATTACAGGAAAAATGTTTTAGTGCTTAAAAGGAAAATGCAATTAGTGATGAGGTAAAATGTTCTAATGTATCAGCTGTGGGATGCCCCAAAGATTGGTGCTTATGTGAAGGTAAGCCCAGTCCCAGACCAGGTTTATGTGAAGGCAAGCCCAGTCCCAGACCAGGTTTATGTGAAGGCAAGCCCAGTCCCAGACCAGGTTTATGTGAAGGTAAGCCAAGTCCCAGACCAGGCTTATGTGAAGGTAAGCCCAGTCCCAGACCAGGTTTATGTGAAGGTAAGCCCAGTCCCAGACCAGGTTTATGTGAAGGTAAGCCCAGTCCCAGACCAGGTTTATGTGAAGGCAAGCCCAGTGCCAGACCAGGTTTATGTGAAGGCAAGCCCAGTGCCAGACCAGGTTTATGTGAAGGTAAGCCCAGTCCCAGACCAGGTTTATGTGAAGGCAAGCCCAGTGCCAGACCAGGTTTATGTGAAGGTAAGCCCAGTGCCAGACCAGGTTTATGTGAAGGCAAGCCCAGTGCCAGACCAGGTTTATGTGAAGGTAAGCCCAGTGCCAGACCAGGTTTATGTGAAGGTAAGGCCAGTCCTAGACCAGGTTTATGTGAAGGTAAGCCCAGTCCCAGACCAGGTTTATGTGAAGGTAAGCCCAGTGCCAGACCAGGTTTATGTGAAGGTAAGCCCAGTGCCAGACCAGGTTTATGTGAAGGTAAGCCCAGTGCCAAACCAGGTTTATGTGAAGGCAAGCCCAGTGCCAGACCAGGTTTATGTGAAGGTAAGCCCAGTCCCAGACCAGGTTTATGTGAAGGTAAGGCCAGTGCCAGACCAGGTTTATGTGAAGGCAAGCCCAGTGCCAGACCAGGTTTATGTGAAGGCAAGCCCAGTGCCAGACCAGGTTTATGTGAAGGTAAGCCCAGTGCCAGACCAGGTTTATGTGAAGGTAAGCCCAGTCCCAGACCAGGTTTATGTGAAGGTAAGCCCAGTCCCAGACCAGGTTTATGTGAAGGCAAGCCCAGTCCCAAACCAGGCTTATGTGAAGGTAAGCCCAGTCCCAGACCAGGCTTCTTCAGATAATGTTCCTAAGTTATATGAGCATGTAAATGACTTGACAGAGAGTAAAAATCTGAACATGTTGGGGATGATGCAAGGATTTTATGGAAAATAAGCAATAAAAACCAGAGCTGGAAAGTTTGATGGCCTAAAGTGATGAATGACTAGACTCACACATGCTGACTCTGTACAGTGGAACCTTGACTTACGAGTGTCCCAACATACAAGTTTTTTGAGATACAAGCCATCGCTTGGTCAATTTTTTGCTCTGAGTTATGGGCCAACATCCGAGTTACGAGAGAGCTTCCTCGCTTCCCCCTCAACCCAAGACCTTCACACCTCGCTTGTTTATCTATGATTTCATGCTTTAATTAGTTCCATGGAAATCATCTCTTATTCTTCTCAGCACTGTCCTTTACACTTATTTTCTTAGGACCCATGGTAAGAAAGAAGAAATTTGGCCAAATAACTGTAAAAAAAATGTAAGCAAAGCATGAAAGAGATGCTCCCACAGCGTTCTGAAGCTCTCGTTATAATTATTATTATTATTAACTTAAGGAACTGGAGCACAGATCCAATTCCCTAGATCAAAAGCCCCCACCAGCATCAAGGAACCTTGACACTGGTGAGGGGCTCGTGATCTAGGGAATTGTATCTGTGCTCCAGTTCCCTAAATTAATAATAATAATAATAATTAGGTAGTAGGTTGGTAGACAGCAACCACCCAGGGAAGTACTACCGTCCTGCCAGATAACTGTGAAACAGAAACCTGTAACTGTTTTGCATGATGGTAGGATTGCTGGTTTCTTTTTCTGTCTCATAAACACGCTAGATAACAGGGATATCTTGCTACTCCTACTTACACTTTGGTCACACTTCACAGACATGCACATGCATATAAATATACATACATCTAGGTTTTTCTCCTTTTTCTAAATAGCTCTTGTTCTTCCTTATTTCTTCTATTGTCCATGGGGAAGTGGAAAAGAATCTTTCCTCCGTAAGCCATGCGTGTCGTATGAGACGACTAAAATGCCGGGAGCAATGGGCTAGCAACCCCTTCTCCTGTAGACATTTACTAAAAAAGAGAAGAAGAAAAACTTTACAAAACTGGGATGCTTGAATGTGCGTGGATGTAGTGCGGATGACAAGAAACAGATGATTGCTGATGTTATGAATGAAAAGAAGTTGGATGTCCTGGCCCTAAGCGAAACAAAGCTGAAGGGGGTAGGGGAGTTTCGGTGGGGGGAAATAAATGGGATTAAATCTGGAGTATCTGAGAGAGTTAGAGCAAAGGAAGGGGTAGCAGTAATGTTGAAGGATCAGTTATGGAAGGAGAAAAGAGAATATGAATGTGTAAATTCAACAATTATGTGGATTAAAGTAAAGGTTGGATGCGAAAAGTGAGTCATAATAAGCGTGTATGCACCTGGAGAAGAGAGGAATGTAGAGGAGAGAGATTTTGGGAGATGTTAAGTGAATGTATAGGAGCCTTTGAACCAAGTGAGAGAGTCATTGTGGTAGGGGATCTGAATGCTAAAGTAGGAGAAACTTTTAGAGAGGGTGTGGTAGGTAAGTTTGGGGTGCCAGGTGTAAATGATAATGGGAGCCCTTTGATTGAACTTTGTATAGAAAGGGGTTTAGTTATAGGTAATACATATTTTAAGAAAAAGAGGATAAATAAGTATACAAGATATGATGTAGGGCAAAATGACAGTAGTTTGTTGGATTATGTATTGGTAGATAAAAGACTGTTGAGTAGACTTCAGGATGTACATGTTTATAGAGGGGCCACAGGTATATCAGATCACTTTCTAGTTGTAGCTACACTGAGAGTAAAAGGCAGATGGGATACAAGGAGAATAGAAGCATCAGAGAAGAGAGAGGTGAAGGTTTATAAACTAAAAGAGGAGGCAGTTAGGGTAAGATATAAACAGCTTTTGGAGGATAGATGGGCTAATGAGAGCATAGGAAATGGGGTCGAAGAGGTATGGGGTAGGTTTAAAAATGTAGTGTTAGAGTGTTCAGCAGAAGTTTGTGGTTACAGGAAAGTGGGTGCGGGAGGGAAGAGGAGTGATTCGTGGAATGATGATGTAAAGAGAGTAGTAAGGGAGAAAAAGTTAGCATATGAGAAGTTTTTACAAAGTAGAAGTGATGCAAGGAGGGAAGAGTATATGGAGAAAAAGAGAGGTTAAGAGAGTGGTGAAGCAATGTAAAAAGAGAGCAAATGAGAGAGTGGGTGAGATGTTATCAACAAATTTTGTTGAAAATAAGAAAAAGTTTTGGAGTGAGATTAACAAGTTAAGAAAGCCTAGAGAACAAATGGATTTGTCAGTTAAAAATAGGAGAGGAGAGTTATTAAATGGAGAGTTAGAGGTATTGGGAAGATGGAGGGAATATTTTGAAGAATTGTTAAATGTCGATGAAGATAGAGAAGCTGTGATTTTGTGTATAGGGCAAGGAGGAATAACATCTTGTAGGAGTGAGGAAGAGCCAGTTGTGAGTGTGGGGAAAGTTCGTGAGGCAGTAAGTAAAATGAAAGGGGGTAAGGCAGCCGGGATTGATGGGATAAAGATAGAAATGTTAAAAGCAGGTGGGGATATAGTTTTGGAATGGTTGGTGCAATTATTTAATAAATGTATGGAAGAGGGTAAGGTACCTAGGGATTGGCAGAGCATGCATAATTCCTTTGTATAAAGGCAAAGGGGACAAAAGAGAGTGCAAAAATTATAGGGGGATAAGTCTGTTGAGTATACCTGGTAAAGTGTATGGTAGAGTTATTATTGAAAGAATTAAGAGTAAGACGGAGAATAGGATAGCAGATGAACAAGGAGGCTTTAGGAAAGGTAGGGGGTGTATGGACCAGGTGTTTACAGTGAAACATATAAGTGAACAGTATTCAGATAAGGCTAAAGAGGTCTTTGTGGCATTTATGGATTTGGAAAAGGCGTATGACAGGGTGGATAGGGGGGCAATGTGGCAGATGTTGCAGGTGTATGGTGTAGGAGGTAGGTTACTGAAAGCAGTGAAGAGTTTTTATGAGGATAGTGAGGCTTAAGTTAGAGTATGTAGGAAAGAGGGAAATTATTTCCCAGTAAAAGTAGGCCTTAGACAAGGATGTGTGATGTCACCGTGGTTGTTTAATATATTTATAGATGGGGTTGTAAGAGAAGTAAATGCGAGGGTCTTGGCAAGAGGTGTGGAGTTAAAAGATAAAGAATCACACATAAAGTGGGAGTTGTCACAGTTGCTCTTTGCTGATGACACTGTGCTCTTGGGAGATTCTGAAGAGAAGTTGCAGAGATTGGTGGATGAATTTGGTAGGGTGTGCAAAAGAAGAAAAATTAAAAGTGAATACAGGAAAGAGTAAGGCTATGAGGATAAAAAGATTAGGTGATGAAAGATTGGATATCAGATTGGAGGGAGAGAGTATGGAGGAGGTGAATGTATTCAGATATTTGGGAGTGGACGTGTCAGCGGATGGGTCTATGAAAGATGAGGTGAATCATAGAACTGATGAGGGGAAAAGGGTGAGTGGTGCACTTAGGAGTCTGTGGAGACAAAGAACTTTGTCCTTGGAGGCAAAGAGGGGAATGTATGAAAGTATAGTTTTACCAACGCTCTTATATGGGTGTGAAGCATGGGTGATGAATGTTGCAGCGAGGAGAAGGCTGGAGGCAGTGGAGATGTCATGTCTGAGGGCAATGTGTGGTGTGAATATAATGCAGAGAATTCGTAGTTTGGAAGTTAGGAGGAGGTGCGGGATTACCAAAACTGTTGTCCAGAGGGCTGAGGAAGGGTTGTTGAGGTGGTTCGGACATGTAGAGAGAATGGAGCGAAACAGAGTGACTTCAAGAGTGTATCAGTCTGTAGTGGAAGGAAGGCGGGGTAGGGGTCGGCCTAGGAAAGGTTGGAGGGAGGGGGTAAAGGAGGTTTTGTGTGCGAGGGGCTTGGACTTCCAGCAGGCATGCGTGAGCGTGTTTGATAGGAGTGAATGGAGACAAATGGTTTGTAATACTTGACGTGCTGTTGGAGTGTGAGCAAAGTAACATTTATGAAGGGGTTCAGGGAAACCGGCAGGCCGGACTTGAGTCCTGGAGATGGGAAGTACAGTGCCTGCACTCTGAAGGAGGGGTGTTAATGTTGGAGTTTAAAAACTGTACAGTGGACCCCCGCATAACGATTACCTCCGAATGCGACCAATTATGTAAGTGTATTTATGTAAGTGCGTTTGTACATGTATGTTTGGGGGTCTGAAATGGACTAATCTACTTCACAATATTCCTTATGGGAATAAATTCGGTCAGTACTGGCACCTGAACATACTTATGGAGTGAAAAAATATCGTTAACCGGGGTCCACTGTAGTAGTGTAAAGCACCCTTCTGGCAAGACAGTGATGGAGTGAATGATGGTGAAAGTTTTTCTTTTTCGGGCCACCCTGCCTTGGTGGGAATCGGCCAGTGTGATAAAAAAAAAAAAAAAAAAAAAAATTCTCCATGGGGAAGTGGAACAGAATTCTTCCTCCTTAAGCCATGTGTGTCATAAGAGGCAACTAAAATGCCAGGAGCAAGGGGCTAGTAACCCCTTCTCCTGTATATATTACTAAATGTAAAAGGAGAAACTTTCGTTTTTCCTTTTGGGCCACCCTGCCTCGGTGGGATACGGCCGGTGTGTTGAAAGAAAAGAAAGTAATAATAATAATAATATTATTATTATTATTATTATAACGATCGAGCTTCAGTTCCTTAAATTAATATTACTAATAATTATTATTATTATAATAATGATCGAGCTTCAGTTCCCTAAATTAATAATAATAAATAAAAATATGTAATAATAATACAACAAATTGTATCATTTAAGTTTAGTGATAAAATAAAACAAATTGTATCAGTTAAGTTCAGCGATGAAGTGTAGCATTAAGAGTGTAGCAAGTAAGTTAAGTGATTAAGTGATAGAAAAGGACAAAACAAAACTAACTCCTCCAATGTTGTTGGAGGTTTATAGGGCCAATGACATCACACGCCGCACTGCCTCTCCCACCCTGAACCACCGCCACCATCTCTGCTCCAAGTGTGTAAGTATACATTTTACATAAACTGTTTATTACTTTACATTCTCTATTGTGTTTTATTATTTTTTTATGCAATATTTCTTATTTATAAATATATTGTTTCAGTGTTTTCCTTAAGAAACTAGTGATCTACTGCAGTTAGCCTCACAAACACTCCATTTTCTTTTATAATAAGAGCATGGGATGATACTATAGTCAGTGGGAGAGGAAATGGCAGACGCTGCTGCCACTGCCACCATCACTCGCCATATTATGGCCTGTTTTATACATTCTAGAGTATATATCAAGTTTATGTGTTAATTATATTGTTTATTATGTCATATTAGATGAATTGTGATGGATAAATAAACCGTAGAGTTAATATCTGCATCATATTCAAGTATTTTGTCCTGAATTCCACTGGAACGGATTAATGGCATTTCAGATAATTTAAATGAGGAAAATTGATTTGATATACAAGCAAATTGAGTTACGAGCTAAGTCACAGAACGAATTAAATTCCTAAGTTAAGGTTCCACTGTATATGACTGAAGAAGCCTACTTATAGGTGAAATGTTTCGATAGTAAAGATACTCATGTGTTGCATGTGAGCCTTACTCATCAGAATTACAGAATACTGCAGAGAAGTGACATGTCATGAGAAAACAAAAGCAGGCCTTGAAAAATATCAATTGTGCTAAACTGTTAAAAGTATCAGACAAAAAAAAAAAAAAAAGGACCTATGAGTTATTAAAAAGACTGTAGGCGTACTGACTTAAAATGGCTTGTAAATCAAGAAAAATATTACCACGTATAAATTTTCCATACTACAATAAAGTGACTCGTCTTACCCGACATAAAGGTTGTTTAGGAAGATCACATTCATAAAAATGGGAGAAACTCAAATGTTAGACCATAAAGCTTCAAAAAAAAAAAAAAAAGTTTAAAATAGTGTGGAACCTCTACTTATGAGTGCATCCACGTGCGAGTTTTTCCAGATGCGAGCAGGCCTCAAGGGAGGTTAATTGACACTGGTGAAGGGGCTCTTTCTCTTGATCTAGGGAATTGGATCTCAGTTATTTGTTGGACTATCTTATTGAAACTTGGGCAATGTATGATAAAAAGATGCTTCTTAACATACACCAAAAATGAAAGAAATCGGACCATAAATAACGGAGTTCACTTCTCAGCCATTACCTTCCCCTTAGCGGTATATTTTCGTATGGTTTATATGGTTGTATTCTCGTTCTATTTAGTTGCACGATATAAAGTACCTTGAAATTGAACTCAAAATAGAAGAAATGTTCAATTCTTTGGCGACATCAGTGGTAGACATTGTTACAAAAAATGCGATATCTAATAATGATAGAGATCTCCAGTGAATACTAGAAAGGACTGCCCTTCTAGCATCCAGCCTGTTACTGGGTTTTTGTAACAAGTAGTCAGTATCCTGGTCCAATTATCCATTACAATTTAGTAAGATTCAATAGTGCTTCAGGATTACAACTGGTAGGCTACTAACTAAAGAAATTAAAATTTAATAAGTTTATTAATATCAATAAAGTTGTCTAGGCGTATAAATTTAAAGTAATCAAAATAATCACTTCTCTCATGTACAGCAGTATTGTGCTGAAGGCACATATCACATCTTTATGGCTTTTAAGTACCGTCTGGTACATTGTTAGCATTTAATAACATAATACATATATATATACAGTGGACCCCCGCATACCGGACGCCTTGCATAACGGACAATCCGCATACCGGACGCTTTGATCACTAAAATTTTGCCTCGCATACCGCCCAAAAACCCGCTCAGCGCCCTTCGTCCGAGACGCGTCCAATGTGCGGCCTGAGCCACGCTCACATGTTCCGCCGGTGGCATTGTTTACCAGCCAGCCTCCGCGGTAACATCCAAGCATACAATCGGAACATTTCGTATTATTACAGTGTTTTTGGTGATTTTTTTCTGGAAAATAAGTGACCATGGGCCCCAAGAAAGCTTCTAGTGCCAACCCTACAGCAATAAGGGTGAGAATTACTATGGAGATGAAGAAAAAGATCATTGATAAGTATGAAAGTGGAGTGCGTGTCTCCGAGCTGGCCAGGTTGTATAATAAACCCCAATCAACCATCGCTACTATTGGTGGTACAGCTGCTGCTGCTGCTGTACCACCGTCAGCTGCTGCTGCACTGTCAGCTGCTGCTGCACTGTCAGCTGCTGCTGCACTGTCAGCTGCTGCTGCTGTACCACCGTCAGCTGCTGCTGCTGTACCACCGTCAGCTGCTCCTGCTGCTGTAGTACCGTCTGCTGCTGCTGTAGCATCGTCTGCTGCTGCTGTAGCATCGTCTGCTGCTGCTGTAGCATCGTCTGCTGCTGCTGTAGCATCGTCTGCTGCTGCTGTAGCATCGTCTGTTGCTGCTGTAGCATCGTCTGTTGCTGCTGTACCACCGTCAGCTGCTGCTGCTGCTGTAGCATCGTCTGCTGCTGCTGTAACATCATCAGTTGCTGCTGTAGCATCGTCTGCTGCTGCTGTAGCATCGTCTGCTGCTGTAGCTGTAGCATCGTCTGTTGCTGCTGTACCACTGCTGTAGCATCGTCAGCTGCTGCTGCTGCTCAGCTGCTGCTGCTGCTGTAGCACCATTGTTGGTGTGGCTTATTGAGAATACCAAGAAACAATAAACCCCAGAGGATTTGCCACCCAGGATAACTCAAAAAAGTCAGTGCGTCATCGAAGACTGTCTAACTTATTTCCATTGGGGTCCTTAATCTTGTCTCCCAGGATGCAACCCACACCAGTCGACTAACACCCAGGTGAACAGGGAAAATGTCTGGAACTAGTGCTCATATTGGTGAATTTAGAGCCAGCAAAGGTTGGTTTGAGAGATTTAAGAATCGTAGTGACATACACAGTGTGATAAGGCCTGTTCTGGAAGAAAATACCAAACAGGACCTACAGTACTCAGGAGGAAAAGGCACTCCCAGGACACAGTGTCTCATCAGTCATTGCTGCATCTTCAATAAAGGTAAGTGTCATTTATTCTTCATTTAGTAGAGTAGTACATGCACAATATATATTGTGCATGTACTACTCTACTATTGTGCATGTATCCTTCTCTTTGTGTGTAGGAAAATGTATATTTCATGTGGTAAAAAATTTTTTTTCATACTTTTGGGTGTCTTGCACGGATTAATTTGATTTCCATTATTTCTTATGGGGAAAATTCATTCGCATACCGAACATTTCGCATAACAGCCAGCCCTCTTGCACGGATTAAGGTCGCTATGCGGGGGTCCACTGTACAATGTACAAGTATGTATGTGTGTAAGTGCTCTAAGTAGTTTGCTATGTCTCAAGACCTGACTAGACTTAACCAGTGACTGACTAAAAGTCCTCACATAAACTAACTTCTTGACCAACCTGGCAATCAGAACAGCTTGCTTGAACAATAAAGCGACTGTTAAGCCAAACAGCAATATAACAAGCAACAGTGACACAGAATCGGCAACAAGGAGATAATATAACGACACTAAGTAGGGACCATCTGCAGATCCTCCACAAAAGTCACAAAACTCCCACACTACTGAATCTAACTTCAGCATTAGAAAATCCCCGACTGTGACAGTGCACAGATACCAGTACAAATTAGGTCAGAAGCTACAGCTCAGGACCTGAGTTTCTCAGAGTGTCTATGCGACACACAACCTCAGTACAACGCCGAAAATCACTAAGTCTAGATTATGTTCTGTGAACAGAGTTACACAGAACCAACAACAAGAAAGCAACAGAGATGATCTTCCAACAAGAGCCCACAAGGTAGAGCTGGTGTGGGACCTCTTGTTAGAAGCAACATCCAATAGACAATAATCAGCTCAGGCCAGGCCGACTCTCACTCCTGGTGAGGTGTGATCACACCCCCTCCCTGATCACGTGACTCCGTGGACTGCTGCTGCCCAGCAACACAGAAGCTGGCAGGGAAACAAGCCAAGCGATAGATAGACAATGCTGTCAGCTACTTAACCCTTTCAGGGTCGACAGGCCCTCTCAGAGACTTGTTCTCAGAATTGCCCAAATTTCAAAAAAAAAAAAAAAATTTTCTCATGAAAAGATAGAGAATCTTTTCCCGATCATAATGACACCAAAAGTATGAAATTTGATGGAAAACCTATGGAATTATGCTCTCGCGAAGTTAGCAGTCTCGACGATGTTCACGCATTGGCGATTTTGACCACTTTGCGCCCTATTTTCAGCCAATTCCACTGTACTAGTCAACAAAAATCATGAATATTTCACTAGAATTCCATTTTTTCTATCGAATGAGTGCAAGAAACCACCCATTTACCGATTTCAATTATCCAATACAATGGTCAGAATTTAGTAGTGGTAGTGGAATGCAAGGCAGTATGGACATCTGTGTAAGAGAAAGCTTGAGTGCAGTAACTTAAGGTGTGTAGTGAGGGGGGGGGTCTGCGGCAGGATTGTTCCGCCACTCGGTAACTAACATCGCCCACACAAGACTCAGCTTCTGTCTCCAACTGTCTCCTTCTCACACCAACATATATCACCACTACTGTGAATATATAGAATAATTAGACATGACATGAGTATACATAGTTAACACGGGCTGGATAGATTATGTTACTTTACTGAATTTGACATAGAAAGTAACAAAAGGGTATTTGGGCTAAAATTAAGTTAATTTAAATGTAACAATAATTAAGGATGTGACAGAGAGTCAGCAATTACATTACAATGACCACTGATATGTTGTATACTAATAGAGTATGGCTGGATTCTGAGAGCCCACCTCATGATCTTAGCATTTTTACTCTTCATTGTGTTTATGTAGGCGAGTGGATTGTGGTCTGAAAAAATGTTAATTTTAAATGGGGAAGTGCCCAAATACACGTCAAAATGTTCCAAGGACACCACAAGAGCTAGAGCCTCTTCCTCAATAGTGGCATAATTTTTCTGGTGTCATTTGAGCTTAGATGAATAGTAACATATAGGATGGAGAATGTCAGTGGATGTTGTCTATTGGAGCAGCACAGCACCCACTGCATAACCACTCGCATCTATATGTAAAAAGAAGGGAAGATTGAAATTAGGACTTAACACAGGAGCAGAGGAAAGCAGACGCTTCAACCTTGTAAACGAGTCTGAACAATCCCTAGTCCAGATGAACTGAACTTTGCTACTAGTAAGCTCAGTGAGAGGTGTAGGTGCAGGTGTGTGTGTTGGCTTGCCTGTCACTTGACAGACATGGCAACATCGCACATGATCAGCTACTGTTTCCTTTATTTTTGGCCAAGTAAAATGTTTTGCCAGTTTACAGAGTGTCTTCTTGACACCCAAATGTCTTCCTATGGGACTGTTGTGAGCAAAATCAATGGCTTGTTCACGAAATGTAACTGGTAACACTACGAGATGCCTGACTGTGGTGGAAACACTATCAGCTGACAACTTACATGTATTTTTCTCCATAGTACACCGTTAGTAACAATTATCGAGATCCTTTGCTTCACTCTCAGTAACTGCTATATCTCTCAGTCTTTCCAGTGACTGATCAACAAACTGATCCTTGATTAAATCATCATGAGTTAGAAATTTAATGTCAGTCGTGTCCTGACTAGGTTGATGACAAGGGAGAAGTCAGTGTTAATGATCCTGGATGCAGAGCATCACTAAACAACATTTTCAAGCCCAAATTATTGTCATCCACTAACTCAACAGGAGACAAGGATGGTTGTTTTTATCTTTGACATAGCTCTAGTAATTGCACTGAGAGGAAATAAAATAGGCTTCTCTCTATAAGCTTCAATGGCATAATTATCATCAGTGGTATTATCAATCACAAGTGGTTCCTTACATATACCAGCATGAAGGATATCGTTCCCTATCAACAAGTCCACTGACCTGATGGGAAATACACCACTGGATATACCCACTGAAATATAACCAGTATAATAGCTTGTTTCAATGTAAACTTTGTGCAGAGGTACTTTTATAACAGCCCCACCATACGCTTCTAACAGTACATCTATCTTGCAATAGGTATCATCAGTTATGGGCAGTACATCTTCTCTTAATAACGTGAGATAGCTGCCAGTGTCTCTGAAAGTAATTATCTCAGTTAGATGTGATTCGTCAAGTCCTACTTTGCCTCTCGATAAGTAAGGACTCATCGCTGAACGAATCTTTTCATTATACACTTTCTGATGCTAGTCATCTATTCTGAGTAATATCTAAAACAGTGGGATCAGAGGTAATACTAGTATTTTGGTGCCTTTGTTGCACAGAAGAGGATACGACTTGTCAGTATAGCTGCTGAATCCCCTGTATATGTATAGCTTATCTGAGTGTCATAGTACCATCCATATGTTTTACATACACAACCCCTTTGCTGGGCCTGGTGACTGTTTGTATGGCGTTGCGGGATGCGGCATGAGTGTGTGGGATGTGCTACCTTGCTCTCAGTCCACGCATAGGTCTACCAGGCAACACACGGCAGGTTGGGCTCCCTTTCTCACACTCTGCAACATAGTGTTACCATCCAACAAGTGTGTTTTTCTTCAACCTTCTTATCTCTTAGGCTCCCTTTCTCACACTCTGCAATATAGTGTTACCATCCAACAAGTGTGTGTTTCTTCAACCTTCTTATCTCCTTCAAACCTCCACGACAAATGGTGGCAGCGGAGGGCCTGTAATTCTTACCATTACAGCGATTTCTGGAGATAAATTTCTATTGAGCCGGTCGCCATCTTGTGACGCTAGGCCTGCCGAGATGAGTGACGCTCAACAATCCCAAGCCAGCTACCCCAAGCAAGCTTTCACCAGCCTATTGCTTCACTTACTGGTCAGTCTTTGTGCATTAGCATTTTATTTGCTTATTTGCATTACTTCTGAGGGGTTGACCCGGGTTTGCAAAGTAAGCCATGCCACCAAGCCAGTCTGGGGGGGGGGGAGTCCAGCCCAGCTCTACACCATCCAGCCTTGCCTGCCAAGCCAGCTTTCCACCCATGCTGTGCTCTTCATTACAAGTTATCAAGCCAGTCTGTGTGAAGGGATAAGCCAAGCCAGCAAGCCATGTGGGTACAGTCTTCTTCATTGCTTTGTGCTTCCAGTTCTAGCTGTTCTGAGTGCTTTATCATCCCTGTGGTGTTGTGGTATTTTGTGGGTTTTTAAGCCAGCCCGGGTTAGAATATTTTCGTGCCCAATGCGGGTATCCCCAGAGCGGCTTACGCCATTCATCACATAGGCCCAGTCCCCACGCGGTGTCTCACCGCGCTGCCTCAAGCACTCGCCCACCTCACCCACCACCACTGTTTTTTTTTACCCTTATCACGGGTTCTAGCACCATATTTTACGGACCACATAGGGGGTCAAGAGACAAGAGTACAGTGGACCCCCGGTTAACGATATTTTTTCAATCCAGAAGTATATTCAGGTGCCAGTACTGACCGAATTTGTTCCCATAAGGAATACTGTGAAGTAGATTAGTCCATTTCAGACCCCCAAACATACACGTACAAACGCACTTACATAAATACACTTACATAATTGGTCGCATTCGGAGGTGATCGTTATGCGGGGGTCCATTGTATTCCTTTGACCCTGTGCACCATCATAAAAGCCTGTGTGGGTCCATCGTCGATTTAAGCGCAAATTCATCGAGGCGTCAACGTGTTGAGGGTAGCAGCGAATGCTGCCAGCAACCAGACTCCAACTTCTACCTACCTTCACCATCTCTCTCATTCTCCACCAACGTCGTTACAGTGATCATATAGAGACATTTGCGAGTGTTGAGACAATTTTTTTGACTGATTTCTTAGTGACATTCAGTGACTCTTGATCAGTGTTCATTGTGTCCTGTTTGCAATATTTTTTTTTTCTCTTTCTTCAGTGTTAATTTTCGTGCTTTATTTATGTCTGTTGTGTTGTGTTCATTTTTTTCTATATATACTTGAAGTAAGTACTTTAATGTTTTTCCTTGTTGTGTGCAATATATAAACAGTATAACCTTGTGTTTACACTTCACAATTATCTTGTGTTCACAGTATTGTGTTCCTTGCCTAGTAATTTATGCAGTGAAATAATTCAGTAACTTGTTACCTTATATTCTGCATCACAACTCAGTGTTGTCTCAGTTATTTTTTTTTTCTTCCAGCATTTGTGTATTTTGTTGTTTTTGTTTTCATTCATTTGCTATTTTTTTTTTCTTGTGTGTTGAACATTCTTGTGTTAATTCTTTTCATTTAACCAGTGTCTAATTTGTCTCATCTCCACAGACATTAGTGCCATTATTTTGGTGAAACGAGACAATTATTTTCCAATTCACACCCCAAGCTTCATTGCAAGAAAATTCTCATAGTATTGTGCATATATTGATGTGTTATTTTTCCTGCATTACTGTAAGTGTTCAAACCTTTTCCTTGTTTTGTGTTTTTTTTTATTGCCTCTATTATTTTTTATATTTCATTGAACAAATTCACTCTTAGTGTAATTTTTAACTTCTTTTAAAGTAAATCATTCTTTGCTTGTTCAGTAAGTGTTGCTTAAGCTGCAATTAAGAGTTAAAGTGTTCAATCAGTTCATTCCTTGATAATATTTTTGTTGTTGCTTTTGTCAACTGTATTTTCTTGTGTGTTATTTTTTTTATTATTGCATTATTGACTCATTTTGCAATAATTCTTGTGTAAAGATTGTGCTGCCATTAAAATTTTTCTTTCAGAAATTTTTATGTAGTTTTGTGTTGTGCAGTACTTTTGATTAGAAATTATTTGCAATATTGCTACAGTTATCTCAGTGCAATATTCTGTGATTTCAGTTTTACATTTCTTGTTTTGTGCATAATATTTTATTCTTTGTGTGTCATTTTATTTTTAGTGAATTGCTTTCCCAAATTGCTTTCTGCTTAAGATTTATTGATCCCATTTTATCATTTATTGTTGAATTTCTTTATTGAATTGAGAGTAAAGACTGTGCCATTAATTCACTTTAAAGTAAATCTGAGTAAATTTGATTTGAGTAAAGTATAATTTCTATTGATTTTCAGTGTTGCTTATCCAGTTGAGTAATTTTTTATTTTTTTTTTCATGTGAGTTCTCCTTGCTTGCAGTGTGACTTATTTTTTTTTCCTTTACTTATGCAGAATAATTAAGCATTTTTTCCCCATTTAAGCTTACTGTGTCATATATTCTCTTTATTTTCTTGCCTTTATGTCCAGGCCCGGTGGCCTGGTGGCTAAAGCTCCCGCTTCACACATGGAGGGCCCGGGTTCAATTCCCGGCGGGTGGAAACATTTCGACACGCTTCCTTACACCTGTTGTTCTGTTCACCTAGCAGTAAATAGGTACCTGGGTGTTAGTCGACTGGTGTGGGTCGCATCCTGGGGGACAAGATAAAGGACCCCAATGGAAATAAGTTAGACAGTCCTCGATGACGCACTGACTTTCTTGGGTTATCCTGGGTGGCTAACCCTCCAGGGTTAAAAATCCGAACGAAATCTTATCATATCTTATCCCTGAGAAGATGTCCCGGTCACTTTTGTTTGCTTACTTAGTGTATAATGCCCTTACTGACTAAAAGACAGTACCTAGCTAGACAATGTGTTTCTCACAGCTTGAATCTGAGATTTGTTAAAGTGCTGCGAAATGTGAAGTTCAGATTAAGCTCCTATAGATTTGTTCATCACTTATTAACGTAGCCGAGCGGTCAGGCACTAGTAATACTGTTACTCCTGTCTGGATTCCAGCCACAATATCGTGCATGCAGGATAGTGTACAGTTACCTTGGGTTTCAGAGGAACCTCAGACAACCCTGGGTGCTGAGACTACTATCCCTGCGATGGTGACTTGTTCAAGTATTCGTTCCTTCCCAGGGGAAGCTTTGAGAAGAACTTTACTTGCAACGAGTTACGCCATCTCTTGCTGATGCCACAAGCCATTGCAGAAAGACGTTTCTGTGGCTAGTGTACTCAGTTGAGTGTTGTTGTTGTTCCTTGTGTTCCAGATGGTGATGCCATCCTCGTTGACAGTAATCTGTGCATTGTAAAAAGTTGTTTCTCGAGTAACTTTCACATGTTTTTAACATTTGTAAGTGTTGTTTCTTTATAGTTGATACCTCGTGTCACTGTGTGCGACTCAGATTGAATATCTGTATTGTTGACCGTGTTCTTTTCCCCTGTGCTTGTAGTGAGAGATAGTAGATCTGTTCTCCCTTGCTCATATTGCATGTTATAGCGTTACTTTTTCAACCAGGGAGAGTCATCCACTCCACCGAGTTCATTCCTCCAGTAAGAAAAATCCGATCCCTTGTGGTCTGGTGTGATTCGATTCCTGCTCCAGGAAGATCTTATTCTGACTGTGAAGCCACCAGCACCCATTAGTGACTTTGTAATGAGCTAAGAATTACTGTATCAAACAGCAGAGTTGGGTACCTCAAGCAGAAGAGTATACCAGTTAGTAATTCCACAGTCACTAGTGAATGTAGCTATACAGCTAGTTCACGATGCACCAGGTGTTGCACACCCTGGTATGGATTGTTCTGTGAAACAAGCCAGAATGAAATACTTTTGGCCACGAATGGCAACTGACATTTCAGAGTAGGTTAAGAAATGTAGTGTCTGTTTGCAGCATAAAGGAAATGTTAATGGTCCTAATCCAATCCAGGTGTATCCAACTACTAGCAAACCATGGGAAAGAGTTGCACTAGATTTATTAACCAATTTTAAATGTTCCCTCCAAGGCAACAAACATCTGTGCGTTATGGTAGACCATTTCACCAGATATTGTAAGTTAGTTCCTATTGCAGATAAGACTGCCGAGACAGTAGCTAAAGCGTTTAAAGAACGCATTATCTGCAGGCATACCACCCCGAAGTCCTTAGTAACCGATAATGGAGGTGAATTCTGTAATGAGATTCTTGAAAATTTGTGTACCTTGTACAAGATCTCTAAATCCACCATTGTTCCTCATCATCCTGCCAGCAATGGGTTAGCAGAATGAGCCAATAAGAAAGTACTTGATGTCTTGAGAGCCACTATCAACCCCAATATTGAAACTTGGGATAAGTTATACCAGATGTTCAATGTGCTATAAATTCTGCTTACAGTGCTTCCATAGGTGACACTCCATATTATGCACTGTATGGTGTAGACAAGCGTTTACTCTATGAGTTGTTATATTCCACTCCGAAACTCAATTATAATCCTGATGATTTCATAGCAACTCGTACCAGCATAGCTCAGAGTGTTTTTAGAAGAATCTGTGAAACACTTCATAAATCAACAGCAGAATTTACTAGAGTAACTAATAGCTGTGCTAAGCCGACAAAAGTTAAAGTGGGTTCGAGAGTAATGCTGACTAATTCCAACAAAACATCTGCAATGCCTAAGCTCGATCAAAAGTTTGTTGGCCCTTATCAAGTAGTTGAACATATCAATGGCAGTAAGTACTATAAGGTTAGAGAAATTAGTACTGGTCAGTACAAAGAATCGCATTTAGATCATATGAAATTAGTATGCGATGTTGATGATATTGCTACCCAGACTAATGTGACAGATGCTGACAATCCTTCTGACTCTGTGCCCTTTACCTCTAATACTCAGCCAGATAATCAATCCGAATGTCGTTATTCTTTGCATACTCGACAAGTAATGAGAAACCCACAAGCATCTTTTGCAGATATTCGTTTAGATCGCCCTCAGTCAAGGCATGTGTTAGCCATTGCAGAAGAATTCTATCCACCCAACGATGATAACCATTCTGCATATGTAAATCTTATCCTTGCAGAGTTGGGTTTAAATGTACATAGTCTGTATAATTAGATGTCCAAGATGAATGAAGTTTTCAACTGTGTGTTTTGTTATCAGCTGATCAGTTTTCAGAAAAAAAATTTTTTATCGTCTTCACGTTCCCTCCGAATTCTGAGAATTTAGCAGTAATGATCTGTGCGCACCAGATTTGCCTTTGCTGTTAATTACTTTCACCTTTGTAAATATATATTTATTCTTCCTCAGAATCCGTAGAGTGCATGAATACAGATAGATCGATCAATTCTATCCTATATTATACCATGATTTGTTCTTATAATTCGTAATGCATTATGTTAAAACTCATTACACCTACCATCCGACTTACGACCTGCTCGACTTACGACCACTCGACTTACGACCGTTTTTTTTTTTGCCAAATTTCTGGGAAATAAACAACTATTTGTGTTGTACACAGTGTTTATCCTAAACCTTACAGTATAAAAGACAGTACTAACAGCATAAAAAATATAGTAAAACTTGAAATACCTAAATAAAACAATAAAATAAAGTCATTACAAAAATGTGATGTTGATATTCAGTAGTAAAGTTCGACTTACGTTCATTTCGACTTATGACCGGTTTCTCGGAACTGAACTCGGTCGTAAGTCGGATGGTAGGTGTACGTTAAAACCCATTATGTTAACATGCATTAGTTCTAAGTTACATATGTCTTTGTTATTGTATAGAATCAGCCCAGAGCCACCTGCCTGTTCAGCCTATAGTGTAGTATTGTATGTCGAGACAACATACATAAAATGACCAAGCTGTCAGTATAGCTGCTGAATCCCCTGTATATATGTATAGCTTATCTGAGTGTCCGTACTCATTACATAATTTATTCTACTGTGGGGTGTATTTATCTTATTTATATGTTATGCATCGTGTTTATTATATAATTTTGACCAAGCTGTGGGGCACGGTGACCGTATTAGAAAGTCAGGTGGGGGGAGCCGTATAGTGAGTTTTGGTCAGTATAGACCAAGCTGTCAGTATAGCTGCTGAATCCCCTGTATATATGTATAGCTTATCTGAGTGTCATAGTACCATCCATATGTTTTACATACACGACCCCTTTGCTGGGCCTAGTGACTGTTTGTATAGCGTCACGGGATGCGGCATGAGTGCGTGGGACACGCTACCTCACTCTCAGTCCACGCATAGGTCTACCAGGCAACACACGGCAGGTTGGGCTCCCTTTCTCACACTTTGCGATATAGTGTTACCATCTAACAAGTGTGCTTATCTTCAACCTTATCTCCTTTGAACCCCCATGACATTGTGTGGGGGCGCCAGCCGCACGACTGCTTCTCGTATCTCTTTCTAACTTATAGCAATACTCTCTAGCATGTCCTTTTCTGTTACAATAGGTACATTTAACTTTCTTCTTCTCGGTATCAGATTTCTGTCTAACCACAGAGACAGATCCAGGATTGTGAGTTTTCCTGGTAAAGGTATGAGAAGTTACAGTAGCATGTACATCTGGCCAGCACTGATCAGCTGACTTAGGTTGCCAACTTCTAGGACAAATTTTAGTTACCTTGTTTCTCTGTGTTTTAGTACGTACAAGTTTGTGAGAAATCTCGTAATTGTCTGCTAATGCTGCAGTTTCCAGAATATCTGAGGCAGTATGATCGATCAGATATTCTTGTATGTCAGCAGACATACAGTTGTTAAACTCTTCGTGAAGTAACAACTGAACCAGACTTATAATTATTGCACTTAGCAGCTCTGCACCACCTCTCAAATGCAACTTTTTTCTCACGAGCAAACTCTACACAAGTTTGATCTTGTCGTCATTGTAACGTACGAAATGCACGTTTATAACTTATGGGTAACAAGTTATATGTCTCTATAATAGTTTCCTTGACAGCGTCATAACTAATGTGCTTGGCAAATGGTAAAGCAGCAGTACAAGTTTGAGCTCTTCCTGTCAAAGCTGTGTGCAACAAGGTAGCCCAGTGCTTACGTGGCCAGTTCATAGCACATGCCTGGTTCTCAAACACATCAAAATAGGTGTCTAACTCACTCTCAAAAAACTTAGGAACCATTGAGGCAGCTTTCTGCACATTGAATGTGTCCTGTGTTGTACTAACACGTTTATCAACTTTGTCAGCTCTATCTGTCTGTTGTCTTCCGAGACGAACATTTTCTCTCTGGAAATCTTCTTCGTTCAATTTCCTCTGTGCCTCTATTTGTGCAGTCTGCAACATAATGAGGTGTTCCATCCTCTCAAATTGATCCTCAGAGACAGGACCAGTGGGTAACACAGGAGTAAGGAATTTAACGAATGAGTCTGGACGGTCCTTAGGTCAGACACCTTGTCCAACCATCCCTAGAGAGTCTAGATCTGGTCTAGGATAAGTAGATACAGGTGTAGCATACACGGTACTAGTATGAGGATGAGTCATACTACCAGCTACACTCTGTACTATTGAGTTAGTCAGGCGGGAAGGTGTGAGCGTGAACGGATTTACACTAGGCTCAGACACTTCTGCCATAGTTGCTCTCTCTTCTACGTCATCAAATAGAGTCATACTTTCTAATAGCGACATTATGCTCTCTGTATCTGAATCATAATCAGACATCTCTGCATGAGCAGGAAACAATATATCTTTAATTAAAGCTCTGACAGTTTCTGCGGTGTAATTCCTGTTATACGACACACCGAGATACTTGGCTACTCGCCAACACGTCTGATGTTTTAATGTACCCAATTCAGACAAAGTCAGAGTATCAATTAACTGTTTCACTTTGACATACATCACGAAAATAAATGCACTACGAGAGTGATTATGGGAAACTATAATCCTAATAGGAATTTTAGTGTTGGTTGTCTTAGAGCTAGAGCTCATAAACAGCATTTCCATCTCCTTGGATCAAGAGATTCAGTCAAGTACATACATCCACTTATTATGTTGTACAAGACTAAACTCAATGTCTTCAGATTAGGAAAGTACTCAAAGTGTTTGACCATAGAGTTACTAGTATGTCAAACTGGACAATTTCTCCAACACCTTGGATCAAGAGCCTCCCGGTCAGGCCCCCATTTGTTACAAAAAAACGCGATATCTAATAATGATAGAGATCTCCAGTGAATACTAGAAAGGACTGCCCTTCTAGCATCCAGCCTGTTACTGGGTTTTTGTAACAAGTAGTCAGTATCCTGGTCCAATTATCCATTACAATTTAGTAAGATTCAATAGTGCTTCAGGATTACAACTGGTAGGCTACTAACTAAAGAAATTAAAATTGAATAAGTTTATTAATATCAATAAAGTTGTCTAGGCGTATAAATTTAAAGTAATCAAAGTAATCAAAATAATCACTTCTCTCGTGTACAGTAGTATTGTGCTGAAGGCACATATCACATCTTTATGGCTTTTAAGTACCGTCTGGCACATTGTTAGCATTTAATAACATAATACACATATATATATACAAGTAAGTTTGTGTGTATGTGTGTAAGTGCTCTAAGTAGTTCGCTATGTCTCAAGACTCGACTAGACTTAACCAGTGACTGACTAAAAGTCCTCACATAAACTAACTTCTTGACCAACCTGGCAATCAGAACAGCTTGCTTGAACAATAAAGCGACTGTTAAGCTGAACAGCAATATAACAAGCAACAGCGACACAGACTCAGGAACAAGGAGATAATATAACGACACTAAGTAGAGACCATCCGCAGATCCTCCACAAAAGTCACAAAACTCCCATACTACTAAATCTAAGTTCAGCATTAGAAAATCCCCGACTGTGACAGTGCACAGATATCAGTACAAATTAGGTCAGAAGCTACAGCTCAGGACCTGAGTTTCTCAGAGTGTCTATGCGACACACAACCTCAGTACAACGTCGAAAATCACTAAGTCTAGACTATGTTCTGTGAACAGAGTTACACAGAACCAACAACAAGAAAGCAACAGAGACGATCTTCCAACAAGGGCCCACAAATTAGAGCTGGTGTGGGACCTCTTGTTAGAAGCAACGTCCAACAGACAATAATCAGCTCAGGCCAGGCCGACTCTCACTCCTGGTGAGGTGTGATCACACCCCCCTGATCACGTGACTCTCCATGGACTGCTGCTGCCCAGCAACACAGAAGCCAGCAGGGAAACAAGTGGAGTGATAGACAATGCTGTCAGCTACTTAGCACTCAAACTATGAGCACTGAATAATATATAAATGTTACATCCTACCTAATAATATAACTAAGTCAAATAATAATATAAAGCAATATATTTACGATTTAGCTAATATCGCAAATATAAGCAATATAAAATTATATGAACAGGTAATATACATTATATACATTGTGACCCATTCAGGGGTCGCAATAGACATCATGAGGTAGCAGTGGCAGACGACATGAAGCAACAGTGGCAGACATCATGAGGTAGCAGTGGCAGACAACATGAAGCAGCAATGGCAGACAACGTGAAGCAGCAGTGGCAGACAACATGAAGCAGCAGTGGCAGACATCATGAGGTAGCAGTGGCAGACATGTAGCAGTGGCAAAGTGTAGCATTAAGAGTGTAGCAATTAAGTGTAGCATTAAGAGTGTAGCAATTAAGTGAGGCATTAAGAGTGTAGCATTTATAAGCCACTCTGTCTGATTTCTTTGGATTATCCTAGGTTCTCTACACATGTAGTCAGGAGCAGGAATGGCCACTGTGGTGGCCCTATAATCCCCAACAACAATGGCTGCTGTCACCACCACTAGCCACATCCCTAATGACATGTATTTATTCATTCTAGTGTATATATCATGTTTCTATGTTATTAATATTGTTTATTATGTCATATTACATGAATTGTGATAGATAAATAAGCTGTAGAGTTGATATTAGGGAAATTATTAAAGTATTTTCTCGTGCCTGGAATTCCACTGGAACGAATTAATTCCATTTCAGTTAATTTAAATGAGGAAAATTGATTCTGCAAACGAGCAAGGTCATGGAACAGATTAAACTCGTAAGTAGAGGTTCCACTGTACTTTATATAGTCGGAGAAATTCTAAAAAAAAAAAAAAAAGCTGTTCACAACATTTTCTAGACAAAAATTGGAGAATGTGTATTTCTGATATAGTATCCATCCCTAAAACTACATGTGAACAAGCTAAAGAACCAAAAAAAAAATGTGTGAACCCTTTTACATATACACAGCCTCTCGCTTAACGTAGGTCGGTAAGCGAATTGGTCATTAAGCAAGGGGCATACTATACTGGTAGTAGGTTTGTGTCAACCATCATTAGATAGATTTTTAATGTCACCTTTGCACCATTTATAACATTATACAGTACAGCCTCTCACTTGATGACAAAGTTCCTCTCCTAAGACTACATTGGTAAATGGATTTGTTGCTAAGTGAGGAGCATACTGTAATGGTAATGGGTTTGTGTCAACCATCTTTGATATTGTTTTAATGTCACCTTTGCACCATTTATAACATTCCTGGTATATTTCTAAATGTTTATATAGTAGTGTACTGTATATTGTAATAAACAGAATTGAGGAAATCAGCTCAATTAATATACAGTGGACCCCCAGATTATGAAATTAATCCGTTCCAGAGAGAGTGACTTATCCCGAATCTGACTTATTCCGAATAAATTTTCCCCATAAAAAATAATGGAAATCCAATTAATCTGTTCCAGACACCCAAAAGTATTAAACAAAATAATTTCTTTACATGAAATATACATTTCCCTACACACAAAATGATGAGACGTGCTGAGTAAAACATTACTAAAATGACACTTACCTTTACTGAAGACTTACTGATGATTGATGAGATGGGAGGAGGGGAGAGGATGGAGGTGTACTATTGTTTGGAAGGGGAATCCCCTTCCATAAAGACTTTAGGTAAAAAGTCCTTTTCTGGGGTTACATCCCTTCCTTGTATTTTAATGCCACTAGGACCAGCTTGAGAGTCACTGGACCCCTGTTGCACAAAATATCTGTCCAGAGAGCTCTGTTTCTGGCATCTCTTTAACCCCTTGAGGGTCCGTGCCGTAGATCTACGGCTTTACGTTGAGGGTCCAAACATCTACATCTACTTGGCGAATTCTTGTGCTCAATCGATCGAATAGAAGCAATACTAGTGAAATAGCTAAGAATTTGGTCGACTGGAATAATGTAATTGGCCTAAAATGGGAGTCAAAGTCTGCAAAATCGCCGCTGCATAAATATCGCTGACACATCAAAATTCGTGAGAGCATAATTTCGTCAATTTTCCATCAAATTTCATACTTTTTGTTTTATTACCTTCAGAAAAAGATTCTCTACCATTTCATAAGAAAAAATAAAATTATTTTTTGAAAATTCTTGGACACTGATGCACCCTTTGAAATTTAGCCTCTGGACCCTGAAAGGGTTAAGATTTCCCTAAAATGAGACACAACATTGTCAGTGTAGATGTTGCCAGCATGGCCTGCAACAGCTGTGTCAGGGTGATGTTCATCCATAAATGTTTGCACAAAAGAAAGCAGGAACACTGCAGCAGGGCTGTTGGCCCATACTAAGCAGGTCCTTCACAAACCATTCCACTAACAAAATCGTATTTCCCCAGCCCAATTTTCCATGATTCCCAAGCAATAAACTTTGATAATTTTATTCACCCATGCGCAAATCAAAATCAAATCAAATCGTGTATGTGGGGAAGTACCCTGGCTGGTGTGTGGGGAAGTACCCTGGCTGGTGTGTGGGGAAGTACCCTGGCTCCCTGGCTGGTGTGTGGGAAAGTACCCTGTCTGGTGTGTGGGGAAGTACCCTGGCTTGTGTGCAGGGAAGTACCCTGGCTAGTGTACATAAGAAAGCAGGAACACTGCAGCAGGCCTGTTGACCCATAATACCCTCTATTACCATCACAACCACTACCACCCTCTACCTCCACCACTTTTGTATCTTTCTACTAACTTTTTCTTGAATTCAATAGTTTTTCTCACATTCTTTACCAAAGGGCTGGCACTAGAAGCTTTCTTTGGGGTCATGGTGGCTTATTTAGCAGTTACAAGCACTAAAAAGAATGGAATAATATGAAATGTATCATATGAATGCATGGGATCGTCCTCACTGGCTGGTAAACAATGGCACACTGGCCGAACATGGAGTGTCAGGACTTCTCAAGCCGCGCGGACATGTTCAGGACGAATGACTTATACAGAGTTCAGTGTCATTCACTGAACCAATATTTTGATGCAAAAATGTTACTTATTCCGAAAATTACTTATTCCGATAAAGTCTTAATCCGGGGGTCAACTGTACTACATTATTTTGGTATGCATACTGGTCAGAGAGCCCGTTGTAAGCCCGAGTCATCAGTAAACGAGTATGTCGCTAAGTGAAGAGAGGCTGTAGTGCATTGTATACTGTAATAAACAGAATGGAGTAAATCTGCTCTAATATACATTTCTTAGGTTTGTATACTGGTTGGAAAGCTGGTAACAAGTCTGAGTGGTCAGTAAATGAGTACATTGCTAAGTGAGGAGAGGCTGTATATATTTCTTCTTCTTTCAAAAAATCAGTCGTATCCCACCGGGGCAGGGTGGCTCAAAAAGAAAAACAAACGTTTCTCTTCATAACTTTAATGTATACAGGAGAAGGGGTTACTAGCCCCTTGGGCTCCCTGCATTTTAGTCACTTCTTATGACAAACATGGCCTACGGAGGAAGAATTCTGTTCCACTTCCCCATGGAGATAAGAGGAAATAAACAAGAACAAGAAATAGTAAGAAAATAGAAGAAAACTCAGAGGGGTGTGTATACATGCTTGTACATGCATGTGTAATGTGACCCAAGTAACGAGACCTACCTGAAATCTTGCATGTTTATGAGACAGCAAAAAGACACCAGCAATCCTACCATCATGTAAAACAATTACAGACTTCCATTTTACACTTGGCAGGACGGTAATACCTCCCTGGGTGGTTGCTGTCTACCAACCTACTATATATATATATATATTTCTTTCTTTCAACACACTGGCTGTATCCCACCGAGGCAGGGTGGCCCAAAAGGAAAACTGAAAGTTTCCTCTTTTACATTTAGTAATATACACAGGAGAAGGGGTTACTAGCCCTAGATATATTTTTTTCATTTATGTTAATGTAAAAATTAATAATTTTGTACTAAAAAAGACCCTTAGAAAACTTACCTAACCTTATTATAACAAGTGCAATTTAATTTAGCCTAATCCAACTAAATATATTTTAGATAAGGTTACAATATGTAATTTAATAATAAACAAACACAATGAAATATATTTTTATGTTAGGTTCAGAATGATTTTTGCGAAATTATTGCATACACAAATTTTCGCTTGCCTTATTCGGCAACAATAGCATTGCTATTTAAGCCAAAATTGTAAGTTTTACCTATTCGGCACAACATATATATACATATATACAGTGGCACCTCGAGTCATGAACTTAATTCGTTCCAGAAGGCTGTTCGAGTGCCGATATCAAATGAATTTGTTCCCATTAGGAATAATGTAAATTAGATTAGTCCGTTTAAGGCCCCCAAAAATACACTTACAAAAAGCACTTACAAAAATAAACTTGCAGAATTTTTTGAGCTGGGAGCTGTTCAGAACTTGAGGTATTACTGTGTGTGTGTGTGTGTGTGTGTGTGTGTGTGTGTGTGTGTGTGTGTGTGTGTGTGTGTGTGTGTGTGTGTGTGTGTGTGTGTGTGTGTGTGTGTATATATACAGTGGACCCCCGCATAACGATGGCATCACATAGCGATTTTTCCGCATACCGATTACTTTTATCGCAAAATTTTTGCCGCGCATACCGATTAAAAACCCGCTTACCGATTTTCGTCCGAGACGCGTCCAATGTGCCCTCAGCCAGCCTCACATGTGCCGGCCGTCCCATTGTTTACCAGCCAGCCTCCGCGGTAACATCCAAGCATACACTCGGAATATTTCGTATTATTACAGTGTTTTCGGTGCTGTTTCTGGAAAATAAGTGACCATGGGCCCCAAGAAAGCTTCTAGTGCCAACCCTGTGGTAAAAAGGGTGAGAATTAGTATGGAAATTAAGAAAGATTTTGAAGGGTTTGGGGCTAACCCTGAGAAGCCTATGCCAGTTGTGGAATCCATTGTGCCTACTTCAAAGATTAAGGAAATGTGTGCACAGTGGGTTGAACTGCAAACCTTTATAGATGAAAATCACCCTGACACAGCTGTTGCAAGCCGTGCTGGTGACTATTTCAATGACAATGTTGTGGCCCATTTTAGACAAATCGTAAAGGAACGGGAGGTACAGAGCTCTATGGACAGATTTGTTGTGCGACAGAGGTCCAGTGACTCTGAAGCTGGTCCTAGTGGCATTAAAAGAAGAAGGGAAGTAACCCCGGAAAAGGACTTGCTACCTCAAGTCGTAATGGAAGGGGATTCCCCTTCTAAACATTAAGAAGATAATGCTCTCCCCTCCTCCCATCCCATCAATCATCACCAGATCTTCAATAAAAGTAAGTGTCATTTAATTGTGCATGCCTTTTTCAGTTTGTGTGTATTAAAATTAACATTTCATGTGGTAAAAAAAAAAAATTTTCATACTTTTGGGCGTCTTGCACGGATTAATTTGATTTCCATTATTTCTTATGGGGAAAATTCATTCGCATAACGATGAGCCCTCTTGCACGGATTAAAATCGTTAACCGGGGGTCCACTGTATATATATATATATATATATATATATATATATATATATATATATATATAAAAGTTAAGAGAGTGGTGAAGCAATGTAAAAAGAGAGCAAATGAGAGAGTGGGTGAGATGTTATCAACAAATTTTGTTGAAAATAAGAAAAAGTTTTGGAGTGAGATTAACAAGTTAAGAAAGCCTAGAGAACAAATGGATTTGTCAGTTAAAAATAGGAGAGGAGAGTTATTAAATGGAGAGTTAGAGGTATTGGGAAGATGGAGGGAATATTTTGAGGAATTGTTAAATGTTGATGAAGATAGGGAAGCTGTGATTTCGTGTATAGGGCAAGGAGGAATAACATCTTGTAGGAGTGAGGAAGAGCCAGTTGTGAGTGTGGGGGAAGTTCGTGAGGCAGTAGGTAAAATGAAAGGGGGTAAGGCAGCCGGGATTGATGGGATAAAGATAGAAATGTTAAAAGCAGGTGGGGATATAGTTTTGGAGTGGTTGGTGCAATTATTTAATAAATGTATGGAAGAGGGTAAGGTACCTACGGATTGGCAGAGAGCATGCATAGTTCCTTTGTATAAAGGCAAAGGGGATAAAAGAGAGTGCAAAAATTATAGGGGGATAAGTCTGTTGAGTGTACCTGGTAAAGTGTATGGTAGAGTTATAATTGAAAGAATTAAGAGTAAGACGGAGAATAGGATAGCAGATGAACAAGGAGGCTTTAGGAAAGGTAGGGGGTGTGTGGACCAGGTGTTTACAGTGAAACATATAAGTGAACAGTATTTAGATAAGGCTAAAGAGGTCTTTGTGGCATTTATGGATTTGGAAAAGGCGTATGACAGGGTGGATAGGGGGGCAATGTGGCAGATGTTGCAAGTGTATGGTGTAGGAGGTAGGTTACTGAAAGCAGTGAAGAGTTTTTACGAGGATAGTGAGGCTCAAGTTAGAGTATGTAGGAAAGAGGGAAATTTTTTCCCAGTAAAAGTAGGCCTTAGACAAGGATGTGTGATGTCACCGTGGTTGTTTAATATATTTATAGATGGGGTTGTAAGAGAAGTAAATGCGAGGGTCTTGGCAAGGGGCGTGGAGTTAAAAGATAAAGAATCACACACAAAGTGGGAGTTGTCACAGCTGCTCTTTGCTGATGACACTGTGCTCTTGGGAGATTCTGAAGAGAAGTTGCAGAGATTGGTGGATGAATTTGGTAGGGTGTGCAAAAGAAGAAAATTAAAGGTGAATACAGGAAAGAGTAAGGTTATGAGGATAACAAAAAGATTAGGTGATGAAAGATTGAATATCAGATTGGAGGGAGAGAGTATGGAGGAGGTGAACGTATTCAGATATTTGGGAGTGGACGTGTCAGCGGATGGGTCTATGAAAGATGAGGTGAATCATAGAATTGATGAGGGAAAAAGAGTGAGTGGTGCACTTAGGAGTCTGTGGAGACAAAGAACTTTGTCCTTGGAGGCAAAGAGGGGAATGTATGAGAGTATAGTTTTACCAACGCTCTTATATGGGTGTGAAGCGTGGGTGATGAATGTTGCAGCGAGGAGAAGGCTGGAGGCAGTGGAGATGTCATGTCTGAGGGCAATGTGTGGTGTGAATATAATGCAGAGAATTCGTAGTTTGGAAGTTAGGAGGAGGTGCGGGATTACCAAAACTGTTGTCCAGAGGGCTGAGGAAGGGTTGTTGAGGTGGTTCGGACATGTAGAGAGAATGGAGCGAAACAGAATGACTTCAAGAGTGTATCAGTCTGTAGTGGAAGGAAGGCGGGGTAGGGGTCGGCCTAGGAAGGGTTGGAGGGAGGGGGTAAAGGAGGTTTTGTGTGCGAGGGGCTTGGACTTCCAGCAGGCATGCGTGAGCGTGTTTGATAGGAGTGAATGGAGACAAATGGTTTTTAATACTTGACGTGCTGTTGGAGTGTGAGCAAAGTAACATTTATGAAGGGATTCAGGGAAACCGGCAGGCCGGACTTGAGTCCTGGAGATGGGAAGTACAGTGCCTGCACTCTGAAGGAGGGGTGTTAATGTTGCAGTTTAAATATATTCTGGCAAGACAGTATATATATATATATATACACACAGCAGGGCCACGCTTTATGGCATTTCACTTTACGGCATTCCGCTAATACGGTCATTTCAAATTATGACCAAAACTCGCTATACGGCTCCCCCTACCTGACTTTCTAATACGGTCACCGCGCCCCACCCTGTTTGTTTACATTCTTCGTGAGCTCAGTAAGCACTAAGTCTCTCCATTTTGTCTGGAAACTCCAAAATTTCAAATGTTTTTAAAAGTTATTTCATATTTTATATATACTCTGATAATTATACTTATGTATACCTTTACTTAAATAAACTTACATACTGTGCTGGCATGCAGGTACACATTAAAATCAGTAAGAGTGTCTTATGTCTCCAGACGTCATATTAGTAATGATAATAATCATCATCGAGTCTCATTTAAATGTCGTATATTACATTAAATACATATTTTCATTAATCCATCTATGATATTTTTTCAAAATTATATAATAAACACGATACATAACATAAAAAGATGATAAATACACCCCACAATAGAATAAATAAACATAAATATGAGATGTGGTAGCAGATGACTTGCACAAGTGACGCCATATTACAAATGATAATAATAATAATAATAATCACCGAGTCTCATTAAATGTTGTATATTACGTTAATATACACATTTTCATTAATCCATCCATGATATTTTTTTCAAAATTATATAATAAACACGATACATAACATAAAAAGATGATAAATACACCCTACAATAGAATAAATAAACATAAATATGAGATGTGGAAGCCAGATAACTTGTACAAGTGTTGCCAAGAATAACATTTTCTCTAATCTAACATAAGAGAAAAGGTGTTACTGGGGGTAACTGTAGAAAATTATTCCTTTCGTATGTATGTAAGTAAGTTTATTCAGGTATACACAAATACAGTTACATAGATTATCATACATAACAACATATGTGTAGAGAACCTAGGATAACCCAAAAAAATCAGAGTGACTTATTTCCATTGCCTTCACTCAGAGCATCATTTCTTCTCAAAATGATGTTACATGAGAATGGGAGTGTTCTTCTTTATTTATTCTACCGTATCAATGTAGAGACAACCTGTACACAATGTAACTTGTACACAAACCAGACATGTACACTTTGTTTACAAAACTTACCTTCGCCTGGTTTGTTTACATAACTCTGCGCCTGTCCTCTCTCATGCACTCATTCTTTCTCTCTCTCATTTATTCGTTTTATCTCATTTACTTACTCCTGACCCTACATTAAGACTACAAATATTTTAAGGTAAGTAATGATTAAACTGTATATACATTTTATCGCTCTGGGATGCTTAAATGTAATAGAATATTATGTGTAGGTGGGTTGGCCTGGTATGGTAGCCCGGCTGACTACCATACATACCACACTTGATTTTTTACAATAAATACTACTCATCTCACCCTATATTTTAAGGTAAGTAATGAGTGAACTGTATATACATTTTATTGCTCTGGGATGCTTAAATATCATAGAATTGTATGTGTGGGTGGGGTGGCCTGGTATGGTAGCCTGACTGACTACCATACATACCACACTTGATTTCTTACAATAAATACTACTTGTCTCACCCTAGATTAAGACTATAAATATTTTAAGGTAAGTAATGAGTGCACTATGTGTGTATTGTACTTTTTTATTGTTTTTTGATGCCTGGTTCTATTGCTAACTTAATATATGTTAGTGTAAACTTGTTATCTAGTGTTTGTATGCATTTGTAAGTGGAAAAAAAGGGTGTTCCACTTTACGGCGGTTTCCACTTTACGGCGGTAGCCTGGAACCTAACCAGCCGTATAAGCGGGGCGTATAAGCCGTATAAGTGGGAGTTGTCACAGCTGCTCTTTGCTGATGACACTGTGCTCTTGGGAGATTCTGAAGAGAAGTTGCAGAGATTGGTGGATGAATTTGGTAGGGTGTGCAAAAGAAGAAAATTAAAGGTGAATACAGGAAAGAGTAAGGTTATGAGGATAACAAAAAGATTAGGTGATGAAAGATTGAATATCAGATTGGAGGGAGAGAGTATGGAGGAGGTGAACGTATTCAGATATTTGGGAGTGGACGTGTCAGCGGATGGGTCTATGAAAGATGAGGTGAATCATAGAATTGATGAGGGAAAAAGAGTGAGTGGTGCACTTAGGAGTCTGTGGAGACAAAGAACTTTGTCCTTGGAGGCAAAGAGGGGAATGTATGAGAGTATAGTTTTACCAACGCTCTTATATGGGTGTGAAGCGTGGGTGATGAATGTTGCAGCGAGGAGAAGGCTGGAGGCAGTGGAGATGTCGTGTCTGAGGGCAATGTGTGGTGTGAATATAATGCAGAGAATTCGTAGTTTGGAAGTTAGGAGGAGGTGCGGGATTACCAAAACTGTTGTCCAGAGGGCTGAGGAAGGGTTGTTGAGGTGGTTCGGACATGTAGAGAGAATGGAGCGAAACAGAATGACTTCAAGAGTGTATCAGTCTGTAGTGGAAGGAAGGCGGGGTAGGGGTCGGCCTAGGAAGGGTTGGAGGGAGGGGGTAAAGGAGGTTTTGTGTGCGAGGGGCTTGGACTTCCAGCAGGCATGCGTGAGCGTGTTTGATAGGAGTGAATGGAGACAAATGGTTTTTAATACTTGACGTGCTGTTGGAGTGTGAGCAAAGTAACATTTATGAAGGGATTCAGGGAAACCGGCAGGCCGGACTTGAGTCCTGGAGATGGGAAGTACAGTGCCTGCACTCTGAAGGAGGGGTGTTAATGTTGCAGTTTAAAAACTGTAGTGTAAAGCACCCTTCTGGCAAGACAGTGATGGAGTGAATGATGGTGAAAGTTTTTCTTTTTCGGGCCACCCTGCCTTGGTGGGAATCGGCCAGTGTGATAATAAAATAATAAAAAATAAATATATATATATATATATATATATATATATATATATATATATATATATATATATATATATATATATATATATATATATATATATATATATATTATTCTTTCAACAAACCATCCGTATCCCACCGAGGCAGGGTGGCCCAAAAAGGAAAACAAAAGTTTCTCTTTTCAAATTTAGTAATATATATATATATATATATATATATATATATATATATATATATATATATATATATATAGTGGTCCCTCGATAATCGTTGGGCTCGATAGTCGTCCTTTTCGGAAATCGTCGCATTATTTTCATCCAAACGTTGGCTCGCAAATGGTCGGTTGACTTGCTAATCGTCATCCGTCCTAGACATGTACTCATGGCTCTGAGTCACCTTTGCCTCCCTTCCCAGCTAGTGTGCCATTGTTTACCAGTGAGCGATGGTCCCCTCACTTGTTCATACAAAATATTTCATAATACAGTGGACCCTCGCATACCATTGGCATCACATAACGTTAAATCCGCATACCGATACATTTTATCACTAAAATTTTGCCTCGCATACCGCTAAAGAACTCGCTCAATGCTATTCGTCCGAGACGCTTCTAATGTGCGGCCTGAGCCAGCTTCACATGTTCCGCTGGTGGCATTGTTTACAAGCCAGCCTCCGAGGTAACATCCAAGCATACAATCGGAACATTTCGTATTATTACAGCGTTTTTGGTGATTTCATCTGCAAAATAAGTGACCATGGGCCCCAAGAAAGCCTCTAGTGCTAACCCAGTGGTAAAAAGGGTGAGAAATACTATCATACCACAGTCAGCTGCTGCTGCACCACGGTCAGCTGTTGCTGGATCAGTCAGCTGCTGTTGCACCTCGATCAGCTGTTGCTGGACCAGTCAGCTGTTGCTGGATCAGTCAGCTGCTTCTGCACCACGATCAGCTGTTGTTGGACCAGTCAGCTGTTGCTGAATCAGTCAGCTGCTACTGCACCACGATCAGCTGTTGCTGGACCAGTCAGCTGTTGCTGGATCAGTCAGCTGCTGCTGCACCACGATCAGCTGTTGCTGGATCAGTTAGCTGCTGCTGCACCACGATCAGCTGTTGCTGGATCAGTTAGCTGCTGCTGCACCACGATCAGCTGTTGCTGGATCAGTCAGCTGTTGCTGGAACAGTCAGCTGTTGCTGGATCAGTCAGCTGTTGCTGGATCAGTCAGCTGTTGCTGGACCAGTCAGCTGTTGCTGGACCACTCAGCTGTTGCTGGACCAGTCAACTGTTGCTGGATCAGTCAACTGTTGCTGCACCATCAGCTGTTTCTGAACATGACTCGTCCCGAACCTGTCCATCCAGCCTGAGCGCCTGCCCTGCCGTCATTGTTTACAAGCCAGGGTGGCCGGTTGCATGCATACATTCAATACATTTTGTATTATTCCATTATTTATAGTGCTTGTAACTGCTAAATAAGCCACCATGGGCCCAAAGAAAGCTTCTAGTGCCAACCCTGTGGTAAAAAGGGTGATAAATACTATCGTACCATGATCAGCTGATAAATTGGACCAGTCAGCTGTTGCTGCACCACAGCTGCTGCTGCACCATGGTCAGCTGCACCACAGCTGTTGTTGCTGCACCACCATCAGCTGTATTACTCGAAGATGTGGAGAAAGTGTTGTTGGTGTGGCTTAACGTGAAACAATTACTGAGAAACGATTAACCCCGGAGGGTTAGCCACCCAGGATAACCCAAGAAAGTCAGTGCATCATCAAGGACTCTCTAACTTATTTCCATTGGGGTCCTTAATCTTGTCTCCCAGGATGCATCCCACACCAGTCGACTAACACCCAGGTGAACAGGGAAAAACGCCTGGAACTAGTGCTCATATTGGTGAATTTAAAGCCAGCAAAGGTTGGTTTGAGAGATTTAAGAATCGTAGTGGCATACACAGTGTGATAAGGTCTGTTCTGGAAGAAAATGCCAAACAGGACCTACAGTACTCAGGAGGAAAAGGCACTCCCAGGACACAGTGTCTCATCAGTCATTGCTGCATCTTCAATAAAGGTAAGTGTCATTTATTCTTCATTTAGTAGAGTAGTACATGCACAATATATACTGTGCATGTACTACTCTACTATTGTGCATGTATCCTTCTCTTTGTGTGTAGGAAAATGTATATTTCATGTGGTAAAATTTTTTTTTTCATACTTTTGGGTGTCTTGCACGGATTAATTTGATTTCCATTATTTCTTATGGGGAAAATTCATTCGCATAACGATAATTTCGCATAACAATGAGCTCTCATGAACGGATTAATATCGTTATGCAGGGGTCCACTGTATTCCATTCAATTTAGTGCTTGCAAATACTAAATAAGCTACCATGGCTCCAAAGAAAGCTCCTAGTGCCAAGCCTTTGGTAAAGAAGGTGAGAAATATGATTGAATTTAAGAAAAACATCATTGAACAATATGAAAGTGGTGTATGTGTGGCCGAACTGGCCAGGATGTACAACAAACCCCATACAACCATATCTTCCATCATGGCAAAGAAAAAGGAAATCAAGCAAGCTGTTGTTGCTTGGAGAAAATTGTGGCCAGATTGTGTCCACAAGAGGGATTTTGAAGGGTTTGTGGCTGACCCTGATGAGCCTATGTCAGTTGTGAAATCTATTGTGGCATTGGGGATTTCCATGGGGTTGGATGTGAGTTTGGAGAATGTGGAAGAGTTGGTGGAGAACCACAACGAAAAGCTAACCACTGAGGAGCTGCAAGAGCTTCAGCAGGAACAGCAACAGATCGCATCTCAGAATCTTGCTGCAGAGGAGGAGGAAGAGAGATGGAAGAAGGTGCCTTCTTCAGAAATTAAGGAGATTTTTGAAATGTGGGGTAGGATGGAAAGATTTATGGAAAAACATCACCCTGAAAAGGATGTTGCAAGCCATATCAGCAACTTGTACAGTGACAGAGTCTTGGCCCATTTTAGGGAAGTTTTAAAGATGTGCCAGAAACAGAGCTCTTGGGACACAGGACTCCTGTGACTCTCAAGCTGGTCCAAGTGGCATTAAGAAACAGAAAAGAGAAGTATGTAACCCCCGAAAAAGACTTGGTACATGAGGTGTTGATGGAAGGGGATTCCCCTTCCAAAGAATAACTAATGCAATCTCTCTCCTCCTCCAGTCTTCCATACACTAAGAAGAATTGCCAATAAAGGTAAGTGTTATGCTGTTAATGTTTCATTCATCATGTGTCACTGTATTCTTTATGTACTACATCGATATTTCATGTAAAAAAATTTTTCGTTTTAACCCTTTCAGGGTCCGTCCTGTAGATCTACGGCTTTACGTTCAGGGTCCAAACCGTAGATCTACACCATGAATTAAGCTCACTCTGATAAACTGTGAGTGGTAAATTTGGGCCTAGATATGAGAGAATACATCTATGTGGTATGTGTGCACCACATAAAACAAATCCTGCAACACACAGTGTATAATGAGAGAAAAAAACCGAGACCGTGATTTTCGATTAAAACAGCGACATTGCAGAATTTTTTTGTACGTTTTTATAGTTGTGTTTGAGATTTCATGGTCTCATTTGATAGAATGGAAGATACAATACAGAAGTAGAGATGATTTTGATTGGTTTTAGTAATGGAAATGGCTTGAAACTGAGCTCAAAGTAGCAGAAATGTTAAATTTTTGTTGATGTTCAAGAGTAAACAAACGACTTCACACATCTAATACACGCCAGCTGGTGGGTCTAATATACATTCACAAATGTGATGATGATATTTATACAACTATTACAACATTGTATAACAGTAAATGTTCTATTTTTTGGTTTGAATAAAAATTCATTATGTGAATAAAAAATCAAAATAGAATTCATTTGCGAAGCCTGAAAATATAACTAATAAGCAGAGGAAATGTTAGTTTAGTGCCAGGAATGCCTGCATTGTTTATTTTGGACCCTATTTTGAAATTGGAATATTTTGAACTTTGTGTTAAATTGGCCAAATTACCAATTTCCGATCACTTTATTTTGTAGTTGAAACAGTTGGTTGGGTGATTTCTTGTGCTCAATCGATAAAATAGAAATAATACTAGTGAAATAGCTAAGAATTTAGTCAACTGGAATAATGTAATTGGCCTAAAATCAGAGTCAAAGTCGGCAAAATCGCCGATTCGTAAATATCGCTGAGACATCAAAATTCGCGAGAGCATAATTCCATCAATTTTCCATTAAATTTCGTACTTTTTGTTGTATTACCTTCACAAAAAGATTCTCTACCATTTCATAAAAAAAATAATAAAATTTTTTTTTGAAAATTCTTGGACACTGGTGTGCACTTAGAAATTTGGCCTCTGAACCCTGAAAGGGTTAATACTTCTAGGTGTCAGGAACAGATTAACTGTACTTACATTATTTCTTATGGGGAAAATTGATTCGAAAATCATCTATTTTGATAATCGTCGCACGTCCAGGAACAGATTGACGACGATAAACGAGGGACCACCGTATGTATATATATATGTCATGCCGAATAGGCAGAACTTGCAATCTTGGCTTAAATAGCAATGCTCATCTTGCCATATAAGACAACCGAAAATTTGTGTATGCAATAATTTTGCCAAAATCATTCTGAACCTAACAAACAAAATATATTTCACTGTGTTTGTTTATTATTAAATTATTGTAAACAAATCTAAAATATATTTAGTTGGGTTAGGCTAAAATAAATTGGGGGTCCACCAGAGGTGGACCCCATCCTACATATATATATATATATATATATATATATATATATATATATATATATATATATATATATATATATAACCCAAAAAAGTCAGTGTCATCGAAGACTGTCTAACTTATTTCCATTGGGGTCCTTAATCTTGTCTCCCAGGATGCAACCCACACCAGTCGACTAACACCCAGGTGAACAGGGAAAAATGCCTGGAACTAGTGCTCATATTGGTGAATTTAAAGCCAGCAAAGGTTGGTTTGAGAGATTTAAGAATCGTAGTGGCATACACAGTGTGATAAGGCCTGTTCTGGAAGAAAATGCCAAACAGGACCTACAGTACTCAGGAGGAAAAGGCACTCCCAGGACACAGTGTCTCATCAGTCATTGCTGCATCTTCAATAAAAGTGTCATTTATTCTTCATTTAGTAGAGTAGTACATGCACAATATATATTGTGCATGTACTACTCTACTATTGTGCATGTATCCTTCTCTTTGTGTGTAGGAAAATGTATATTTCATGTGGTAAATTTTTTTTTTCATACTTTTGGGTGTCTTGCACGGATTAATTTGATTTCCATTATTTCTTATGGGGAAAATTCATTCACATAACGATAATTTCGCATAACAATGAGCTCTCAGGAACGGATTAATATCGTTATGCGGGGGTCCACTGTATATATACATATATATATACAGTGGTCCCTCGCTTTTCGTAGTTCTCGGGAATCATAGATTTCGGAAATCATAGGGATATTTTCGTATAAACATGGGCTCGCTAATCATAGGTTGACTCGCGAATAGTAGTTCGTCCGGGACGCATACGCACGGTGTGAGCCGGGGCAGCCTCCCTTCCCAGCCAGTCTGGCACTGTTTACCCGTGAGCGAAGGTCCCCTCACGTGCTCCTACGAAATATTTCATAATATTCCACTCATTTTAGTGCTTGCAAGTACTAAAATAAGCAACTATGGCTCCAAAGAAAGCTCCTAGTGCCAAGCCTGTGGTAAAGAAGGTGAGAAATACGATTGAATTTAAGAACAGCAACAGATCGCAGGTCAGAATCTTGCTGCAGAGGAGGAAGAGAGATGTAAGAAGGTGCCTTCTTCAGAAATGAAAGAGATTTTTGCTATGTGGGGTAAGATGGAAAGCTTTATGGAGAAACATCACCCTGACAAGGTTGTTGCAAGCCATGTTGGCAACATGTACAGTGACAAAGTCTTGGGCCATTTAGGGGAAGTGTTAAAGAGACACCAGAAACAGAGCTCTCTCCACAGTTATTTTGCGAGACAGGACTCCAGTGACTCTCAAGCTGGTCCTAGTGGCATTAAGAAACAGAGAAGAGAAGCAACCCCAGAAAAGCAATTGGTACCTGAGGTGTTGATGGAAGGGGATTCCCCTTCCAAACTGTAAACAATCCAATCTCTTTCCTCTTCCATTTCCCATTGTATTGTTTATGTACTACATATATATTTCATGTAAAAAAATTTTTTGTTTTAATACTTCTGGGTGTCAGGAACGGAATAATTGTATTTACATTATTTCTTATGGGGAAAATTGATTCACGAATCATAGATTTCGATAATAGTAGCAACTCCAGGAACGGATTAACTACGAAAAACGAGGGACCACTGTGTATATATATATATATATATATATATATATATATATATATATATATATATATATATATATATATGTATGTATGTATGTAGGATGGGGTCCATCTCTGGTGGACCCCCAATTTATTTTAGCCTAACCCAACTAAATATATTTTAGATTTGTTTACAATAATTTAATAATAAACAAACACAGTGAAATATATTTTTTTCGTTAGGTTCAGAATGATTTTGGCAAAATTATTGCATACACAAATTTTCGCTTGTCTTATATGGCAAGATGAGCATTGCTATTTAAGCCAAGATCACAAGTTCTGCCTATTCGGCACGACATATACAGTATATATATATACATACGGTGGTCCCTCGTTTATCGTCGTCAATCTGTTCCCGGACGTGCAACGATTATCGAAATAGATGATTTTCGAATCAATTTTCTCTATAAGAAGTAATGTAAATACAGTTAATCTGTTCCTGACACCCAGAAGTATTAACCCTTTCAGGGTCCAGAGGCCAAATTTCGAAGTGCGCACCAGTGTCCAAGAATTTTCAAAAAAAAACTTTTATTTTTTCTTATGAAATGGTAGAGAATCTTTTTGTGAAGGTAATAAAACAAAAAGTATGAAATTTGATGGAAAATTGATGAAATTATGCTGTCGCGAATTTTGATGTGTCAGCGATATTTATGAATCGGCGATTTTGCTGACTTTGACTCTGATTTTAGGGCAATTACATTATTCCAGTCGACCAAATTCTTAGCTATTTCACTAGTATTATTTCTATTTTATCGATTGAGCACAAGAAATCACCCAATCAACTGTTTCAACTACAAAATAAAGTGATCAGAAATTGGTAATTTGGCCAATTTAACACAAAGTTCAAAATATTCCAATTTCAAAATAGGGTCCAAAATAAACAATGCAGGCATTCCTGGCACTAAACTAACATTTCCTCTGCTCATTAGTTATGTTTTCAGGCTTTGCAAATGAATTTTATTTTGATTTTTTATTCACATAATGAATTTTTATTCAAACCAAAAAATAGAACATTTACTGTTATACAATATTGTAATAATTGTATAAATATCATCATCACATTTGTGAATGTATATTAGACCCACCAGCTGGCGTGTATTAGATGTGTGAAGTCGTTTGTTTACTCTTGAACATCGATAAAAATTTAACATTTCTGCTACTTTGAGCTCATTTTCAAGCCATTTCCATTACTAAAACCAGTCAAAATCATCTCTACTTCTGTAATATATCTTCCATTCAGGATTTTTTTTATACTGCACACACTGACCACATACACCCATTCTTTCATATGTAGGCCTACCAGCTTTCTCTTGCTAGATTTGAGGGCGCTAGAATTTAGGCGTACTAGTACGTCAATAACCCTGGTGCGTAAGCCGTACTAGTACGTCACAAACCCTGGAAGGGTTAATACAGTATGATGCTGCTGAAAGGACAGGGTTACTCAAACTGATGTTGCGTTCATGGCACACTGCAGCCGCGAGTATTGTCAAACATTGTACAGAGGTATGCAATGAGCTAGCCCAGCCCAGCTGCCAGATGCACGGTTGTAAGTCGAGTGGACGCATGCCAAGCAGGTCGTAAGTCGGATGGTCGGTCTGTATATATATATATATATATATATATATATATATATATATATATATATATATATATATATATATATATATATGCAAAACAACCACTCTGAAAGAATAGAGAAATTCCAAGTGCTTTCGTGACTACTCACATTCATGTAAGAGATTTTAACCATCCAATTGATTTTCAAAAAGTTGAGAAACTAGTATCAAGCAAGTCCATGGTCGACAGGAATATAATTGAATCTTGTTTCATAAAAAGCAGTTTTGACAATAATATGAATATTTCCTTTGGTTTATATAAATTAGATTCATTTATAATTAATAGAATTTGGGAAGAATTTAATAATACACTGGACAAATAATAATTTTTAAATTTTCTTGGGTAGAATAGTTTGTGGGCGAGTTGTGCAAAGGACCTATCCAAGTTGGGTCGGCGCGTGTCACGTGTTTAACCGTTGTGGGATCTGATAGTGAGGTGCTGGCCAGACCCCTTATATAGCTTCCTTGGATGCTTTACTTTCATAGTTCCTTGATAATGTGAGTAGTCACGAAAGCACTTGGAATTTCTCTATTCTTTCAGAGTGGTTGTTTTGCATATTTTGAAATCACCTGTTTACTGTGATCTTATTGCATATATATATATATATATATATATATATATATATATATATATATATATATATATATATATATATATATATATATATATATATATATATATATATATATATATATATATATATAAATATATATATATATATATATATATATATAATATATATATATATATATAAAATAATATATATATATATATATATATATATATATATATATAAAATAATATATATACATATATATATATATATATATATATATATATATATATATATATATATATATATATATATATATATAAAATATATATATATATATATATATATATATATATATATATATAAAATAATATATATACATATATATATATATATATATATATATATATATATATATATATATATATATATATATATATATATTATATATATATATATATAATTTATATATATATTATATATATATATATATATATATATATATATATATATATATATATATATATATATATATATATATATATATATATATATATATATATATATATATATATATATATATATATATATATATATATATATATATAAATATATACATATATATATACATATATATATATATATAAATATATATAATATATATAAATATATATATATATATAATATATAAATATATATATATACAGTGGACCCCCGCATAACGATCACCTCCGAATGCGACCAATTATGTAAGTGTATTTATGTAAGTGCATATGTACGTGTATGTTTGGGGGTCTGAAATGGACTTATCTACTTCACAATATTCCTTATGGGAACAAATTCGGTCAGTACTGGCACCTGAACATACTTCTGGAGTGAAAAAATATTGTTAACCGGGGGTCCACTGTGTGTGTGTATATATATATATATATATATATATATATATATATATAAGGAATATATATATATATATATATATATATATATATATATATATATATATATTATATATATATATATATATATATATATATATATATATATTATTACACACAGTGGAACCTTGACTTATGAGTGTCCCAACGTACGAGTTTCTTGAGATACAAGCCATCCCTGGGTCAACATTTTGCTCTGAGTTATGAGCCAGCTCCCCCTGCTTCCCCATCAATGCAAAACATCGACAACTTGCTTGTTCATGATTTCATGCTTTAATTCCACGGAAATGATCCTCTTTTTCTTCTCAGCATTGTCCTTTACACTTACTTTCTTAGGACCCATGCTTAGAAAAACAAAATTTGGCCAAATGATTGTCAAAAATGCAAGCAAAACATGAGAGAACTGCTCCCACAGTGAGGTAAACAGTGCACTGAGTTGGCGGCTTTCGTTATAATAATAATTATTATTATTATTATTAGTTATTATTATTATTACAGTGGACCCTCGGGTGAAAGCGTCATCGGTTAGCACCAAAATCGGATAACGGCTTGCTTTGGCATCAAAATATTGGCTCGGCTAATGCCAAATAACTCGGTTAAGGGCTTTTGTCCCGCATGTGTCCACGGGGCCTGAGCGGGCCCGGCCACTCCATGACGGTGTACAGCCAGTATGCCATTCTTTACAAGTCATTGAGGACGATTCTACGCGTACATGCGATATATTTTGTATTATTTCATTTTTTAGTGCTTGTAACTGCTAAATAAGCCAACATGGGCCCAAAGAAAGCTACTAGTGCCAGCCCTATGGTAAAGGATGTGAGAAACACTATAGAATTCAAGAAAAAGTTTGTAGAAAAATACGAAAGTGGTGGTGGTAGAGGGTGGTAGTGATGGTGGTAGAGGATGGTAGTAGTTGTGATGGTGGTAGAGGGTGGTTGTGATGGTGGAAAAGGGTGGTAGTGATGGTGGTAGTAGTTGTGATGGTGGAAGAGGGTGGTAGTGATGGTGGTAGAGGGTGGTAGTAGCTTTTGAGGTCGTTGATCAGGATAAAGAATTCGATATTGTTTATTTAGATTTTTGTAAGGCTTTTGATAGAGTACCACATCAGAGACTGTTGAAGAAAGTGGCTGCTCATGGCATTGGGCAAAAATGCTGTCATGGATCGAGTCATGGCTCACTAATAGGAAGCAGAGAGTGTGCATAAATGAGGTTAAATCTGAGTGGGGATCTGTAACAAGTGGCATTCCGCAGGGATCAGTTTTAGGCCCATTGTTGTTTATAATAGTATATATAAACGACCTTGACAAGGGAATTACTAGTGACACAAGCAAATTTGCTGATGACACGAAGATAGGTAGGATAATCGATTCAGACGTTGATGTCTCACAACTTCAGGAGGATTTAGACAAACTCAGTTCATGGTCAGAAAAGTGGCAGATGCAGTTCAATGTAGATAAATGTAAAGTTCTAAAGCTCGGAAATGTCCATAACCCTAGCACCTACCAGCATAATAATGTTGAACTTAGCCGTATAGAATGCAAAAAGGATTTGAGGGTTGTGGTAAGCAGAAATCTTAAACCAAGACAGCAGTGCCTAAGCGTGTGTAATAAGGCAAATAGATTGCTGGGATTTATATCAAGAAGTGTAAGCAACAGAGTCCAGCAGTTATACTTCAGCTTTATACATCATTAGTAAGGCCTCACCTAGATTATGCAACTCTGTTCTGGTCTCCATATTACAGAATGGACATAAATTTGTTAGAAAATATTCAGCATAGAATGACTAAATTAATACATAGCATTAGAAATCTTCCTTATGAAGAAAGATTGAAGACCCTTAAATTACATTCACTTGTTAGACGAAGAATGAGGGGAGACATGATCGAAGTGTATAAGTGTAAGATGGGTATTAACCCATAAACGGTCCAAACGTATATATACGTTCACTACTGTACTGCCCCAACTTTTTTGAGAAAAAAAAAACATTGTTGTTTTTTAATAGGAAAAAAGAGCATATGGTACCCAGGCATCCCCAATTATTTTAATATGGTGCACAGTGAGTGCTCACACCCATTCTCTCATGTCTAGGTGACTCAGGCTTATCGTGGCAATGTTAAATGTATGACACATAAAACGTATATATACGTTTGGGACACTAGCGGTAAAAACGTATATATACGATTGGACCGTTTACGGGTTAATAAAGGAGATATAAATAAGGTCATGAAGATCTCTCTCCAAGAGAGAACCCACAGTAATGGATTCAAATTAGACAAGTTTAGATTTAGAAAGGATATAGGAAAGTATTGGTTTGGAAATAGGGTAGTTGATGAGTGGAACAGTCTACCTAGTTGGGTTACTGAGGCTAAAACCTTGGGTAGTTTCAAATATAGGTTGGATAAATACATGAGTGAGAGGGGTTGGATTTGAGTGGGACTTGCATATGAAAGTGGATAGAGTTATCAGAGCTTATTTCTTGAATGACATTGAAAATTGGGTTGGGCAAATGTTTTGTTAGTGGGATGGATTGTAAAGGACCTGCCTAGTATGGGCCAACAAGCCTGCTGCAGTGTTCCTCCTTTCTTATGTTCTTATGCTCTTATGTTGTGATGGTGGTAGAGGGTGGTAGTGATGGTAGAGGGTGGCTGTGATGGTGGTAGAGGGTGGTAGTGATGGTGGTAAAGGGTGGTTGTGATGGTGGTAGTGATGGTGGTAGATGTTGGTAGTAGCTGTAATGGTGGTAGAGGGTGGCAGTAGTTGTGATGGTGGTAGAGGGCAGTAGCAATGGTGTTAGAGGGTGGTTGTGATGGTGGTAAAGGGTGGTTGTGATGGTAGAGGGTGGTAGTAGTTGTGATAGTGGTAGAGGGTGGTAGTGATGGTGGTAGAGGGTGGTAGTGATGGTGGTAGGTACTAGAAGGTGGTAGTAGTTGTGATGGTGGTAGAGGGTGGTTGTGGTTGTGATGGTGGCAGAGGGTGGTTGTGGTTGTGATGGTGGCAGAGGGTGGTAGTGGTTGTGATGGTGGTAGAGGGTAGTAGTGATGGTGGTAGTGGTTGTGATGGTGGTAGAGAGTGGTAGTGATGGTGGTAGAGGGTGGTAGTGATGGTAGTAGAGAGTGGTAGTGATGGTGGTAGAGGGTGGTTGTGGTTGTGATGGTAGAGGGTGGTAGTGATGGTGGTAGAGGGTGGTCCAGTGACTCTCAAGTTGGTCATAGTGGCATTAAAAAACAAAGAAGGGCAGTAACCCCAGAAAAGGACTGGGTACCTGAAGTCTTTATGGAAGGGGATTCCCTTCCAAACAATAGAACACCTTAATTCTCTCCCCTCCTTCCATCTCATCACTCATCAACAAGTCCACAATAATGGTAAGTGTTATTCAGTATTGCTTATTGTGCATGTATCATTGTTTTCTGTGTAGGGAAATGTATATTTCATGTAAAAAAAATATTTTGTTTAATACTCTTGGGTGTCTGGAATGGATTAATTAAATTTCCAATATTTCTTATGAGAAAATTTAATTCGGCTAAAGGCTAAATCGGTTAAAGGCTAGCTCCCTGGAATGGATTAATGGCGTTACCCGAGGGTCCACTGTATTATTATTATTACCTTAGGTAACTAGAGCACAGATCCAATTCCCTACATCAAGAGCCCCTCACCAGCATCAATGTTTCTTGATGCTGGTGAGGGGCTCTTGATCTAGGAAATTGGATCTGTGCTCTAGTTACCTAAATTACTAATAATAATAATAATAATAATAATAATAATAATAATATTATTATAACGACAGAGCTTCAGCTCCCTAAATTAATAATAATACATAATACGTATGTAATAATAATTCAGAATGCTGCCACTAGTTGGCAGAGCTGATGCCAAAACATCTGGTAAGCAGTACACGTTTACTGCTCTGTAGCAGCAGTTCTCTCGTGCATGCTTGCATTTTTTTTTTAGTCATTTGGCCAAATTTCTTTTTTCTAACCATGGGTTCTAAGAAAATAACTGCAAAGGACAGTGCTGAGAAGAAAAAGATGATGATTTCCAAGGACTTAGCCAGGCAATACCAGCTTAGTACATCTACAATATGTAGATACTAAAGCTGTGTCAGTTATGTTCAGTGATTAAACAAAACAAATTGTATCAGTTAAGTTCAGCGATCAAACAAAACAATGTTGTTGTTGGAGGTTTACAGGGCCACTGACATCATACATATACACTTTATATAAACAGTTTAACACTTCTTTACATTCTGAAGTGTATTATGATTTATGTTTTTATATATGATATTTCTGCAATTAGCTTCACAAATACTCTGTTTTCTCTTACAATAAGAGCATGGGAAGATACTATAGTTATAATTAGACAGGAAATGGCAGATGCTTCTGCCACTGCCTCTGCCACCATATTATGGCCTATTTTATTCATTCTAGAGTATATATCATGTTTCTGTGTTAATTATATTGTTTATTATGTCATATCAGATGAATTGTGATAGATAAATAAGCTGTACAGTTGATATCAGTGTCATATTCAAGTATTTTGTCTTGTCTCCAGAGTGCAGGAACGAATTAATGGCTTTTCAATTAATTTAAATGAGGAAAACTTATTTGATATACGAGTAAATTAAGTTATGAGCTAGGTCACAGAATGGATTAAACTCGTAAGTCAAGGTTCCACTGTATATCACATTGGAGGGAGAGAGTATTGAAGAAGTGAACAGAACAAATTTGAATGACTTGGAGAGCGTATAAATCTGTAGGGGAAGGAAGGCGGGGTAGTGGTTATCCCCGAAAAGGTTGGAGGGAGGGGGTAAAGGTTTTGTGGGTGAAGGGTTTGAACTTCAAACAAGCGTGCATGAGCGTGTTAGATAGGAGTGAATGCAGAAGAATGGTTTTTGGGACCTGATGAGCTGTTGGAGTGTAAGCAGAGTAATATTTTGTGAAGGGATTCAGGGAAACTGGTTAGCTGGACTTGAGTCCTGGACATCGGAAGTACAATGCCTGCACTTTAAAGGAGGAGTTTGGAATATTGGCAGTTTGGAGGGACATGTAAACTGTTGTATCTGAGTGCCTCTACAAAGACAGTGATTATGTATGAGTGACAGTGAAAGTGTTGAATGATGATTAAATTTTTTTCTTTTTGGGTCACCCTGCCTCGGTGGGAAATGGCTGACATGTTAATTAATAAATTAATTAATTAATTAAATATATATATATATATATATATATATATATATATATATATATATATATATATATATATATATATATATATATATATATATTGGTAGACAGCAACCACCCAGGGAAGTACTACCGTCCTGCCAGATGACTGTGAAAGAGAAACCTGTAACTATTTTGCATGATGGTAGGATTGCTGGTGTCTTTTTCTGTCTCATAAACACGCTAGATAACAGGGATATCTTGCTACTCCAACTTACACTTTGGTCACACTTCACAGACACGCACATGCATATATATATATACATACATCTAGGTTTTTCTCCTTTTTCTACATAGCTCTTGTTCTTCTTTATTTCTTCTATTGTCCATGGGGGAGTGGAAAAGAATCTTTCCTCCGTAAGCCATGCGTGTCGTATGAGGCGACTAAAATGCCGGGAGCAATGGGCTAGTAACCCCTTCTCCTGTAGACATTTACTAAAAAAGAGAAGAAGAAAAACTTTATAAAACTGGGATGCTTGAATGTACGTGGATGTAGTGCAGATGACAAGAAACAGATGATTGCTTGTGTTATGAATGAAAAGAAGTTGGATGTCCTGGCCCTAAGCGAAACAAAGCTGAAGGGGGTAGGGGAGTTTCGGTGGGGGAAAATAAATGGGATTAAATCTGGAGTATCTGAGAGAGTCAGAGCGAAGGAAGGGGTAGCAGTAATGTTGAATGATCAGTTATGCAAGGAGAAAAGAGAATATGAATGTGTAAATGCAAGAATTATGTGGATTAAAGTAAAGGTTGGATGCGAGAAGTGGGTCATAATAAGCGTGTATGCAGCTGGAGAAGAGAGGAATGCAGAGGAGAGAGAGAGATTTTGGGAGATATTAAGTGAATGTATAGGAGCCTTTGAACCAAGTGAGAGAGTCATTGTGGTAGGGGATCTGAATGCTAAAGTAGGAGAAACTTTTAGAGAGGGTGTGGTAGGTAAGTTTGGGGTGCCAGGTGTAAATGATAATGGGAGCCCTTTGATTGAACTTTGTATAGAAAGGGGTTTAGTTATAGGTAATACATATTTTAAGAAAAAGAGGATAAATAAGTATACAAGATATGATGTAGGGCGAAATGACAGTAGTTTGTTGGATTATGTATTGGTAGATAAAAGACTGTTGAGTAGACTTCAGGATGTACATGTTTATAGAGGGGCCACAGATATATCAGATCACTTTCTAGTTGTAGTTACACTGAGAGTAAAAGGTAGATGGGATACAAGGAGAATAGAAGTATCAGGGAAGAGAGAGGTGAAGGTTTATAAACTAAAAGAGGAGGCAGTTAGGGTAAGATATAAACAGCTATTGGAGGATAGATGGGCTAATGAGAGCATAGGCAATGGGGTCGAAGAGGTATGGGGTAGGTTTAAAAATGTAGTGTTAGAGTGTTCAGCAGAAGTTTGTGGTTACAGGAAAGTGGGTGCGGGAGGGAAGAGGAGTGATTCGTGGAATGATGATGTAAAGAGAGTAGTAAGGGAGAAAAAGTTAGCATATGAGAAGTTTTTACAAAGTAGAAGTGATGCAAGGAGGGAAGAGTATATGGAGAAAAAGAGAGGCTAAGAGAGTGGTGAAGCAATGTAAAAAGAGAGCAAATGAGAGAGTGGGTGAGATGTTATCAACAAATTTTGTTGAAAATAAGAAAAAGTTTTGGAGTGAGATTAACAAGTTAAGGAAGCCTAGAGAACAAATGGATTTGTCAGTTAAAAATAGGAGAGGAGAGTTATTAAATGGAGAGTTAGAGGTATTGGGAAGATGGAGGGAATATTTTGAGGAATTGTTAAAAGTTGATGAAGATAGGGAAGCTGTGATTTCGTGTATAGGACAAGGAGGAATAACATCTTGTAGGAGTGAGGAAGAGCCAGTTGTGAGAGTGGAGGAAGTTCGTGAGGCAGTAGGTAAAGTGAAAGGGGGTAAGGCAGCCGGGATTGATGGGATAAAGATAGAAATGTTAAAAGCAGGTGGGGATATAGTTTTGGAGTGGTTGGTGCAATTATTTAATAAATGTATGGAAGAGGGTAAGGTACCTAGGGATTGGCAGAGAGCATGCATAGTTCCTTTGTATAAAGGCAAAGGGGACAAAAGAGAGTGCAAAAATTATAGGGGGATAAGTATGTTGAGTATACCTGGTAAAGTGTATGGTAGAGTTATTATTGAAAGAATTAAAAGTAAGACTGAGAATAGGATAGCAGATGAACCAGGTGTTTACAGTGGACCAGGTGTTCACAGTGAAACATATAAGTGAACAGTATTTAGATAAGGCTAAAGAGGTCTTTGTGGCATTTATGGATTTGGAAAAGGCATATGACAGGGTGGATAGGGGGGCAATGTGGCAGATGTTGCAGGTGTATAGTGTAGGAGGTAGGTTACTGAAAGCAGTGAATTGTTTTTACGAGGATAGTGAGGCTCAAGTTAGAGTATGTAGGAAAGAGGGAAATTTTTTCCCAGTAAAAGTAGGCCTTAGACAAGGATGTGTGATGTCACCGTGGTTGTTTAATATATTTATAGATGGGGTTGTAAGAGAAGTAAATGCGAGGGTCTTGACAAGAGGCGTGGAGTTAAAAGATAAAGAATCACACATAAAGTGGGAGTTGTCACAGTTGCTCTTTGCTGATGACACTGTGCTCTTGGGAGATTCTGAAGAGAAGTTGCAGAGATTGGTGGATGAATTTGGTAGGGTGTGCAAAAGAAGAAAATTAAAGGTGAATACAGGAAAGAGTAAGGTTATGAGGATAAAAAAATTAGGTGATGAAAGATTGGATATCAGATTGGAGGGAGAGAGTATGGAGGAGGTGAATGTATTCAGATATTTGGGAGTGGACGTGTCAGCGGATGGGTCTATGAAGGATGAGGTGAATCATAGAATTGATGAGGGGAAAAGAGTGAGTGGTGCACTTAGGAGTCTGTGGAGACAAAGAACTTTGTCCTTGGAGGCAAAGAGGGGAATGTATGAGAGTATAGTTTTACCAACACTCTTATATGGGTGTGAAGCATGGGTGATGAATGTTGCAGCGAGGAGAAGGCTGGAGGCAGTGGAGATGTCATGTCTGAGGGCAATATGTGGTGTGAATATAATGCAGAGAATTCGTAGTTTGGAAGTTAGGAGGAGGTGCGGGATTACCAAAACTATTGTCCAGAGGGCTGAGGAAGGGTTGTTGAGGTGGTTCGGACATGTAGAGAGAATGGAGCGAAACAGAATGACTTCAAGAGTGTATCAGTCTGTAGTGGAAGGAAGGCGGGGTAGGGGTCGGCCTAGGAAAGGTTGGAGGGAGGGGGTAAAGGAGGTTTTGTGTGCGAGGGGCTTGGACTTCCAGCAGGCGTGCGTGAGCGTGTTTGATAGGAGTGAATGGAGACGAATGGTTTTTAATACTTGACGTGCTGTTGGAGTGTGAGCAAAGTAACATTTATGAAGGGGTTCAGGGAAACCGGCAGGCCGGACTTGAGTCCTGGAGATGGGAAGTACAGTGCCTGCACTCTGAAGGAGGGGTGTTAATGTTGCAGTTTAAAAACTGTAGTGTAAAGCACCCTTCTGGCAAGACAGTGATGGAGTGAATGATGGTGAAAGTTTTTCTTTTTCGGGCCACCCTGCCTTGGTGGGAATCGGCCAGTGTGATAATAAAAAAAAAAATAATAATAATGTATATATATATATACATATATATATATATATATATATATATATATATATATATATATATATATATATATATATATATATATATTTTTCAACAAGTCGGCATATGCAATAAGATCACAGTAAACAGGTGATTTTAAATTATGCAAAACAACCACTGTGAAAGAGTAGTGAAATTCCAAGAGCTTTCATGACTTTTCACATTGTCAAGGAACTATGAAAGTAATACATCAAAGGAAGGCAATAAAAGGGCTTAGACCACACCTCACAGTCAACTCCCACAACAAAGAAACACCTGACGTGAGACAATACCGGACTCATAAGAAAAGAGGAACACTGCAGTAGGTCCGCTGGTCCAACTAGACAGGTCCTCACGACAACCCACCAACAAATCATTCTACCCAAGAAATAAGGTTTATTATTTGTCCAATGTATTATTAAACTCTAACCAAATTTTATTAATTATAAATGAATCTAATTTATACAAACCTAAGGAAATATTCATATTATTTTCAAAACTGCTTTTTATGAAACCAGATTCAATTATATTTCTGTCAACCATGGACTTGCTTGATACAACTTAGATTAAAACAACATAAATATAGCATTAGAACTGGACAAGATTCTAATGCTCTATTCATTCATGTGAGAGACTTTAACCCTCCAATTGATTTTCAAAAAGTTGAGAAAGTTGTATCAAGCAAGTCCATGGTTGACAGAAATATAATTGAATCTTGTTTCATAAAAAGCAGTTTTGAAAATAATATGAATATTTCCTTAGGTTTGTATAAATTAGATTCATTTATAATTAATAAAATTTGGTTAGAGTTTAATAATACATTGGACAAATAATAAACCTTATTTCTTGGGTAGAATGATTTGTTGGTGGGTTGTCGTGAGGACCTGTCTAGTTGGACCAGCGGACCTACTGCAGTGTTCCTCTTTTCTTATGAGTCCTGTATTGTCTCACGTCAGGTGTTTCTTTGTTGTGGGAGTTGACTGTGAGGTGTGGTCTAAGCCCTATTATTGCCTTCCTTTGATGTATTACTTTCATAGTTCCTTGACAATGTGAGTAGTCACGAAAATGCTTGGAATTTCACTACTCTTTCACAGTGGTTGTTTTGCATATACTATATATATACATTCATATATATATATATAATATATATATATATATATACATACATATATATATATATATATATATATATATATATATATATATATATATATATATATATATATACAGTGGACCCCCGGTTAACGATATTTTTTCACTCCAGAAGTATGTTCAGGTGCCAGTACTGACCGAATTTGTTCCCATAAGGAATATTGTGAATTAGATTAGTCCATTTCAGACCCCGAAACATACATGTACAAATGCACTTACATAAATACACTTACATAATTGGTCGCATTCGGAGGTGATCGTTATGCGGGGGTCCACTGTATATATATACAGAAATGGACTAATCTACTTCACAATATTCCGTATGGGAACAAATTCGGTCAGTACTGGCACCTGAACATACTTCTGGAGTGAAAAAATATCGTTAACTGGGGGTCCACTGTGTATATATATATATATATATATATATATATATATATATATATATATATATATATATATTTACATATATATTTATATATATATATATATTTTTTTCAACAGTTGGTCGTCTCCCACCGAGGCAGGGTGACCCAAAAAAGAAAGAAAATCCCCAAAAAGAAAATACTTTCATCATCATTCAACACTTTCACCACACTCACACATTATCACTGCTTTTGCAGAGGTGCTCAGAATACAACAGCTTAGAAGCATATACGTATAAAGATACACAACATATCCCTCCAAACTGCCAATATCCCAAACCCCTCCTTTAAAGTGCAGGCATTGTACTTCCCATTTCCAGGACTCAAGTCCGACTATAAGAAAATAACCGGTTTCCCTGAATCCCTTCACTAAATATTACCCTGCTCACACTCCAACAGATCATCAGGTCCCAAGTATCATTTGTCTCCATTCACTCCTATCTAACACGCTCATGCACGCTTGCTGGAAGTCCAAGCCCCTCGCCCACAAAACCTCCTTTACCCCCTCTTTCCAACCCTTTCGAGGACGACCCCTACCCCTCTTTCCTTCCCCTATAGATTTATATGCTTTCCATGTCATTCTACTTTGATCCATTCTCTCTAAATGACCAAACCACCTCAACAACCCCTCTTCTGCCCTCTGACTAATGCTTTTATTAACTCCACACCTTCTCCTAATTTCCACACTCCGAATTTTCTGCATAATATTTACACCACACATTGCCCTTAGACAGGACATCTCCACTGCCTCCAACCGTCTCCTCGCTGCTGCATTTACCACCCAAGCTTCACATCCATATAAGAGTGTTGGTACTACTATACTTTCATACATTCCCTTCTTTGCCTCCATAGATAACGTTTTTTGACTCCACATATACCTCAACGCACCACTCACCTTTTTTCCCTCATCAATTCTATGATTAACCTCATCCTTCATAAATCCATCCGCCGACACGTCAACTCCCAAGTATCTGAAAACATTCACTTCTTCCATACTCCTCCTCCCCAATTTGATATCCAATTTTTCTTTATCTAAATCATTTGATACCCTCATCACCTTACTCTTTTCTATGTTCACTTTCAACTTTCTACCTTTACACACATTCTCAAACTCATCCACTAACCTTTGCAATTTTTCTTTAGAATCTCCCATAAGCACAGTATCAGCAAAAAGTAACTGTGTCAATTCCCATTTTGAATTTGATTCCCCATAATTTAATCCCACCCCTCTCCCGAACACCCTAGCATTTACTTCTTTTACAACCCCATCTATAAATATATTAAACAACCATGGTGACATTACACATCCCTGTCTAAGACCTACTTTTACCGGGAAGTATTCTCCCTCTCTTCTACACACTCTAACCTGAGCCTCACTATCCTCATAAAAGCTCTTTACAGCATTTAGTAACTTACCACCTATTCCATAAACTTGCAACATCTGCCACATTGCTCCTCTATCCACTCTATCATATGCCTTTTCTAAATCCATAAATGCAATAAAAACTTCCCTACCTTTATCTAAATACTGTTCACATATATGCTTCAATGTAAACACTTGATCTACACATCCCCTACCCACTCTGAAGCCTCCTTGCTCATCCGCAATTCTACATTCCGTCTTACCTCCACTGTATATATATATATATATACAGTGGAACCTCAGTTTTCATATGCCCTAGTCTGTATGTAAAAACTATAGTTATTCTCTATAAAATGTACTTTTTGTTAATATTTCTCTTAAGAATTAATGTAAATCCAATTAATCCTTTCCAGACATCCAAAAATATTAACAAAATATACATTTTATAGAGAATAACTATAGTTTTACACACAAATTAGGGCATACGAAAACCAATGATCCACTGTGTGTGTGTGTGTGTGTGTGTGTGTGTGTGTGTGTGTGTGTGTGTGTGTGTGTGTGTGTGTGTGTGTGTGTGCACCACACTCAGGAGATTTCCTGTTTGGTGTTGCTCTTCACCTAGCCGCCCCCATCCTCACCGAACATAGGTGTATTTGTGGCAGGGCGACAGCTAATCAATTCGGACTTCATGGTCTGGTGTGTCACACAGCAGAAGGGAAGTATGCCAGACACGAGGAGGTCAATGACATCATAAAGAGAAGCCTCACCACAGCCCGTTGCCCAGCTCAACGGGAACCCCAAGTACAGAGGTCTGATGGAAGTCAAAAGCGTCCTGATGGAGCCACTATGCTACCCTGGAAGGATGGAAAGCAGATTGCCTGGGACTACACCTGTGCCGCCACATTGGCAGACACCTACTTGCCATACTCCGTAGTGGAAAGGGGTGGAGCTGCCAGCCACAGGGAGACCCAGAAGATCCGAAAATATGAAGACCTTCCCCCTTGCTATAACTTCATTCCAATAGGGTCGGAGACCCTTGGAGCATGGGGCAAGTGTGCTCTGAAGTTCCTCAAAGAGCTGGGTGAAAAGCTCATCATAGAAACCAAGGACCACAGGGCGACCAGCTTCCTCTTTCAGAGACTCAGTGTTGCGATCCAGAGAGGAAATGCCTGCAGCATTCTGGGCATGCGGCCCACCGCAGGGGAGCCGGACGAAGTATTCGAGATGTAGCTCTGAGTTACCTATGTTGTTTTACGTTCTGTTGTATTTTTGTGAATGTTTGGCCAATGTATTTTGTCTTTAAATAAAACATACTTGAAATATAGGGGGTGGTAGGAGAAAATTCTCAAACAGCTTCAGGGAGAACCTTGAGTTTTCCCTGAAGCAAGTTTATTCTTTTCTCTGAGGATGAGGGTCCCCAGAACAGTTCTAGAGGTGGTACCTCCCTATATTTATATATATATATATATATATATATATATATATATATATATATATATATACAGTGGACCCCCGCATAACGGACGCCTTGCATAGCGGACAATCCGCATAGCGGACGCTTTGATCGCTAAAATTTTGCCCCGCATAGCGCCCAAAAACCCGCTCAGCGGCCTTCGTCCGAGACGCGTCCAATGTGCGGCCTGAGCCAGCCTCATATGTTCCGCCGGTGGCATTGTTTACCAGCCAGCCTCCGCGGTAACATTCAAGCATACAATCGGAATATTTCGTATTATTACAGTGTTTTCGGTGCTGTTTCTGGAAAATAAGTGACCATGGGCCCCAAGAAAGCTTCTAGTTCCAACCCTACAGCAATAAGGGTTAGAATTCCTATAGAAATGAAGAAAGAGATCATTGATAAGTATGAAAGTGGAGTGCGTATCACCGACCTGGTCAGGTTGTACAAGAAACCCAAATCAACCATCTCTTCTATTGTGGGCAAGAAAACGGCAATCAAGGAAGCTGTTCTTGCCAAAGGTTTAACTGTGTTTTCGAAACAAAGATCGCAAGTGATGGAAGATGTTGAGAGACTCTTATTGGTGTGGATAAATGAAAAACAGCTAGCAGGAGATAGCGTCTCTCAAGCGATCATATGTGAAAAGGCTAGGAAGTTGCATGAGGATTTAATTAAAAAAAGGCCTGCAACTAGTGATGATGTGAGTGAATTTAAGGCCAGCAAAGGTTGGTTTGAGAGATTTAAGAAGCGTAGTGGCATACATAGTGTGATACGGCATGGTGAGGCTGCCAGTTCGGACCACAAAGCGGCTGAAAAATATGTGCAGGAATTCAAGGAGTACATAGAAACTGAAGGACTGAAACCTGAACAAGTGTTTAATTGTGATGAAACAGGCCTGTTCTGGAAGAAAATGCCAAGCAGGACCTACATTACTCAGGAGGAAAAGGCACTCCCACGACATAAGCCTATGAAAGACAGGCTTACTTTGTTGATGTGTGCCAATGCTAGTGGTGATTGCAAAGTTAAGCCTTTATTAGTGTATCACTCTGAAACTCCCAGAGCGTTCAGGCAAAAGAATGTCCTCAAGGATAATTTGTGTGTGCTGTGGAGGGCAAACAGTAAGGCATGGGTCACTAGGGAATTTTTCTATAACTGGTTACACCATGCATTTGCCCCCAATGTGAAAGATTACCTAACTGAAAAGAAATTAGAACTTAAGTGCCTCCTGGTGTTAGACAATGCCCCTGGTCATCCTACAGACGTGGCAGAGCGACTTTATGGGGACATGAGCTTCATTAAGGTGAAGTTTTTGCCTCCTAATACCACTCCTCTCCTGCAGCCCATGGACCAGCAGGTCATTTCCAACTTCAAGAAACTGTACACAAAAGCTATGTTTCAAAAGTGCTTTGAAGTGACCACAGACACTCGATTGACTCTAAAAGAGTTTTGGAAGGATCACTTTAATATCCTCAATTGTGTAAACCTTATAGGTAAGGCTTGGGAGGGAGTGACTAAGAGAACCTTGAACTCTGCTTGGAAGAAACTGTGGCCAGAATGTGTAGACAAAAGGGATTTTGAAGGGTTTGAGGCTAACCCTGAGAGGAGTATACCAGTTGAGGAATCAATTGTGGCATTGGGGAAGTCCTTGGGGTTGGAGGTTAGTGGGGATGATGTGGAAGAGTTGGTGGAGGAGGACAATGAAGAACTAACCACTGATGAGCTGATAGATCAACTTCAAGACCAAGAGGCCAGACCTGGGGAAACTGGTTCAAAGGAGGGGAGAGAGAAATTGAAGGAATTGCCTACTTCAAAGATTAAGGAAATGTGTGCAAAATGGCTTGAAGTGCAAACCTTTTTTGATGAAAATCACCCTCACACAGCTATTGCAAGCCGTGCTGGTGACTGTTACAATGACAATGTTGTGAACCACTTTAGACAAATCATAAAGGAACGAGAGGTACAGGCCACTATGGACAGATATGTTGTGCGAAAGAAGTCCAGTGACTCTGAAGCTGGTCCTAGTGGCATTAAAAGAAGAAGGGAAGTAACCCCAGAAAAGGACTTGCCTCCTCAAGTCTTAATGGAAGGGGATTCCCCTTCTAAACACTAACACTCTCTCTCCCCTCCTCCCATCCCATCAATCATCACCAGATCTTCAATAAAAGTAAGTGTCATGTAATTGTGCATGCCTTTTTCAGTTTGTGTGTACTAAAATTAACATTTTTTTGTGGTAAAAAAAATTTTTTTTCATACTTTTGGGTGTCTTGCACGGATTAATTTTATTTCCATTATTTCTTATGGGGAAAATTCATTCACATAGCGAACATTTCGCATAACAGCCAGCCCTCTTGCACGGATTAAGTTCGCTATGCGGGGGTCCACTGTATATATATATATATATATATATATATATATATATATATATATATATATATATATATATATATATATATATATATATATATATATATAATGTAATTTATTTTAGTATGACAGAGCAGAGATATGAAAGATTTCTTAACACCATCAACAGGAAGATAGAGGTCATAGTTATAAAGTAAGAAGAGCTGCCAAAGCGATATATTAAAATATTTTAGAAGGATGAAAACAAGTGCTGAAAGGGACCTTGGGTACCCAGAATTTCAGGTGTATTTTTATCCTTCAAAATTTTTATTATGTTGTGGGTGCTGGAGGGACCAATCTTCACTCATACCCCAAGGAGCCTGGTCAAATACTGCAGCTCAGGGTAAAGGGCAGTGAGTGCTGCACTGTGCACTGGAGAAAACCTCTGTACTCGACAATGAGCAAGGATCACACCAGGAAGTATTTGTCAGCTGTGATAACATCCTGCGAGGCAAAAACAATACTAACATTGCAAATGAATCATGCACCAGTACTAGCAATAACAGTCATGCCCTATGCATAGTTACAGATGAGAACTCCCCGAGCACATATGAATGGCCCACCAGTGTGAAGGCCCGGGGATCAATTTGACCTTTGTCAGGCATTGTTCCACTCTACCTCAAAGACTAGATACTTTTGAATCTTTATACTGGTAGAAGCACCACACTCAAGAGACATATTTTGTCATACATGTTTAAAGACCTGGTCATGAAAACCTGGTTACCCTGGACAAGCCTATGGCTCCGGGGAACTCTCCTACTGCATGCAAGTATTCATGTTCTACCTTACAACAGGGAAGAATGACAGGAAAGAAGACTTACCAGCAGTTTGTAGGAGGAAGCGGTGTCTGGAAGAGAATCCCATCACTAGCCAACCAGCTGCTAGGACACTCATGGGGACAAATGTTACTAGCAAGACTCCTGGCTAGCTCCAGGTGCCGACCCAGGGATATCATCGTCCAATGCACCTAAGTAGGAACAAAAAGAAAGGGGGAGGGGGAGAAGGAGAGACAGGAGGAGGGACAGGGAGGGGGTAGAAGGCTTTGCCTTTATGATGAGGCAATCCAGGGAGTGAGACCTCAAGGAGCAGGGATGGTATGGTGGGCTGAGTGCCAGGTAAATGTCACCTAGCTAAAGTCCTGCAAACTGTATCTTTGAGCAGCAGCTGCAGACAAATGTCATCTGCCAGCATCAGAGTGCTCACAATGCCCCTGATGTCATGGGACAGATGAGAAGTACTCCAGATGAAATAATTTGGACATCCACATTGACAGCAAGTGAGTGTCGGCTGAAAGGCCCATGTTTGCATACCTTGTGTACACAGACTGGGGGTTAGATGTGTGGCCCAGAAGGCCAGCTCAAAGCTGTGGGACATCCTGAAGAGTTGTAACATCTTCAGAGGCCCTATCAGAATCCCAAGGTGAATCAACAGCAGTCAGCTAATAGCCTACCATCGTCTTCTTCTGCAACAGAGAGAGACACAGTAAGCTATCAGGACCTAAGTGGGTAAACTGCCCAGAAGAGAGGTCTGAAGACACAATGTCTGAAGGACCTAGGGCAACAGCAAAAACCCTGAGAAATGCAAAATGGGGCAATGAATAGGACATGCCCCTCAAAACATGTAGAGGAGGAGAAGGACAGTTTTTGGGACTAGGATCAGGCTATTCTTCAAGGTCTGGGCCAAAAGTTTTCTGTGATGCAGGTGCAACATATCCCAAGCCCTGACTTGCAAGATTGGCAACCAAGGTTGCTGGGGGCACCACAAGTCATGTGGATGTGCAGTCCAGCAATATGGGAAACTACCTTCCTAAGCAAAGATGATGATGGGAAGTCATAAGACGGCTTGTACTCCCACCAGTCAAGGTCCCTGGGAAAATATGGTTTGAGGTGAGCTCTCTGGACACACATTGGAGATAGCACTTCAAAATCAGGTGGCAGGCTGCTAGACAACAACCCTCTTGAAACATTTCCTTCTTAATTCAGGTGAGACTGTGGACTGTGGGGGCCATCATCCCCTAGAGCATCAACATATACAAGATATAAAACAATAGCATAGCTACAGATAGAAAAAGCATGTTCTATAAGCATTGTAAATTAAATATATATATATATATATATATATATATATATATATATATATATATATATATATATATATATATATATACTTTCCATGGGAAAGTGGAAAAGAATTCTTCCTCCGTAAGCCATGCGTGTCATAAGAGGCGACTAAAATGCCAAGAACAAGGGGCTAGTAACCCCTTCTCCTGTATATAATACTAAATTTAAAAAGACAAACTTTCATTTTCCTTTTTGGGCCACCCTGCCTCAGTGGGATACAGCTGGTTTGTTGAAAGGTGAGTATACTATATATACACAGCCTCTCCTCACTTAGCGATGTGCTCGTTTACCGACGATGGACTCTCTGATCAGTATGCATACCAAAATACTGTATATTAGAGTTGATTTCCTCTATTTTGTTTATAACAATATACAGCACACTATTGTATAAACATTAAAAAATTATAACAGAAATGTTAAAAATAGTGCAAAGGTGACATTGTTAGGTAAGACACATATGCAACAGTTAGGTATCTTTATTTTGAAACGTTTCGCCTACACAGTAGGCTTCTTCAATCGAGTACAGAAAAGTTTGATAGAAGCAGAAGATACTTGAAGACGATGTAATCAGTCCATCACCCTTAAAGTTTTTGAGGTGGTCAGTCCCTCAGTCTGGAGAAGAGCATTGTTCCATAGTATGAAACAATATGGAGATGAAGTGGCAGGATGGAGCCTTATATAGCGCCAAGAAGTGAGACGTAGGTCACTAGAAGAGGTAAGAACTCAGATGTTGGGAGGTCAGGTCCCTCTCAAATCCAGCCGTTCTCACTAGTAGAGGTTGTCGAAGTTGATTGTAGGTCTGTACCAAGATACCCTTGTGTTGCAGTGTCTGACAGATTGGACAATAAAATGGTATAAAATACCGACAGGTTGTGTCTTACCTAACAACCTGTCGGTATTTTATACCATTTTAATGTCCAATCTGTCAGACACTGCAACACAAGGGTATCTTGGTACAGACCTACAATCAACTTCGACAACCTCTACTAGTGAGAACGGCTGGATTTGAGAGGGACCTGACCTCCCAACATCTGAGTTCTTACCTCTTCTAGTGACCTACGTCTCACTTCTTGGCGCTATATAAGGCTCCATCCTGCCACTTCATCTCCATATTGTTTCATACTATGGAACAATGCTCTTCTCCAGACTGAGGGACTGACCACCTCAAAAACTTTAAGGGTGATGGACTGATTACATCGTCTTCAAGTATCTTCTGCTTCTATCAAACTTTTCTGTACTCGACTGAAGAAGCCTACTGTGTAGGCGAAACGTTTCGAAATAAAGATACCTAACTGTTGCATATGTGTCTTACCTAACAACCTGTCGGTATTTTATACCATTTTAATGTCCAAAGGTGACATTAAAACAATATCAAAGATGGTTGACACAAACCCACTACCATTATAGTATGCTCCTCACATGCTCCTCACTTAGTGATGAATTCATGTACTGACATGGTCTTAGGAACGGAACTCCGTCTGTGTGTGTGTGTGTGTGTGTGTGTGTGTGTGTGTGTGTGTGTGTGTGTGTGTGTGTTTATATATGTATATATATATGTATATATATATATATATATATATATATATATTATATATATATATATATATATATATATATATATATATATATATATATATATATATATATTATGAAAAAGAGGATAAATAAATATACAAGGTATGATGTAGCACGTAATGAAAGTAGTTTGTTAGATTATGTATTGGTGGATAAAAGGTTAATGAGTAGGCTCCAGGATATACATGTTTATAGAGGGGCAACTGATATATCGGATCATGATAAAAGAGAAAAAGTTAGCTTATGAGAGGTTTTTACAAAGTGTTATAAGAAGAGTAGAGTATATGGAGAGTAAAAGAAAGGTGAAGAGAGTGGTGAAAGAGTGCGAAAGGAGAGCGGATGATAGAGTGGGAGAGGTACTCTCAAGGAATTTTAATGAAAATAAGAAAAAATTTTGGAGTGAGTTAAACAAGTTAAGAAAGCCTAGGGAACAAATGGATTTATCAGTTAAAAACAGAGAAGGGGAGTTAGTAGATGGGGAAATGGAGGTTTTGGGTAGATGGCAAGAATATTTTGAGGAACTTTTAAATGTTGACGAAGAAACGGAGGCGGTAATTTCATGCACTGGCCAGGGAGGTATATCATTTTTTATGAGTGAAGAAGAGCAGGATGTGAGTGTGGGGGAGGTGCATGAGGCATTATGTAGAATGAAAGGGGGTAAAGCAGCTGGAACTGATGGGATCATGACAGAAATGTTAAAAGCAGGGGGGGGGACATAGTGTTGGAGTGGTTGGTATTTTTGTTTAATAAATGTCTGAAAGAGGGGAAGGTACATTTGGTGGAGAGCATGTATAGTCCCTTTATATAAAGGGAAGGGGGACAAAAGAGATTGTAAAAATTATAGAGGAATAAGTTTACTGAGTATACCAGGAAAAGTGTAAGGTAGGGTTATTATTGAAAGAATTTGAGGCAAGACAGAATGTAGGATTGTGGATGAGCATGGAGGTTTCAGAGTGGGTAGGGGATGTGTAGATCAAGTGTTTACATTGAAGCATATATGTGAACAGTATTTAGATAAAGGTAGGAAGTTTTTATTGGATTTAGAAAAGGCATATGATAGAGTGGATAGGGGAGCAATGTGGCAGATGTTGCAAGTGTATGGAATAGGTGGTAAGTTACTAAATGCTGTAAAGAGTTTTTATGAGGATAGTGAGGCTCAGGTTAGGGCGTGTAGAAGAGAGGGTGACTATTTCCCGGTAAAAGTAGGTCTTAGACAGGGATGTGTAATGTCACCATGGTTAATATATTTATAGATGGGGTTGTAAAAGAAGTAAATGCTAGGGTGTTTGGGAGAGGGGTGGGATTAAATTATGGGGAATTAAATACAAAATGGGAAGTGACACAGTTACTTTTTGCTGATGATACTGTGCTTATGGGAGATTCTAAAGAACAATTGCAAAGGTTAGTGGACGAATTTGGGAATGTGTGTAAAGGTAGAAAGTTGAAAGTGAACATAGAAAAGAGTAAGGTGGTGAGGATATCAAATGATTTAGATAAAGAAAAATTGGATATCAAATTGGGGAGGAGTAGTATGGAAGAAGTGAATGTTTTCAGATATTTGGGAGTTGACGTGTCAGCGGATGGATTTATGAAGGATGAGGTTAATCATAGAATTGATGAAGGAAAAAAGGTGAGTGGTGCATTGAGGTATATGTGTTGTTATTGATCAATACCACTCGTTCATGGTCACAATAATATATATATATATATATATATATATATATATATATATAATATATATATATATATATATATATATATATATTATTGTGACCACGAACGAGTGGTATTGATCAATAACAACACTGCACTAGCTAGCCAAGGACTCGAACCCATGCTGCTTTGGCCTGCCTCATGGTGGGCGAAAACACATGACACCCTAATCCACTGGACCATACGAGGCAGGCCAAAGCAGCATAGGTTCGAGTCCTTGGCTAGTGCAGTGTTATTATTGATATGTATGTATATACACGTATGTATATATATACACCTACCATCCGACTTACGACCGAGTTCGGTTCCGAGAAACCGGTCGTAAGTCGAACTTTACTACTGAATATGAACAAAACATTTTTGTAATGACTATTTTATTGTTTTATTTTGGTATTTCATGTTTTACTTTACTTTTTATGTTGTTAGTACTGTATTTTATACTGTAAGGTTTGGGATAAACACTGTGTACAACACAAATAGTTGTTTATTTCCCAGAAATTTGGCATAAAAAACACGGTCATAAGTCGAGTGGTCGTAAGTCAAGCAGGTCGTAAGTCAGATGGTAGGTGTGTGTATATATATATATATATATATATATATATATATATATATATATATATCTATATATATATATATATATATATATATATACAGTGGACCCCCGGTTATCGGCCAACTCGATTATCGCTGGTTTTTCGGCGCCCAGTTATCGCACGTTAATTCGGTGATCGGCCATTTGGGACACATCCATCTGCCGGCTGGGGCCACTTGTGCATCAGTTTGGCTTTGTCTCTTGGTGACTGAGGAAGCTTCTGCTCATAAATCCAAACATTTCACTTGTATTTCCATTGTTTTTAGTGTTTTTTTTTTTTTTTTGCAGTGCAACTGTGAAATAAGTAACCATGGCTCCAAAGAAAGTTCCTGTGGTAAAGAAAGTGAGAAACACCATGGAATTTAAGCGTGAAGTGATAGAAAAGTCTGAGCGTGTTATGAAGGTGGTGGAACTTGCCAATGTACAGCAACAATAAATCAACAATTACATCCATCCTGGCAAATAAAGAACAAATCAAAGACACTAATGTTGCACAAGGAGTAACTTTTCTAACTAAACAAAGGCCACCAATAATGGAAGATGGAAAAGTTATTATTATTGTGGATTAAGGAAAAAGAATTAGTGGGAGAAAGTGTTGTGGAGTCTATTATTTGTGAGAAGGCAAGGCAGTTGCATGAGGATCTTGCAAAGAAAATGCCTGGAACATGCGCTGCAGTTTGTGAATTTATGGCCAGCAAAGGATAATTTGATAGATTTAAGAAGCGTAGTGGCATACACAGTGTTGTAAGGCATGGTGAGGCAGCAAGTTCTGACAAATGTTTGGCTGAAAAATTCGTGCAGGAATTCCAGGGGTACACAGAGGCTGAAGGATTCAAACCCCAACAAGTGTTCAGTTGTGATGAAACAGGCCCGTTTTGGAAGAAAATGCCAAACAGTGACTCTCAAGCTGGTCCTAGTGGCATTAAAAGACAAAGAAGGGAAGTAACCCCAGAGAAGGCTTTGCTGCCTAAAGTGTTTATGGAGGGGAATACCCCTTCCAAACACTAACTCCTCCCTTTTTCCTCTTCCCTATCTTCCAGAAGCCAGCATTAGCCTTCAATAAAGGTATGTAATACTTACATAATTGTTAAAAAATAATTTTTTTTTGTGAATATTTTTGTCTGGAACGGATTAATTCTTTACCTGTGAATATAAAAGAAATACTGTCTGTTTATCAATTCAAGACCACTTACCACTTACTCACCCACAACTAAATAAATACTGAATAACTGAATCTCATAAATGTATAACCTGTGACCCTATCAAACTATGCTTTTTTTTTTTTTTAATTACATTACCTAATAGAATACTCCATTCTCTTGAATGTACAGTAACTCATTTAATGACCATATGACCTGTTTCTGCACTACAAATCATTGATTTTACTCGATCTGATTCGATTATATTATACATTCTTATGCTACAAATTTGTACAACTTTAATGCTTCTTATTTGAAATACTCACTTTTATTTCATGTTGTAATTTGTTTACTGTAATATATCACTGCTTAGTTAATCTTAAGATAATTTTTTAAGCCTGTCCATAATGCTCTGCATACAAGGGGCTTTTGTCATGTACACCCAATAACTATATTTCTTTGTACAACTATGTATTATGTCCAAATAAAAATAAATAAATAAATAAATAAAGGCTGGGATACAAATTAGCCGATCTGTGGATCAGTATGATTTTATATTATGCTTATAGACATGAGGCATAAGCATTATTGCTACAAAAAGCAAATGCATTTCAGCCACAGTTGTCTCCACCGGTGTAGTCTTGACTGTGGTGATATGATCATATTTGCCATTGTGTACTCAAAATACTTGTTACTTTCCCTGACAATAATTTCCATCAAGGGCTGGTCAAAGAATAGTTCAAAGAATTCCAGTTCATTTGTAGTGTTTCCAAGGGAACAAGCTGGCAGGATTCCACTTTGAGAGTCATCAAACTGATTGGGATTGGGAACAAAATTGGGATTTTCCTGCCAATCCCAGATGTGATTTGCTGGTGGATACTGGATATCATAAGCTGGTTGTGGTTGTAGTTGTAGTTTTGTGGTGGTGGATGATGCTCCACTTTGTTCTTGACCTGGGGAGTCATCGGCGTGTGTCCCAGCCTGGGCTGGTGAGTCATGCGTGGCTGTGGCACTACCACCACTTACTGATGCCTGTGGTCTATCCATACCAAGTGTAGCCACATCATCCTCACTTTCACTGTCTATACCTGGTATAGGGCCATGGGATGTACTCCGTCCCCTGCACACTGCAGAGGGAACACTACCTGAGTGCATGCGGCGGTGTATATACCAACGCTTCACTGGTGAATGTGATTCCTCACTATCACTACTCGAATGATCATCAAGAGTAATAAAATAACAGTCCACATCACTATCATCATCATTACTGAAGTCTGAGACCTGGCCACACAAAAATATTAGTTTTCTCTTGTGACAAGGTACAACTGAACATGACCGAGACGTGCCCACATGAGAGGTAGAAGGTTGAGGATCGTCAGGATTTTTTGCACTATTTTCAACATCCTGGTCATTGCTTTTGGTCAATCGATCAAAGCCATAGAATTCTTCTTTTCCACTTCCATCATAGTCAGAACTATCAGTAAGGAAGAGGGGAGTCCCAGTTCGCCACGGAGTGAGAGCTGCCTTGCCGCGCAGCATGGTGAACAAGGCTTACTGAGACAGCGTTCCCACAATGCCGTGCGGGTGCCTAGAATTTTTGTTTATGGCACACACACACCATGCAGACCCGTTCTCTCAGATGTAGGCTTACCAGCCTTCTTGCGCTATATTTGACACCGCTAGAATTTTGGCATAGTTCTACGGTTTGGACCCTCAACGTAAAACCGTAGATCTATGGCATGGACCCTGAAAGGGTTAATGTAGACATTTTCATTAATCCATCTATGTTATTTTCTTCAAAATTATGTAAGAAACAAGTTACATATCATATAAACATGCAGTGAGAAGAATTCATTCAATCGAAGATCAGGCAGAACTACAAAGGGATCTGGACAGGCTGCAGACCTGGTCCAGCAATTGGCTCCTGGAGTTCAACCCCACCAAGTGCAAAGTCATGAAGATTGGGGAAGGGCAAAGAAGACCGCAGATGGAGTACAGTATATGGGGTCAGAGACTACAAACCTCACTCAAGGAAAAAGATCTTGGGGTGAGTATAACACCAGGCACATCTCCTAAAGCGCACATCAACCAAATAACTGCTGCAGCATATGGGGGCCTAGCAAACCTCAGAACAGCATTCCGACATCTTAATAAGGAATCGTTCAGGACCCTGTACACAGTGTATGTTAGGCCCATATTGGAGTATGCGGCACCAGTTTGGAACCCACACCTAGTCAAGCACGTAAAGAAACTAGAGAAAGTGCAAAGGTTTGAAACAAGACTAGTTCCAGAGCTAAGAGGTATGTCCTACGAGGAGAGGTTAAGGAAAATCAACCTGACGACGCTGGAGGACAGGAGAGATAGGGGGGACATGATAACGACATACAAAATACTGAGAGGAATTGACAAGGTGGACGAAGACAGGATGTTCCAGAGATGGGACACAGCAACAAGGGGACACAGTTGGAAGTTGAAGACGCAGGTGAATCGCAGGGATGTTAGGAAATATTTCTTCAGCCACAGAGTAGTCAGGAAGTGGAATAGTTTGGGAAGCGATGTAGTGGAGGCAGGATCCATACATAGCTTTAAGCACAGGTATGATGAAGCTCACGGTTCAAGGAGAGTGACCTAGTAGCGACCAGTGAAGAGGCAGGGACAGGAGCTTAGACTCGACCCCTGCAGCCTCAACTGGGTGAGTACACACACACACACACACACATATATATATATATATATATATATATATATATATATATATATATATATATATATATATATATATATATATATATATATATATATATATATATATATATATATATATACACACACCTACCATCCGACTTACGACCACTCGACTTATGACCGGTGTTTTTTATGCCAAATTTCTGGGAAATAAACAACTATTTGTATTGTACACAATGTTTATCCTAAACCTTACAGTATAAAATACAGTACTAACAACATAAAAAGGAAAGTAAAATATAAAATACCAAAATAAAACAAAATAAAGTCATTACAAAATTGTTTTGTTGATATTCAGTAGTAAAGTTCGACTTACGACCATTTCGACTTACGACCGGTTTCTCGGAACCAAACTCGGTCGTAAGTCGGATGGTATGCATATATATATATATATATATATATATATATATATATATATATATATATATATATATATATATATATATATATATATATATATATATATATATATATAAATATATATATATAAATATATATATATAAATATATATATATATATATATATATATATATATATATATATATATATATATATATATATATATATATATATATATATATATATATATATATATATATATATATATATATATATATATATATATATATATATATATATATATATATATATATATATATATATATATATATATATATATATATATATATACCATATGTAAGTGGTGATACAGTGGATAACGATTATCCGAATGCGACCAATTATGTAAGTGCATTTGTACGTGTATGTTTACAGTGGACCCCCGCATAACGATTACCTCCGAATGCGACCAATTATGTAAGTGCATTTGTACGTGTATGTTTGGGGGTCTGAAATGGACTAATCTATTTCACAATATTTCTTATGGGAACAAATTCGGTCAGTACTGGCACCTGAACATATTCTGGAATGAATAAATATCGTTAACCAGGGGTCCACTGTATATATATATATATATATATATATACGTATATATATATATACATATATATATATATATATATATATATATACATATATATATATATATACAGTAGGGCCCCGCTTTACGGCGTTTCACTTTACGGCATTCCGCTAATATGGTCATTTCAAATTATGACCAAAACTCTCTATACGGCTCCCCCTACCTGACTTTCTAATACGATCACCACACCCCACCCTGTTTGTTTACATTCTTCGTGAGCTCAGTAAGCACTAAGTCTCTCCATTTTGTCTGGAAACTCCAAAATTTCAAATGTTTTTAAAAGTTATTTCATATTTTATATATACTACTCTGATAATTATACTTATGTATACCTTTACTTAAATAAACTTACATACTGTGCTGGCATGCAGGTACACATTAAAATCAGTAAGAGTGTCTTATGTCTCCAGACGTCATATTAGTAATGATAATAATAATCATCGAGTCTCATTTAAATGTCGTATATTACGTTAATATACACATTTTCATTAATCCATCAATGATATTTTTTTCAAAATTATATAATAAACACGATGCATAACATATAAATAAGATAAATACACCCCACAGTAGAATAAATAAACATAAATGTGAGATGTGGTAGCAGACGACTTGCACAAGTGACGCCAGATTAGAAATGATAATAATAATAACAATACTCACCGAGTCTCATTAAATGTGGTATATTACGTTAATATACACATTTTCATTAATCCATCCATGATATTTTTTTCAAAATTATATAATAAACACAATACATAACATAAAAAGATGATAAATACACCCCACAATAGAATAAATAAACATAAATATGAGATGCGGTAGCCAGATAACTTGTACAAGTGTTGCCAAGAATAACATTTTCTCTAATCTAACATAAGAGAAAATGTGTTACTGAAGGTAACTGTAGAAAATTATTCCTTTCGTATGTATGTAAGTTTATTCAGGTATACACAAATACAGTTACATAGATTATCATACATAACAGCATATGTGTAGAGAACCTAGGATAACCCAAAAAAAGTCAGTGACTTATTTCCATTGCCTTCACTCATAGCATCATTTCTTCTCAAAATGATGTTACATGAGAATGGGAGTGTTCTTCTTTATTTATTCTACTGTATCAGTGTAGAGACAACCTGCACACAATGTAACTTGTACACAAACCAGACGTGTACACTTTGTTTACAAAACTTACCTTCGCCTGGTTTGTTTACATAACTCGGCGCCTGTCCTCTCTCATGTACTCATTCTTTCTCTCTCTCATTTATTCATTTTATCTCATTTACTTACTCCTGACCCTACATTAAGACTACAAATATTTTAAGGTAAGTAATGAGTAAACTGTATATGCATTTTATCGCTCTGGGATGCTTAAATGTAATAGAATATTATGTGTAGGTGGGGTGGCCTGGTATGGTAGCCCGGGTGACTACCATACATACCACACTTGATTTCTTACAGTAAATACTACTTGTCTCACCCAAGATTAAGACTATAAATATTTTAAGGTAAGTAATGAGTGCACTATGTGTGTATTGTACTTTTTTTATTGTTTTTTGATGCCTGGTTCTATTGCTAACTTAATATATGTTAGTGTAAACTTATCTAGTGTTTGTATGCATTTATAAGTGGAAAAAAAGGTGTTCCACTTTACGGCAGTAGCCTGGAACCTAACCTGCCGTATAAGTGGGGCCCTACTGTATATTATATATATATATATATATATATATATATATATATATATATATATAGGTATATATATATATATATATATATATATATAGGTATATATATATATATATATATATATATATATATATATATATATATATATATATATATATATATATATATATACAGTGGACCCCCGAGTTTCGTGATTAATCCGTTCCAGAGAGCCCGCCGAAGGTCGAAATTCACGAAACTCGAAACCATTTTCCCCATAAGAAATAATGGAAATAAAATTAATCTGTTCCAGACAACCAAAAATATTAAATATTAGATTTACATAATGAAAACAATCAGAAATCAAGTACATGCATTAAAAAATAACGACATTACACTTACCTTTACTGAAGACTGCTGGGTGGATGGAAGATGGGAGGCGGGGATAGTAGGAAGGTGTACACTATTGTTTGGAAGGAGAATCTCCTTCCATTAGGACTTTAGGTAGAAAGTCCTTATCTGGGATTACTTCCCTTCTTCTTTTAATGCCACTGGGAACAACTTGAGAGTCATTGGACCCCTGTCACACAAAATATCTGTCCAGAGAGGTCTTTTTCTAGCGTTTCTTTAAGATTTCCCTGAAGTGGGACACAACACTGTCATTGTACATGTTGCAGATATGGCTTGTTTCAGCTTGGTCAGGGTGATACTTTTCAACAAAACTCTGCAACTCATTCCACATTGCACAAATCTCCTTAATCTTTGAAGAAGGCACCTCATCCACTCCCTCTTCCTCCTCCTCTGAAGCAAGTTCCTCGGCTGTGGTCTGATGCCATTCCAATTAAAGCTCTTGCAGTTCCACATCCAACTTTTCCACATCCCCATCAAAATCCGTCTGGATCATGTTCCTCACTTTATTTACCAAAGGGCTTGCACTAGCTTTCCTTGGATCCATGATGACTTAGCAGTTGCAAGCACAAAAAACAATGATTATGAAATGTATTGTATGAACCCACGGGGTGAGTACCTGGAGTTTACCTGGAGAGAGTTCCGGGGGTCAACGCCCCCGCGGCCCGGTCTGTGACCAGGCCTCCTGGTGGATCAGAGCCTGATCAACCAGGCTGTTGCTGCTGGCTGCATGCAAACTAACGTACAAGCCACAGCCCGGCTGGTCAGGAACCGACTTTAGGTGCTTGTCAGTGCCAGCTTGAAGACTGCCAGGGTTCTGTTGGTAATCCCCCTTATGTATGCTGGGAGGCAGTTGAACAGTCTCGGGCCCCTGACACTTATTGTATGGTCTCTTATCGTGCTAGTGACACCCCTGCTTTTCATTGGGGGGATGTTGCATCGTCTGCCAAGTCTTTTGCTTTCGTAGTGAGTGATTTTCGTGTGCAAGTTCGGTACTAGTCCCTCTAGGATTTTCCAGGTGTATATAATCATGTATCTCTCCCGCCTGCGTTCCAGGGAATACAGTTTTAGGAACCTCAAGCGCTCCCAGTAATTGAGGTGTTTTATCTCCGTTATGCGCGCCGTGAAGGTTCTCTTTACATTTTCTAGGTCAGCAATTTCACCTGCCTTGAAAGGTGCTGTTAGTGTGCAGCAATATTCCAGCCTAGATAGAACAAGTGACCTGAAGAGTGTCATCATGGGCTTGGCCTCCCTAGTTTTGAAGGTTCTCATTATCCATCCTGCCATTTTTCTAGCAGATGCGATTGATACAATGTTATGGTCCTTGAAGGTGAGATCCTCCGACATGATCACTCCCAGGTCTTTGACATTGGTGTTTCGCTCTATTTTGTGGCCAGAATTTGTTTTGTACTCTGATGAAGATTTAATTTCCTCGTGTTTACCATATCTGAGTAATTGAAATTTCTCATCGTTGAACTTCATATTGTTTTCTGCAGCCCACTGAAAGATTTGGTTGATGTCCGCCTGGAGCCTTCCAGTGTCTGCAATGGAAGACACTGTCATGCAGATTCGGGTGTCATCTGCAAAGGAAGATACTGTGCTGTGGCTGACATCCTTGTCTATGTCGGATATGAGGATGAGGAACAAGATGGGAGCGAGTACTGTGCCTTGTGGAACAGAGCTTTTCACCGTAGCTGCCTCGGACTTTACTCTGTTGACGACTACTGTCTGTGTTCTGTTAGTGAGGAAATTATAGATCCATCGACCGACTTTTCCTGTTATTCCTTTAGCACGCATTTTGTGCGCTATTACGCCATGATCACACTTGTCAAAGGCTTTTGCAAAGTCTGTATATATTACATCTGCATTCTTTTTGTCTTCTAGTGCATCTAGGACCTTGTCGTAGTGATCCCATAGTTGAGACAGACAGGAGCGACCTGTTCTAAACCCATGTTGCCCTGGGTTGTGTAACTGATGGGTTTCTAGATGGGTGGTGATCTTGCTTCTTAGGACCCTTTCTAAGATTTTTATGATATGGGATGTTAGTGCTATCGGTCTATAGTTCTTTGCTGTTGCTTTACTGCCCCCTTTGTGGAGTGGGGCTATGTCTGTTGTTTTTAGTAACTGTGGGACGACCCCCGTGTCCATGCTCCCTCTCCATAGGATGGAAAAGGCTCGTGATAGGGGCTTCTTGCAGTTCTTGATGAACACAGAGTTCCATGAGTCTGGCCCTGGGGCAGAGTGCATGGGCATGTCATTTATCGCCTGTTCAAAGTCATTTGGCGTCAGGATAACATCGGATAGGCTTGTGTTAACCAAATTTTGTGGCTCTCTCATAAAAAATTAATTTTGATCTTCGACTCTCAGTCTGGTTAGCGGCTTGCTAAAAACCGAGTCATATTGGGACTTGAGTAGCTCACTTATTTCCTTGCTGTCATCTGTGTAGGACCCATCTTGTTTAAGTAGGGGCCCAATACTGGACGTTGTTCTCGACTTTGATTTGGCATAGGAGAAGAAATACTTTGGGTTTCTTTCGATTTCATTTATGGCTTTTAGTTCTTCCCGCGATTCCTGACTCCTATAAGATTCCTTTAGCTTAAGTTCGATGCTTGCTATTTCTCTGACCAGTGTCTCCCTATGCATTTCAGATATATTGACCTCTTTTAGCCACTCTGTTATTCTTTTCCATTGCCTGTAAAGGGAGCGCCTGTCTCTTTCTATTTTACATCTACTCCTCCTTTTTTCTTAGAGGAATAAGCCTTGTGCATACCAAGTTAATCTGTTCTAGACATAAGTTGGGGTCTGTGTTGCTTAGTATATCTTCCCAGCTTATATCGGTTAGGACTTGGTTTACTTGGTCCCACTTTATGTTTTTGTTATTGAAGTTGAATTTGGTGAATGCTCCCTTGTGACTAGTCTCATTATGTCGGTCTGGGGCTCCACGCATACATGTCTGAACCTCAATTATGTTGTGATCTGAGTATATTGTTTTTGATATGGTGACATTTCTTATCAGATCATCATTGTTAGTGAAGATGAGGTCTAGTGTATTCTCCAGTCTAGTAGGCTCTATTATTTGCTGATTTAAATTGAATTTTGTGCAGAGATTTAAAAGCTTGTGTGAGTGTGAGTTTTCATCAGAGCTGCCTCCTGGTGTTATTACTACAACAATATTATTTGCTATATTCCTCCATTTTAGGTGCCTTAAGTTGAAATCCCCCAGGAGCAAGATGTTGGGTGCAGGAGCTGGAAGATTTTCCAGACAGTGGTCAATTTTTAACAGCTGTTCGTGGAATTGCTGGGATGTTGCATCCGGAGGCTTGTAGACTACTACAATGACTAGGTTTTGGTTCTCGACCTTTACTGCTAAAACTTCCACTACATCATTTGAGGCATTAAGCAGTTCTGTGCAAACAAGTGACTCTGCAATGTACAGGCCACCCCCCCCCCCCCCCTTTTGCCTGTTCACTCTGTCACATCTGTATAGGTTGTAACCTGGGATCCATATTTCATTGTCCAAGTGATCCTTTATGTGGGTCTCAGTGAAAGCCGCGAACATTGCCTTTGCCTCTGCAAGCAGTCCACGGATGAAAGGTATTTTGTTGTTTGTTGCTGGCTTTAGACCTTGTATATTTGCAAAGAAGAATGTCATCGGACTGGTGGTATTGTTGGTACTGGGGGGGGGATTTTTTTTCCGGCAATAGTATCTGTATCTGTTGGTTTGGAGTGGAGGCCATCGACTGTGGTTCCACTCCAGGAATGACTGGATTTGGTGTACGATTTCTGCCATTTCCTGCCAGTTTTTTTTCCTTCCTGGCACTAAAAAACCTCTCCCTCTTGAGTGGCTGTGGCTACCCAGGTTTTCCCATGGTCTGGATGTTTTGTATCTTTTTGTCCCCTTTAGATGGTGTGCCTGGCAATTTAAGTTATAGCACAGTCTTTCCTGTACTGAAGAGGTACACATTTCAGGGTGAAAAAGCTTACAGGAAGGGAGTTTGCATTTTCCTGTTGTCATATGGGCATGGCATTTTCTAGGGTGGTCATAGTTGCACGTCCCGTCTGTTTTTCCAGATTTCCCATGTCTGCAGATACCAAGTGCATAGTATGTGCACAGGCTTGGTTTCCGTTTGCCTTGGGTTTCTGTGACTGTATTCCCTGTTGGTGCATGTTTCCCTGTCTTCCCTGTATTCCTGTCTTATGGTCACGTGTTGGTAAACAATGGCACGCTGAGCGTGAATGGCGTGGGAGACTGGCTCGGTGTGTTCGGACGGTTGCCGAAACACGAGTCTTTTCACGAAACTCGAGGCCAAATTTTTCCAAAAAAACTCGCCGAAGGTCGAATTTCACGAAAGTCAAGGCTGCCGAAACTTGGGTCCACTGTATATATATATATATATATATATATATATATAATATATATATATATATATAATATATATATATATATATATATAAATACATGTATATATATACAGTGGACCCTCGACCAGAGATATTAATCCGTTCCTGAGAGCTCATCGTTAATCGAGTTAATTTTCCCCATAAGAAATAATGGAAATCAAATTAATCCGTTCCTAACACCCGAAAGTATTGAAAATTTTTTTTTTACCACATGAAATATTAATTTTAATACACACAAACTGAAGAAGACATGCACAGTTACATGACACTTACCTTTATTGAAGATCTGGTGATGATTGATGGGATGGGAGGAGGGGAGAGTGTGGATCTTCTTAGTGTTTAGAAGGGGAATCCCCTTCCATTAGGACTTGAGGTAGCAACTCTTTTTCTGGGGTTACTTCCCTTGTTCTTTTAATGCCACTAGGACCAGCTTGAGAGTCACTGGCTTCTGTCGCACAACATATCTGTCCATAGAGGCCTGTACCTCCCGTTCCTTTATGACATTTCTAAAGTGTTTCACAACATTGTCAGTGTACAGGTTGCCAACATGGCTTGCAGTAGCTGTGTCAGGGTGATTTTCATCCATAAAGGTTTGCACTTTAAGCCACATTGCACACATTTCCTTAATCTTAGAAGTAGGCAACTTCTTCAATTTCTCTATCCCCTCCTCCGAAGCAGTTTCCTCAGGTCTGGCCTCATGCTGATGAAGATGATCTAGCAGCTCATCAGTAGTTAGTTCTTCATTGTCCTCCTCCACCAACTCTTTCACATCCTCCCCACTAACCTCCAACCCCAAGGACTTTCCCAATGCCACAATGGATTCCTCAACTGGCATAGGATTCTCAGGATTAGCCTCAAACCATTCAAAATCCCTTTTGTCTACACATTCTGGCCACAGTTTTTTCCAAGCAGAGTTCAAGGTCCTCTTAGTCACTTCCTCCCAAGCCTTACCTATAATGTTTACACAATTGAGGATGGTAAAGTGATCTTTCCAAAACTCTCTTAGAGTCAGTTGAGTTTCTGAGGTCACTACAGAGCACCTTTCAAACATAGCTTTTGTGTACAGTTTCTTGAAGTTGGAAATGATCTGCTGGTCCATGGGCTGCAGGAGAGGAGTGGTATTAGGAGGCAAAAACTTCACCTTAATGAATCTCATATCCGCAGAAAGTCGCTCTGCCACGTCTGAAGGATGACCAGGAGAATTGTCTAATACCAGGAGGCAATTCAGGTCTAATTTCTTTTCAGTTAGGTAATTTTTCACAGTGGGAGCAAATGCATGGTGTAACCAGTCATAGAAAAAGTCCCTAGTGACCCATGCCTTACTGTTTGCCCTCCAATCAAAATTATCTCTGTTTCAGTAATATTCTTACATTCTGTCAAATAACACCAAGAAATGGCCAATAAAACCTTATAAACCATCTGAGAAAACACCGCCATGGTCACAGTTTTGTTTTTCACATAATTCACCACATGGGGCAGAATTTTTTTTATGTGGTGCACACTCAACACACAGACCCATTCTTTCAAATCTAGGCCAAAATTTACCACTCACAGCTCATCTGAGTGAGCTGAGCTCATGATCTATAGGTACAAGACTGACCCTGGCCTCAGTAATGTAGGTCTATGTGACGGACAGTGAAAGGGTTAATACGTAAATCTAAACAATTATATTTCGCCAACAGATTCCAAGAAATAAATGGCGATACTCAAAAGACCTGGAAAACTCTCAAATACTGGGCTCATGCAAAATTGATAAGACCAGAAAAATTGTACCCCCATGAACTCCCATTTTCCTATACCTCGACAACAACCTAAATTTCAGCACCCATATCCTACACATAACCAAAAAAGTATCCAAAACGGTTGGGATCCTCTCCAAGATACGATACTACGTGCCGCAAACTGCCCTTCTCACACTATACCATTCACTTATATATCCATACCTCACCTATGTTATCTGTGCTTGGGGTTCAACTGCAGCAACACACCTAAAGCCAATAATAACCCAACAAAAAGCCGCAGTAAGAATAATCACTAAATCCCATCCCTGGCAACACACCCCCCCACTCTTCATAGATCTAAACTTACTCCCTGTTCCAATATTAAATTCCTTAAATTCCAATATTAACATTGACCTAAAATGCTTTCTTGATAGTTGTGACAGTATCCACAGGCATAACACCAGACACAAACATCTCTATGACATTCCCGTGTTCAACTAAACCTTTACAAAAATTCAATGTATTTCAAAAGACCTAAAATCTGGAACACCCTACCTGAAAACTCTAGAACTGCAGACACATTCATCACTTTCAAAACTACAGTTAGAAAACATCTTATCTCCCTGATCCACCCCGACAACTAACTACATGATAACCACCTGGTGGTTCACAATTACACTCACTCACCCACTGACTATAAACCCAGAAATACTAATCTTAATCTTAAAATAATAAATCCTAACTAGTCATAAGTTTGCCTATGATACTCCAATATAAACACTTTGTATTGTGTCAAAACAAAAGCATTCACATTGCTAAACTCACAAATTATGATGTAGTCACTTAGCTTTAATACCATAATCTGTAAGGATTTACTGTTAAGATTTAATCTAAGTCTGCTCGAAATGCCTATCCAGGCTAGGTGTCCTAGTGGCCCCCTCTGTAATTAGTATTTTATAACATGTAAACCACACAATACCCAAAACCTGTAAACCCCACATTGTAACCCTTATAGAGAATAAACTTGAATTGAATTTATGTTGCTAATACAGGTTGGCCATCACTAATCTGGCATCATCAGGACCTGTAGGGTGCCAGATTAGTGAGCTTGCCAGATTACAGAGTGGTTAGTTAGAATACACTTATCCCAATGGTGATATTAATGCATCGGTGGTTTCACCCTCTTTACGCCCTATTTTTGGCCCATTTCATTGTTCCAGTGTACCAAATTCATAGCTATTTCACTAATATCCTTCTATCCTGGTGACTGAGTACAAGAAACCACCCATTCACCTATTTTAACTACCCCATAACGTGGTCAGAAATAGGTAATTTGGCCAACTTCACATAGATTTCAAAAGATGTCAATTTCAAAATAGGGTCCAGAATAAACAATGCAGACATTCCTAGCATTAAAGTAACATTTTCTCTGTTCATTAGTCATGTCTCAGGCCCCTCTTATATTATGCTTGCTTTCCATTTTGAATTTTTATTCACACAAAAAATAGAAGATTTACTGTTGTGCAAACTACTGAATTATTGTAATAATTGTTTAAATAATGTCAACCCATTTATGGCTGCATATTAGACTGGCCAGTTGGACACGTACTGGACGATGACATCATTTGTTTACTCTTAAACAATGGCAAAAATCGAACATTTCCACTACTATGACCTCAATTTTAAGGTACTTTCTGGAATGAAACCAATCAAAATTATATCTATTTCTGCAATATATCTTCCATTCTATCAAATGAGACCAAAAAATAGAGAATACAACCATACAAAAATACACCCTAAAGTCGAGTTTACACCATAAACACGGTCGCAGTTTTTTTTTCCATTATGCACTGCATGCTGCAGGACTTTTTATATAGTGCGCACTTACCATAGAGACCTATTCTCTCATACGTAGGTCCAGCTTCACCAGTCACAGCTTATTTGAGTGAACTGAGTTCATGGCGAATGACAGTGGCTTCAAAGCCACCTTATCTTTTATGGACAATGTACAGTCTATGTGCTTTGCACAATGAGAAGCATTTCTTTTATTTGTTGGAACCATAGCTAGGGCTAAAAGTGAGCAGGTTATAATAATAAATGGATAAAAAGAAATTGGAATGACTTATGCAGCAAGTAGCACCAACAAACAGTAGTGGCAGGTTATGTGGCAGCCCTGGAAATTTGAAGTTATGCTAGCTGAAATTAGTGCCAGATTACTGACTGCCAGATTAGTGATGGCCAACCTACACTATAAATAAACTTAATGACTTCTTCTGAACTATAGGGACTAACCTTGCCAGTAAAATTCCGAACTCTATTACTCAGGTTAGTGACCTCACTTTCAGTTATCAAGACTCCCTCTACCTGACCCCAGCAAATTCTACAGAGGTAACTTTAAAAAATAAATGCACAAAAAAAAGCAGGAAATAAAGCAAGCATTTCACCATTCATATATAAAAATTTCCAACAAAGTGCTTGTAAAAATTCCAGTAGTAGTAATAAGTATTTTAACCCTTTCAGGGTCAGCTGGCCCTCTCCTAAACTTGTTCTCAGGGTCAGAAATTTTTCGAAAGAAACAAAAATACTTATATTTTCATATGAAATGATAGAAAATCTTTTCCCGATAATAATGACACCAAAAGTATTAAATTTGATGGAAAACTTATGGAATTATGCTCTCGCAAAGTTAGCGGTCTCGATGATGTTTACGCATCGGCGATTTTGCCCACTTTGAGCCCTATTATCGGTCAATTCCAATGTACCAGTCAACAAAAATCATACCCATTTTGCTAGAACTTCATTTTGTCTATTGAATGAGTACAAGAAACCACCCATTTACCGATTTCAACTAACCAATAACGTGGTCAGAAATTGGCAATTTTGCCAATTTCACACAAATTTCAAAAGATGTCAATTTCCAAATAGGGTCCAGAATAAACAAGAAAGACATTCCTGGCACTAAAATAACATTTCCTCTGTTCATTACTCACGTCCCCAGACCTCTGTTACATTTCTTTTGCTTTCCACTTTGAATTTTTATTCTCACAAAAAATAGAAGATTTACTATTATGCACACTACTGCATTAGTGTAGAAATGGTGTAGAAATGATATAAATAATATCAGCACACTTGTGAAAGAATATTACACTCACCAGTTGACGTGTATTGGCATGATTTGTTTACCTTTGAACTTTGGCAAAAATCAAACATTTCTGCTACTTTGAGCTCAATTTCAAGGTACTTTTCATTGTGAAACCAATCAAAATCATCTCAGTTTCCATAATATGTCTTCCATTCTATAAAATGAGACCAGGAAAACTAGAATACAACCATAAATAGCATACGAAAATACACTGCAAAGTCGCTGTTTTAAACCAGAAACACGGTCATTTTTTTTTCTCATTATGCACTGTGCTGCAGTATTTTTCTTATACTGCACACACTGACCACAGACCCATTCTTTCATGTGTAGACCTACCAGCTTTCTCTCGCTAGATTTGAGGGTGCTAGAATTTATGCATACTAGTACCGCACCAACCCTGGCGTGCAAGCCGTACTAGTACGGCACCAACCCTGAAAGGGTTAAATTGGTGAATTTAAGGCCAGCAAAGGTTGGTTTGAGAGATTTAAGAATTGTAGTGGCATACACAGTGTGATAAGGCATGGCGAAGCTGAAAAATTCCAACCCCAACAAGTGTTCAATTGTGACGAAACAGGCCTGTTCTGGAAGAAAATGCCAAACAGGACCTACATTACTCAGGAGGAAAAAGCACTCCCAGGACACAAGCCTATGGAAAAACAGGCTAACTCTCATGTTTTATTGTAATGCTAGTGGGGATTGCAAAGTGAAGCCTTTACTCATGTATTACTCTGAAAATCCCAGAGTGTTCAAGAAAAACAGTGTCTCATCACTCATCAATACTCTTCAATAAAGGTACAGTGGAACCTCAAAAATCGAACGTATCACATATCAAACGTTTCGAAAATAAGACCATTTTTTTGGACAAACTGTGTCCCTGTTATCGAACGCGCCCCTATTTTCAGACCGCCGGGTACAGGACCTGTCCGCTGGCCCGCTCTGTCTGCATCCCCACGCAGGCGCCACGAGCAGTCTAGCTTTGTTTATGCTTGAGTGAACACTAACCTGCGATCTCATTCACACATTTTACGATTATTTAATTGTGTTTAGTGCTTGTGAGGCTGTGAAATAAGCTGTCATGGGCCCAAAGAAACTTGCTAGCGGTACCCCTGTGGTAAAGAAAGTGAGAAACACCACAGATGTGAAGAAGGAAATAATACAGAAGTATGAGATTGGAGTGAGACTTGTTGAGCTTGCCAGGATGAACAGAGGACTGTGGACAGTTATTTTGTGAGACAGAAACAGACGTCTGTGGACAGTTATTTTGTGAGACAGAAACAGATGACTGTAGAGTTATTTTGTGAGACAAACAGATGATTGTGGACAGTTATTTTGTGAGACAGAAACAGACGACTGTGGACAGTTATTTTGTGAGACAGAAACAGACGACTGTGGAGTTATTTTGTGAGACAAACAGATGATTGTGGACAGTTATTTTGTGAGACAGAAACAGACGACTGTGGACAGTTATTTTGTGAGACAGAAACAGACGACTGTGGAGTTATTTTGTGAGACAAACAGATGACTGTGGACAGTTATTTTGTGAGACAAACAGACGATTGTGGACAGTTATTTTGTGAGACAGAAACAGACGACTGTGGACAGTTATTTTGTGAGACAGAAACAGACGACTGTGGAGTTATTTTGTGAGACAAACAGACGATTGTGGACAGTTATTTTGTGAGACAGAAACAGAGGACTGTAGACAGTTATTTTGTGAGACAGAAACAGAGGACTGTAGACAGTTATTTTGTGAGACAGAAACAGACGACTGTGGAGTTATTTTGTGAGACAGAAACAGACGACTGTGGAGTTATTTTGTGAGACAGAAACAGACGATTGTGGACAGTTATTTTGTGAGACAGAAACAGACGACTGTGGATAGTTATTATGTGAGACAGAAACAGACGACTGTGGATAGTTATTATGTGAGACAGAAACAGAGGACTGTAGACATTTATTTTGTGAGACTGGGGTCCAATGACTCTCAAGCTGGTTCTAGTGGCATTAAAATACAGAGAAGGGAAGCAACCCCAGAGAGGACTTTGATACCGGAAGTCCTCATGGAGGGGGATTCTCCTTCCAAACAATAACCCCAACTCCCTCTCTCCTCCTCCCTATCTTCCAGATGCCATCACCAATCTTCAATAAAGGTAAGTAAAAATCTTATTTTATATTTCTATACATAATTAAAGACTATAGCATTTGTTGTGTGTATGTAAAACTGTAATTAATCTCTATAAAATGTATTTTTTTTTTTGTGAATATTTTTGGGTTTCTGGAACGGATTAATTGTATTTCCATAATTTCTTATGGGAAATATTGCTTCGAATTTCAGACTTTTCGAATTTAGAACTAGCTCCTGGAATGGATTAAGTTCGATTTTTGAGGTTCCACTGTAAGTGTCATTTTAGTATTTATTTATGTATTTATTGTGCATGTCTCATTGTTTTCTGTCTAGGGAAATGTATATTTTATGTAAAAAAAAACTTTTTTTTTTTAATACTTTTGGCTCTCTGGAATGGATTAACTGGATTTCCATTACACGCATTTCTCATGGGGAAAATTAATTCGGCTAACGATAAAATAAGTTAAGAACAAGCTCTCTGGAACGGATTAAAATCGTTACCTGAAGGTTCACTGTACATTATTTAGGTATAAATAATCGTCAGAGAGCCTGCCGTAAGTCCGAGGCGTCAGTAAATGAATACATACATTTCTAAGTGAGGAGAGGCTGTATTGTTTACAAAACTTGTTTACACAAACCAACAATTAAAAAAGTTGTTTATTACTATTGTTCTATAATATATATACACACACATAGAATCACTGGACACGTTCCTAGAACTGCTACAGTTTGTTGAATGCTTTGAGACATGGCGTTATGCACAGTGCTATTTTACACTCCTCACACGTAAAATGAGCGTCTGTGTTTTTGTGGGCGGGTTGATGAGGTTGTGCAGGTTGTTGTGGTGTGTGGGTGGTTGAAGGTGGCCTTTGTTGTGGATGTGCTGAATCAGCAGCATAGCTACCAGCCTGGGGTGCTGCTGGTGCCACATGAAGCATTAGACCACCTCCACCACCTGCTGCTGCATGTATATTATCCATCCCATTTGCAACATTACCCATTACCCATACCATCTTCCCCACCAACCATGCTGTCTTCACCACCACCCACATGGAAATAAGTCACTTTGAATTTTTAGGGTTATCCTAGGTTCTCCACACATATGCTGCTATGTATGATAATCTATGTAATTGTATTTGTGTATACCTGAATAAACATACATACTGTCTTCCCCACCGCCCATGTTGTCTTTCCCACCACCCAGCCGCGGGGGCATTGACACCCAAAACTCTCTCCAGGTAAACCCACACCATCTTCCCACCACCCACGCTGTCTTCTCTTTTCACTATCTGTTCCTGGTGTAAGGCCATGGGATGTACTCCAAGATGTACTCCTTCCACTTGAAACAGCATATGGCACTCTACCAGAATGCCTGTAGTCTCGTATAAATTGATGCTACTCTGGAGATTATTCCTCTGCATTGTCACTACTGGAATTGTAATCAAGAGCTTGGAAATCACAATCAGTATCTCTATCATGACCACTGCTCACATCCGAGTCCTGGGCATCGGAAAATATGAGTTTCCTCTTTCGTTGTGGTACAACTGAATGTGAACGAGATGGTCCACCACCAGAGATGTCATCTGGGTTTTCAGCACTATTTCTGATATCTTGGGCATTGCTTTCGGTCACAAACTCCTCAAAACCATGAAATTCCTCTTCACTGACCCTTCTATCTATGTTAGAACTATCACTTGGTTAGAGAAGTGTCTTAATTTGCCAGGAGTGAGGTATTCCTTATCACTAGGCATGGTGAACAAGGTGCACTGAATTAGCACTCCCACAATGCACTGTGGCCTCCCCAATTTTTTTTTATACAGCGGACCCTCGGTTATCGGTCATTCTTGTTATCAGCCAACTCGGTGATTGGCCAGTTTTTCAGTTCCTGGTGATCAGCAGATATTTCAGTGATTGGCCGTTTCAGACGCGTCTGTCTACCGGCTGAGGCCGCTTGCGCATCAGTTTAGCTGTCTTTTGGTGCATGAGGAAGCTTCTGCTCATACATCCAAATATTTGCTTTTTTTTTTCCATTTTTTTTTGTGGGTTTTTTTTTGCAGGGAAACTGCAAAATAAGAAACAATGGCTCCAAAGAAAGTTCCTAGTAAAGTTCCTGTGGTAAAGAAAGTGAGAAACACCATGGAATTTAGATGTGAAGTGTAGCAGGCATGCAGGGAATGTAGTAGGCATGTAGCAAGTGTAGCAGACATGCAGGGAGTGTAGCAGACATGCATGAAGTGTAACAGGCATGCAGGGAGTGTAACAGGCATGCAGGGAGCGTAGCAGGCTTGCAGGGAGTGTAACAAGTATGCAGGGAATGTAACAGGCATGCAGGGAGTGTAGCAGGCTTGCAGGGAGTGTAACAGGTATGCAGGGAGTGTAACAGGCATGCAGGGAGTGTAGCAGGCATGCATGAAATGTAACAGCCATGCAGGGAGTGTAGCAGGCTTGCAGGGAGTGTAGCAGACATGCAGGAAATGTAGAAGACATGCAGGAAGTGTAGCAGGCATGCAGGGAGTGTAGCAGACATGCAGGAAGTGTAACAGGCATGCAGGGAGTGTAACAGGCATGTAGGGAGTGTAGCAGCCTTGCATGGAGTGTAGCAGGCTTGCAGGGAGTGTAGCAGGCATGCAGAAAGTGTAGCAGACATGCAGGAAGTGTAACAGGCATGCAGGGAGTGTAACAGGCAGGCAGGGAGTGTAGCAGGCTTGCAGGAAGTGTAGCAGGTTTGCAGGGAGTGTAGCAGGCATGCAGGGAGTGTAGCAGGCATTCAGGGAGTGTAGCAGGCATGCAGGGAGTGTAGCAGGCATGCAGGAAGTGTAGCAGACATGCAGGAAGTGTAACAGGCATGCAGGGATTGTATCAGGATTGCAGGGAGTGTAACAGTCATGCAGGGAGTGTAGCAGGCATGCAGGGAGTGTAACAGGCATGCAGGAAGTGTAACAGGCATGCAGAGAGTGTAGCAGACATGCAGGAAGTGCAGCAGGCATGCAGGGAGTGTAACACGCATGCAGGGAGTGTAGCAGGATTGCAGGGAGTGTAACAGTCATGCAGGGAGTGTAGCAGGCATGCAGGGAGTGTAATAGGCATGCAGGAAGTGTAACAGGCATGCAGAGAGTGTAGCAGACATGCAGGAAGTGTAGCAGGCATGCAGGAAGTGTAACAGGCATGCAGGAAGTGTAACAGGCATGCAGAGAGTGTAGCAGACATGCAGGAAGTGTAGCAGGCACGCAGGAAGTGTAAAAGGCATACAGGGAGTGTAACAGGCATGCAGGGAGTGTAGCAGACATGCAGGAAGTGTAACAGGCATGCAAGGAGTGTAACAGGCATGCAGAGACTGTAGCAGGTATGCTGGGAGTGTAGCAGGCATGCCTGAAGTGTAACAGGCATGCAGGAAGTGTAGCAGGCATGCAGGAAGTGTAACAGGCATGCAGGGAGTGTAATAGGCATGCAGGAAGTGTAGCAGACGTGCAGGAAGTGTAAAAGGCATGCAGGGAGTGTAACAGGCATGCAGGGAGTGTAGCAGAAATGCAGGAAGTGTAGCAGGCATGCAGGAAGTGTAGCAGGCATGCAGGGAGTGTAATAGGCATGCAGAGAGTGTAGCAGACATGCAGGAAGTGTAAAAGGCATGCATGCCTGGTACTGAAATTGTACTCAAACTGTCACACACACATTGACAGGTGGACATTTACACCTGCCTTGGTCATTTACTATTTTCTAGGAATATATACAAAGTATTTATAGGTCCCAGCAATGTTTTGGATACATGGGAGTATAGAAGAAGAAGAAGAAGAAGGAAGAAGAAGGAAGAAGAAGGAAGAAGAAGGAAGGAGGAGGGAGGAAGAAGGAAGAAGCAGGAAGAAGAAGGAAGAAGTAGTTCCCTTGAAGTATGATGTCAGTGACAAGCATCCAGTAGGCCAGTGATAAGATGAGATAAGGGATGACATTTGATGGGTGCCTGTGAGGATGCAGAGATGAGATAAGGGGTGACAATTGATGGGCACCTGTGAGGATGCAGAGATGAGATAAGGGGTGACATTTGACAAGTTTCTGCATCTCTGTCTCTGCTTGTCTCTCTCTCTGTCTCAGAGAGAGCCACTGTGAACCAACAGGTATTCTTATGCATTATATCTACAAGCACAGTATAGCACTTCAGATTTTTAGGTTATCCTAGGTAATTTACACTATGTATAATTGTATTTATGTGTACCTGTGAGACAGAGATAAAAAGAGACAGACAGAGATAGAAACAGATAGACCCTAAACTTGGGGTCAACATCACTCTCCTCTTAAAAGGGGAGTGTTAATATGACATTACATTGGGGAATCCTTGGTATTTGTCACACTGTTTGCTCCAGTTGGTGCTCAATTTAACTGGCACTCCCACAAGGTACTAAGTGGTCCCAGATTTTTTTTAATATGGTGCACACTGAGTGTTAAGACCCATTCTATGCTGACCATGCATCTCAGGCCAATTGTGCCAAATTTGGAGGCAGGAAAAATAAAACGTATATATATGTTTGGGGCGCTAGCGGTAACATATATATACGTTTGGACCTTTTAGGGGTTAAGGGTTAACAAAGTTATATTGTTGTAATGGGCTGTCCTCTTGGAGCCAGCCTTGACAACTGTCTAGGATTAAACTATTTATCCTTTATTCCAGACTTGTTGAAATTTAATGCTATTGTAACTTTACAGTTAGATGGGATAAGAGTTTGATGAGCAACAGTCAAATAGCAGTAACAGCTGAAGTTCATCTTAACTCTTTACATGTATTCTATCACTGAGTAGTATTTACGTGCTTTATCAAACATCAGGTAAGTCTGAAATGCCTCAGCATGATAGTGGCTTTCTTTGTACTTAACTAATCAAAATTGTAAATACACATTGTAACCTTGCAAAGAAATAAAATCTTTATCTGACACTTATTTTAAAACATTCATTAAAAATAAAGTGCATTATCATGCACCAGCATGATTAATAGAAACAAGATTTTCTGACACTTTAGCTAATAATGAAGGTGTGAGGCATTTGTGTGGCCCACCTTCCTCCATCTTTCTACTCTCACCACACCTCAAAGCTGACACACACACTTGCTTAACTCACATATTTCCTCTAATTACTAAGACATGTATCATTCTTTGCTGCTGGAAATACTAAATATGAGCATCAGCTACTGTGTTATTTTGCTACATTATAACTGAAGTGATTGCTACCACTCACTTATTTCAACATAATGTAAATGGCATCTTTGTTCAAGTCCTCTATTACATTTCCTTCATTTACCAGAGGTTGTATATAAATAACACTATTAATGGACATAATAACTAATGTGTAAATGCTGGTGCATGTTAAAGAACATAATTAGTTTTGAGTGTAATAAGTGTTAATGGGTTTATATAATGACCCTGAGAATCTCCATAAACCTCCATCATATTCTTTGAAGATTTCAGTCATCATTTATGTTAATGTCCAGGGTTTATTACCTGGACCTCAGCAATAAGAGTCGCTACTCTCACCACTGGGCAACAGCGACCAGTCATCATTGCTGATACTGTGTGCCTCAGCCTTCCTTAATACATTATTTATATGCTATGCATATACTTGAAAAAAGCATAATTGGTGAGGATTAATTTTCTTTGTTTGATATCTTCAACCAATATTTATCATAGTTAAAAAAATATACAAGTACCAACCTCTCACAACTTGCATTAATGTTTTGATACGCCCTTTTTTATACTTTGACATTTATAAATGATTATTTGGTATTTCAGTATGACTACATTCACCAAAATCGAAAGTAAAAAAACATTATACTGGCCAAATTTTCTGAGTGCTAAGAGCCCCAACTGTCAGTAAGAGTTGCGAAAGCTTACTATAGTCTTGCAGCAAGTAAACCACGCAGTGTACAAAAATCAGGTGAGCTTGTCATGATTTCATTACTATATTTTCAAAATGGGTAAATCTATCAGGTATTGTTTGTTTGCATGAGAATATCATGCAACATATGCTCATGAAATGGGAATAATGTTTAAGGTAAATGGTATAGCAGATTATTCCTGCTATCTGTTCATGTGTAGATCATTATGAAGCCTCGGGGTGGGAAGCCTTTATCAGTTCAAATCAAGTAGCTTGACCGTGCACTTCCTGGGAGGCAGCAAGATCACATAATAAATGAAATACAAGAAGCCTTGGTGTAATTCAATCTCCAAAGGACCCAAATTCTGGAGCGATCAAGAAACTTCCCAACAAACAGTGAATGTGACAGGATTCCAGAGACATATGGAAAGTCAAACAGTGTCCTTAATTCAGCTTCACTGAACCCCCATCTTCCCCTTGTCTGCAAGCTGGTATATGTGCAGGACTGGAAGAGGACACTGATTATCTTCCTCCAGTGTCCATGTTGGTGGCCTGTGATGTCATGACGTCATTGTCTTTAGTGCCAACCCACCGCACTGTCATCATTACTTCACCACCGTCACTACAGCCTTCAGATTTCTAAATTTCTGCTTCTTTCAGCTACGTGTTGTTGACTGACAGTCAATCAGTGTTATTTTGCTTGCTTTGTCAGCATGTTTGTGTGTATTCACCTAATTGTGGTTGCAGGGGTCAAAACTCAGCTCCTGGCTGAGTGTGTGTGTGTTGGTGGACAAGTTTGTAGGCACAACAAGCAGAGCAGCTGTATCGTGTGTCTAGTGTAAGCAAATGCTACCAGTGGAGCTGCTATCACTACCATCATTTCAGACATAACCTTACTGCTCAGTAACTTTGCTCATTGCAGTTACATACTACAGTTTCAGCTTGAAGCCTTCAAGGGTACCTAGGAGTGCTGATACTGGGTTGACGCCACCTTGGATTATAACACTGCAGAACTAAGCTATCCAGTCTGAATTAGGGGAGATTTCATTACAAGGAGATAAACTGGCAAACAAATGGAAAATAATGCACATTTGGACCTATAGGACTATCTTACTGACAGACATTGTATGTGTTGCTGAAAAACATTATAGGTATGTCTTGCTGACAAACACTGTAGGTATGTCTTGCTGACAGACACTGTAGGCATGTATGTCTTGCTGATAAACATTGTAGGCATGTCTTTCTGACAGACATTGTAGGTATGTCTTGCTGGCATTGTTGTAAAAATTCTGGAGAAATCCATTAGAGAAAAGTAAATAAAACACTTGGAGAACAAAAATCTAGTGCCTAACTAATGATTCAGATTTTGACCAGTAAATTTCTGTACAGTATACTTCACAATAAGATCATTTGTAGTGTTTTTGTGATTGAGAAATCTGATAAATGTAACCAAATATCTACTAAACATGCTCATGAAGCAATGCAGTGCTTCCTGATGAATCTTCATTCATACTCAAAACTTGGTACACAAGTCATGCCATTTAATAGCTTAAGAAAATATGGCTAGCTATTTTCTGCACTAATGTTACATTCTCGAATTGTTTTGACTTGCAGTATTACTGGTAATGTTCAGTGTTATCTAAAACAGTGATTCATTATTATAATTATTCCTATTACACTAAAAACACAAAACCCACATAAAATAAGGTGAACAAAATCACCAGGGCAAGTTATTAAAAGTAAAGTGTTACTGTAGAAGAAGATTGGTGAGTAATGTTGTTTGGAAGGATGAGACTGTCTGAAAGGCCAGGTGTGTGTGTGTGTGTGATGCCAGGTGTGTGTGTGTGTGATGCCAGGTGTGTGTGTGTGTGTGATGCCAGGTGTGTGTGTGTGTGATGCCAGGTGTGTGTGAGGCCAGGTGTGTGTGTGTGTGGCCAGATGTGAGAGGCCATGTGTGTGTGTGTGAGGCCAGGTGTGTGTGTGTGTGTATGTGAAGAAAGGTGTGTGAGGCCAGGTGTGTGTGTGTGAGAGAGGCCAGGTGTGTGTGAGAGAGGCCAGGTGTGTGTGTGTGTGTGTGTGAAACCATGTGTGTGTGAGGCCAGGTGTGTGTGGGGGCAGGTGTGTGTGTGTGTGTGTGTGTGTGTGTGTGTGTGTGTGTGTGTGTGTGTGTGTGAAACTGTGTGTGTGTGAGAGGCCAGGTGTGTGTGGGGCCAGGTGCGTGTGGGGGGCAGGTGTGTGTGAGACCCCAGGTGTGCATGTGTGTGTGGAACCAGGTGTGTGTGGGGGGGCCAGGTGTGTGAGAGAAGCCAGTGTGTGTGTGGGGGGAAGCCAGGTGTGTGTGTGGGGGAACCCAGGTGTGTGTGGGGGGCCAGGTGTGTGTGTGTGGGGGGGGGCAGGTGTGTGTGTGTGGGGGGGACCAGGTGTGTGTGTGTGTGTGAGGCCATACCTTTGGAGTTTCGAGAGTTTAACTACTCAGAGCCCGGCTCGTCCGGTACTTGCTTGATCAACTAGGCTGTTGCTGCTGGAGGCTTGCTGCCCAACATATTCATCACAGCCTAGTTGATCTGGCACCTGGTGAAGATACTTGTCCAGTTTCCTCTTGAAGGCTTCTACACTTATTCAAGGAGTGTTTCTGATATCTTCTGGCAAGATATTGAATAGTCTGGGACCCCAGATGTTGATAGTGTTCCCTTATTGTCCCCACCGCACCCCTGCTCCTCACTAGGTTTATTTTACACTTCCTCCCTTAGCTCTCAATCCAGTATATTGTTATGGCAGTGTGCAGATTTAGAACCAGGCCCTCGAATACTTTCCAGGAGTATATTATCATGTATCTCTCTCTCTCTGCTCCAATGAGTACATGTTCAAGACTTGAAGGAATTCCCAGTAATTTAGGTGCTTTACTGGCTCAATGCAAGCCATAAATGATCTCTGTACAGTGGACCCCCGGCTTACGATATTATTCCATTCCAGAAGTACGTTCAGGTGCCATTACTGAACGAATTTGTTCCCATAAGGAATATTGTGAATTAGATTAGTCCATTTCAGACCCCCAAACATACACGTACAAAAGCACTTACATAAATACACTTACATAATTGGTCGCATTGGGAGCTGATCGTAAAGCAGGGGTCCACTGTAATTGTTTCAGCTCTGATATCTCTCCTGCTTTGAATGGGACCATCAGCACTGTGCAATGTTCTAAATGAGGCAGCACAAGCAACTTGAAGAGTGTCACCACTGGCATTATTTCCCTTGTTCTGAAAGTTCTCAATACCCACCCAGTCATCTTCCTGGCTGTCGTGATCTTTGTCTTATTTTTTATTTTTTTATTAACACGTCAGTCGATTCCCACTAAGGCAGGGTGGCCCGAAAAAAAAACTTTCATCATCATTCACTCCATCACTGTCTTGCCAGAAGGGTGTTTTACACTACAGTTAATAAAACTGCAACATTAACACCCCTCCTTCAAAGTGCAGACACTGTACTTCCCATTTCCAGGACTCAAGTCCGGCCTGATGGTTTCCCTGAATCCCTTCATAAATGTTACTTTGCTCACACTCCAACAGGACGTCAAGTATTAAAACCCATTTGTCTCCATTCACTCCTATCAAATATGCTCACACATGCTTGGTGGAAGTCCAAGCCCCTTGCACACAAAACCTCCTTTACCCCCTCCCTCCAACCTTTTCTAGGCCGACCCCTACCCCGCCTTCCCTCCACTACAGATTTATACACTCTCAAAGTCATTCTGTTTCGTTCCATTCTCTCCACATGTCTGAACCACCTCAACAACCCTTCCTCAGCCCTCTGGACAACAGTTTTGGCAATCCCGCACCTCCTCCTAACTTCCAAACTACGAATTCCCTGCATTATATTCACACCAAACATTGCCCTCAGACATCTCCACTGCCTCCAGTCTTCTCTTCACTGCAACATTCATCACCCATGCTTCACACCCATATAAGAGCATTGGTAAAACTCTCCACAGACTCCTAAGTGCACCCTTTTCCCCCTCATCAATTCTATGATTCACCTCATCTTTCATAGACCCACCTGCTGACACGTCCACTCCCAAATATCTGAATACATTCACCTCCTCCATACTCTCTCCCTCCAATCTGATATCCAATCTTTCTTCACCTAATCTTTTTATCCTCATAACCTTACTCTTTCCTATACTCACTTTTAATTTTCTTCTTTTACATACCCTACCAAATTCATCCATCAACCTCTGCAACTTCTCTTCAGAATCTCCCAAAAGCAGTGTCCTCAGCAAAAAGCAACTGTGACAACTCCCACTCTGTGTTTGATTCTTTATCTTTTAACTCCACACCTCTTGCCAAAACCCACACATTCACTTCTCTTACAACCCCATCTATAAATATACTGAACAACCACGGTGACATCACACATCCTTGTCTAAGGCCTACTTTTACTGGGAAATAATCTCTCTCTCTCATGCGTACTCTAACCTGAGCCTCACTATCCTCGTAAAAACTTTTCACCGCTTTTAGTAACCTACCTCCTATACCATACATCTGCTACATTGCCCCCCTATCATATGCCTTTCCCAAATCCATATATGCCATGAAAACCTCTTTAGCCTTATCTAAATACTGCTCACCTACATCTTTCACTGTAAACACTTGGTCTACACACCCCCTACCTTTCCTAAAGCCTCCTTGTTCATCTATCCTACTCTCTACCTTACTCTTAATTCTTTCAATAACTCTACCATACACTTTGCCAGGTATACTCAACAGACTTATCCCCCTATAATTTTTGCACTCTCTTTTGTCCCCTTTGCCTTTATACAAAGGAACTATGTATGCTCTCTGCCAATCTCTAGGTACCTTACCCTCTTCCATACATTTATTAAATAATTGCACCAACTACTCCAAAACTATATCCCCACCTGCTTTTAACATTTCTGTCTTTATCCCATCAATCCCAGCTGCCTTACCCCCTTTCATTCTACCCACTGCATCAAAAACTTCTCCCACACTCACAACTGGCTCTTCCTCACTCCTACAAGATGCTATTCCTCCCTGCCCTATACACTCCTCAAAATATTCCATCTTCCCAGTACCTCTAACTCTCCATTTAATAACTCTCCTCTCCTATTTTTAATTGACAAATCTATTTGCTCCCTAGGCTTCCTCAACATATTAATCTCACTCCAAAACTTTTTCTTATTTTCAACAAAATTTGTTGCTAACATCTCACCCACTCTCATTACATTGCTTTGCCACTCTCTTTTTCTCTCCATATACTCTTCCCTCCTTCCATCACTTCTACTTTGTAAAAACCTCTGGTATGCTAACTTTCTCTCCCTTACTACTCTCTTCACATCATCATTCCACCAATTGCTCTTCCCTCCTGCACCCACTTTCCTGTAACCACAAACTTCTGCTGAACACTCTAACACTACATTTTTAAACCTACCCCATAAATCTTTGACCCCAATGCCTATACTCTCACTAACCCATCTATCCTCCAATAGTTGTTTATATCTTACCCTAACTGCATCCTCTTTAAGTTTATAAACCTCTCTCTTACTTGATGCTTTTATTTTCCTTGTATCCCACCTACATTGTACTCTCACTGTAGCTACAACTAAAAAGTTATCCAATATATCTGTGGCCCCTCTATCAACACGTACATCCTAAAGTCTACTCAACAGTCTTTTATCTACCAATACATAGTCCAACAAACTATCATTATGCCCTACATCATATCTTGTTTACTTATTTATCCTCTTTTTCTTAAAATATGTATTACCTATAACTAAACCCCTTTCTAAACAAAATTCAATCAAAGGGCTCCCATCATCATTTACACCTGGCACACCCTCTCTAAATGTTTCTCCTACTTTAGCATTTAGGTCCCCTACCACAATTACTGTCTCACTTGGTTCAAAGGTTCCTATACATTCACTTAACATCTCCCATTGGCATTATTTCCATTGTTTTGAAAGTTCTCAATACCCAACCCGTCATCTTCCTGGCTGTCGTGATCTTTGTCTTATGTTCCTAAACCAAAGGTCAGCTGACATAATTATTTCCAGGTCTTTTACGTGTTCCTTTCATTCTATTTGGTGACCCACTTGAGCTTTGTATACAGTAGGGCCCCACTTGTTCGGCAGGTTAGGTTCCAGGCTACTGCTGGAAAGCAGACTTTGCTGGAAAGCAGAGCTCCATTTTTTCCATTTATAAATGCATATAAATGCCAGATAACAAGTTTACACTAACAGATATTAAGTTAGCAATAGAACTAGGCATTAAAAAGTAAAATACACACACAGTACACTCATTATTTACCTCAAAATATTTGTAGTCTTAATGTAGGGTGGGAGGTGAAAAGTATTAATTTGTAGAAAGTCATGTGGGAGGTATGGCATCCTGCCTGGCCACTCCCACCTACTGCGACATTAAGCTCCCTAGAGTGATAAAATGCATATGTAGTACACTCATTAATTACTTAAAATATTTGTGGTCTTAATGTAGGGCGAGAGGTGAGTTTTATTTGCATGAAGTCAGGTTGGGAAGTATGGGCAGCCAGGAAGGGCAGCCCTCCCCACCCCACCCACACATAATGTAAACAAACCAAATGAACGCATCTGGTTTTCGTCACAAGTCCTGCAAGTTGCCTGGGTACCACAAGTTGCCTGGCTACCACAAGTTGCCTGGCTACCACAAGTCGCCTGGCTACCACAAGTCACCTGGCTACCACAAGTCCTACAAGTTGCCTGACTACCACAAGTCCTACAAGTCGCCTGGCTACCACATCTCGTATTTGTTAATTTATTCTACTGTGGGGTGTATTTAGATGGATTAAGCAATATGACAGATACCTAAAGTCAGTGCAGGATCAGCCGGGCTCTGGCTCGTACGTTGGACTGCATGCGGCCAGCAGTAACAGCCTGGTTGATCAGGCCCTGATCCACCGGGAGGCCTGGTCATGGACCGGGCCGCGGGGGTGTTGATCCCTGGAATAACCTCCAGGTATGTCTATATTAACATTTTATACAATATTTAATGCTCCTTAGAGTGATTATTATTGTGTTATTATTATTATCATTATTAATATGGCATCTTCAAGACTAATAAGACACTCTTAGTGATTTTAATGTGTACTTGCATGCCAGCACAGTGTGAAAGTTTACTTAGGTACAGGTACACATACGTATAATTACCAGTTATAATAATAATGTAGGTATGTAGTCCGCCTGGGCTACATACCTACACCTACTTACATAGCTACACGATATTTAATGTGGCCCAGAGCCATATTATTACCATCGACATACCATGTTCACTGAGTTTAATCGTTTCTAACAACTACCTTTACATGTGATCATAAACAAAGGGAGAAGTACTGAATAATTCATGCCGAGAATTGAAAACAAAAGTGTTATGTATTAAGGGGAGTGACAATGTTTTCCCTCCGCCCGGCTACAACACATCCTTTGTATATAAATAAAATGCTTATATGCTATGTAACATGTTTCTTATATAATTTTGAAGAAAATATCATAGATGGATTAATGAAAATGTCTATATTGACGTAAAATTAGACATTTAATATGCCCAAGAGTGATTATTATTACATAATAGAGAGATGTTCTCATGGAGAATGTAAAACTGGGTGTCCCACGCCGTATTTGAAAGACCACTTGCCGTATAGAAAGTTTTGGTCATAATTTGAGACTGCCGAATTAGCGGAACGCCATAAGGCGAAATGCCGAAAAGCAGGGCCCTACTGTATAGTGTTCCTTTTGAGTTCTTCATTCTTTTCATACCTAAGCAGCTGGAACTTATCACCACTGAACGTCATGTTCTCCACTGCCCACTGGAAAACCCTGCTTATGTCTTCCTGTAATTTTTCAGTGTCCTCTACAGTAGTGACTTTCATGCTTATTTTAGTGTTTTCTGCAAATGATGATACAAAAGTGTAACGGGTGTTTTGATCTGTCTGCTATAAGGATGAGAAACAGCAGAGGTGTCAGGACAGTAACTTGGGGCACTGAGCTTTTGACCTCGCTGACGCTGGATCTAAACAAGGGAGCACTAGCGATATGAAGAGTGTCATCATCTGCATTATTTCCCTTGTTTTGAAAGTTCTCAGTACCCACCCCATCATCTTCCTGGCTGTCGTGATCTTTGTCTTATGTTCCTTAACCCTTTCAGGGTTTTGGCCGTACTAGTACGGCTTACACGCCAGGGTCCTTGACGTATTAGTACTCATAAATTCTAGTGCCCTTCAAATCTAGTGAGAGAAAGCTGGTAGGCCTACATATGAAAGAATGGGTCTATGTGGTCAGTGTGCGCAGTATAAAAAAAAATCCTGCAGCACACAGTGCGTAATGAGAAAAAAAACTTTGACAGTGTTTTTGGATTAAAACAGCGACTTTGCACTGTATTTTTGTATGGTATTTATTGTTGTATTCTAGTTTTACTGGTCTCATTTTATAGAATGGAAGACATATTACAGAAATTGAGATGATTTTTGACTGGTTTTACAATGCAAAGTACCTTGAAATTGAGCTCAAAGTAGCAGAAATGTTTGATTTTTACCAAAGTTCAAAAGTAAACAAATCATGCTAAGCGTCCAATACACGTCAACTGGTGAGTCTAATATTCTTTCACAAGTGCGCCGATATTATTTATACCATTTCTACACTAATGCAGTAGTCTGCATAACAGTAAATCTTCTATTTTTTGTGAGAATAAAAATTCAAAATGGAAAGCAAAAGAATGTAAGAGGGGCATGGGGACGTGACTAATGAACAGAGGAAATGTTATTTTAGTGCCAGGAATGTCTTTCTTGTTTATTCTGGACCCTATTTGGAAATTGGCATCTTTTGAAATTTGTGTGAAATTGGCAAAATTGCTAAATTCTGACCACTGTAATCGATAGTTGAAATCGGTAAATGGGTGGTTTCTTGTACTCATTCGATAGAAAAAATGGAGTTCTAGCAAAATAGTGATGATTTTTTTCGACTAGTACATTGGAATTGGCCGAAAATCGGGCTCAAAGTGGGCAAAATCACCAAGGCATAAACATCGTCGAGACCGCTAACTTCGTGAGAGCATAATTCCGTAAGTTTTCCATCAAATTCCATACTTTTGGTGTCATTATGATCAGGAAAAGATTCTCCATCTTTTCATAAGAAAAAAATTATTTTTTTTTTTTTTGAAATTTGGGGGACCCTGAGAACAAGTCTCTTGAGAGGGCCTATGGACCCTGAAAGGGTTAAAACAAAGGTCAGCTGACATTATTATTCCCAGGTCTTTTATGTGTTTCTTTCGTTCTATTTAGTGGCCCTCTTGAGATTTGTATATAGTGTTCCTTTTGAGTTCTTTATTCTTTTCATACCTAAGCAGCTGGAACTTTTCCCCACTGAACGTCATGTTGTTCTCCACTGCCCACTGGAAAACCCTGCTAATGTCTTCCTGTAATTTTTCAGTGTCCTCTACAGTAGTGACTTTCATGCTTATTTTAGTGTCATCTGCAAATGATGATACAAAAGTGTGGCGGGTGCTTTGATCTATGTCTGCAATAAGTATAAGAAACAGAAGAGGTGCCAAGACAGTCCCTTGGGGCACTGAGCTTTTGACCTCGCTGATGCTGGATCTTGCTCTGTTTACTACTGTGTTCTGTGTGGTAGGAACCCGAAAATTCACCTGCCTACCTTCCCCGTAATACCCATGGCCCTCATTTTGTGTGCTGTCATTCCATGATCGCATTTGTCAAACTCCAGGTGTGTGTGTGTGTGTGTGTGTGTGTGTGTGTGTGTGAGTGTGAGGCCAGGTGCATGTGTGAGGTCAGGTGTGTGTGTGTGTGTGTGAGGCCAGGTGTGTGTGTGAATGAGGGGGAGGTGTACTCACCTAATTGTGGTTGCAGGGGTCAAGTCATAGCTCCTGGCCCTGCCTCTTCACTGGTCGCTATGAGGTCACTCTCCCTGCTCTGTGAACTTTATCATACCTCTTCTTAAACCTATGTATGGGTCCTGCCTCCACTACATCACTTTACAGACTATTCCACTTCCTGACAACTCTGAAGAATGTGTTTGTAATGGCTTGATAAAGCTCCTGGAGAGCGAAACGTTGCCACAATAAAATGTCATATTAGTTGCACTTGTGTCCTTTTACTTTACAACTCTGAAGAACTTCCTAACATCCCTGTGACTCATCTGAGTCTTCATCTTCCAATTGTGACCCTTTGATGCTGTGCCCTAGCTCTGGAACATCCTGTCTGTCCACCTTGTTGATTCCTCTCAGTATTTTATTTTATTTTTTTTTTTCAACAAGTCGGCTGTCTCCCACCAAGGCAGGGTGACCCAAAAAAGAAAGAAAATCCCCAAAAAGAAAATACTTTCATCATCATTCAACACTTTCACCACACTCACACATTATCACTGTTTTTGCAGAGGTGCTCAGAATACAACAGTTTAGAAGCATACACATATAAAGATACACAACATATCCCTCCAAACTGCCAATATCCCAAACCCCTCCTTTAAAGTGCAGGCATTGTACTTCCCATTTCCAGGACTCAAGTCCGACTATATGAAAATAACCGGTTTCCCTGAATCCCTTCACTAAATATTACCCAGCTCACACTCCAACAGATCGTCAGGTCCCAAGTACCATTCGTCTCCATTCACTCCTATCTAACACGCTCACGCACGCTTGCTGGAAGTCCAAACCCCTTACCCACAAAACCTCCTTTACCCCCTCTCTCCAACCCTTTCGAGGATGACCCCTACCCCGCCTTCCTTCCCCTATAGATTTATATGCTTTCTATGTCATTCTACTTTGATCCATTCTCTCTAAATGACCAAACCACCTCAACAACCCCTCTTCTGTCCTCTGACTAATACTTTTATTAACTCCACACCTTTTCCTAATTTCCACACTCTGAATTTTCTGCATAATATTTACACCACACATTGCCCTTAAACAGGACATCTCCACTGCCTCCAACCATCTCCTTGCTGCTGCATTTACCACCCAAGCTTCACACCCATGTAAGAGTGTTGGTACTACTATACTTTCATACATTCCCTTCTTTGCCTCCAAAGATAACGTCTTTTGACTCCACATATACCTCAACGCACCACTCACCTTTTTTCCCTCATCAATTCTATGATTAACCTCATCCTTCATAAATCCATCCGCCGACACGTCAACTCCCAAGTATCTGAAAACATTCACTTCTTCCATACTCCTCCCCAATTTGATATCCAATTTTTCTTTATCTAAATCATTTGATACCCTCATCACCTTACTCTTTTCTATGTTCACTTTCAACTTTCTACCTTTACACACATTCCCAAACTCATCCACTAACCTTTGCAATTTTTCTTTAGAATCTCCCATAAGCACAGTATCATCAGCAATAAGTAACTGTGTCAATTCCCATTTTGAATTTGATTCCCCAAAATTTAATCCCACCCCTCTCCCGAACACCCTAGCATTTACTTCCTTTACAACCCCATCTATAAATATATTAAACAACCATGGTGACACTACACATCCCTGTCTAAGACCTACTTTTACCGGGAAGTAGTCTCCCTCTCTTCTACACACCCTAACCTGAGCCTCACTATCCTCATAAAAACTCTTTACAGCATTTAATAACTTACCACCTATTCCATATTTTATATGGAATTTTATATGTTATATGTTATCATATCCCCGTCTCTCCTGTCCTCCAGTGTCATCAGGTCGATTTCCCTTAACCTTTCCTTAACGGGCTACCAGTCAACCTCAATATCAATGTGTTAATATTTTTTTACAAAAAAAAAAAAAATCTCTATAACATGCATTGCCCAATAAAAACTAAGCAGATCATAGCAAAGAGACTAAACAGCCCCTGGCTTACAAACAGCATCCTCAAATCTACTGATAAAAAACATCTGTATGAAAAGCAGTACAGAATGGGTCTAATAACAAAGGATCTGACAAAACATTACTCATCAATATTAACTAATCTAATAAGGAGATCAAAAAAACTGTATTGTGAAACCAGATTTCAAGACATAAGAGGCGATATGAAAAGGACCCGGAAAACCTCACCTGAAATTCTAGGATCTGAAAAGCTGTCTTGCAACAGTGATTAACTTAACAAAACCAGTAGAACCTCTCCTCCAACCAACAGAAACTGCCAACAATATGTCTTTTTCTCAACTGTAGGAACAAGGCTAGCAAGCAAAATCCCAAACACAAACGTTCTGCCAAAAAACTACCTCACTGGTAACTACCCAAATACTCTATTCCTAGCCTCAACAGACCCTACTGAAATCTCACTTATCATCAAAACACTAAAGAACAAGACAGGAGACCTAAACAACTTACCACCGCTCACGCATAAAAAAAACTTCTCATGTGTTGTCACCAGTGGCGGCTCGTAGCGTCAGTAATACCTATGCTATCAAACCGAATCAAACTTCTATTTTTAACCCTTTCAGAGTCCCCAGGCCCTCTCCCAGACTTGTTTTCAGGGTACCCCAAATTTAAAAAAAAAAAAAAAAAATTCTTGTGAAAAGATGGAGAATCTTTTCCTGATCATAATGACACCAAAAGTATGAAATTTGATGGAAAACTTATGGAATTATGCTCTCCCAAAGTTAGCGGTCACGACGATGTTTATGCATCGGCGATTTTGCCCAATTTGAGCCCTATTTTCGGCCAATTCCAGTGTACTAGTCGACAAAAATCATAACTATTTCACTAGAACTCCACTTTTTTCTATTGAATGAGTACAAGAAACCACCCATTTACTGATTTCAACTATCCAATACAGTGGTCAGAATTTAGCAATTTTGCCAATTTCACACAAATTTCAAAAGATACCAATTTCCAAATAAGGTCCAGAATAAACAAGAAAGACATTCCTGGCACTAAAATAACATTTCCTCTGTTCATTAGTCATGGCCCCATGCCCCTCTTACATTCTTTTGCTTTCCACTTTGAATTTTTATTCTCAAAAAAAAAAAAAAAAAAAAAAAAAAAAAAAAAAAAAAAATTACTGTTATGCAGACTACTGCATTAGTGTAGAAATGGTATAAATTATATCAGTGCACTTGTGAAAGAATATTAGACTCACCAGTTGACATGTATTGGACGTTTAGCATGATTTTTTTTACTTTTGAACTTTGGTAAAAATCGAACATTTCTGCTACTTTGAGCTCAATTTCAAGGTACTTTTCATTGTAAAACCAGTCAAAATCATCTCAGTTTCTGTAATATGTCTTCCATTCTATAAAATGAGACCAGGAAAACTAGAATACAACAATAAATACCATACGAAAATACAGTGCAAAGTCGCTGTTTTAATCCAAAAACACGGTCAAAGTTTTTTTTTCTCATTACGCACTGTGTGCTGCAGGATTTTTTTTTATACTGCGCACACTGACCACAGACCCATTCTTTCGTATGTAGGCCTACCAGTTTTCTCTCACTAGATCTAGGGGCGCTAGAATTTAGGCGTACTAGTACGTCAAGGACCCTGGTGCATAAGCCACACTAGTACATCCGAAACCCTGAAAGGGTTAATCATTATTTATCTCATTTCAACAAAAATATTAAAAACTCGCTTATAAATACATTGAAATCAGCATACAACAGATTTTTCCCTGTAATATATTTGTCAGTTGCAAATTATTTTAGCGTAAGGTTGATGAAGTCATGCATCTTAGGGACTCTGCAGCTCCTATGGACAAGCCGCCACTGGTCGTCACCAATTATTGCTACTTTCTTCAACAAATCCATTCAATCTTCCACCTTCCCATCCATACTAAGACAGCAAGGGTCACCCTGATCCTCAAAGGAGGTGATCTAATGGAACTGAACAACTATAGGCCTATATCAAATCTATCCCTACTATCTAAAATCTTTTGAAAAATTAATTCACATACAAGTCTACTCCTACCTAGTATCCCACAACATACTCAATCGTAGTGGTATACACAGTGTGGTAAGGCATGGTGAGGTTGCCAGTTCAAGTCCTAATGGAAGGGGATTCCCCTTCTAAACACTAACACCATCCACACTCTCCCCTCCTCCCATCCCATCAATCATCACCAGATCTTCATTAAAGGTAAGTGTCATTTATTCTACTGTTATTAATCTATTGTTATTGTTGTTATTGTAATTATTCTATTGCATTAAACTTAATATTCATGTGGTAAAAAATTTTTTTCATACTTTTGGGTGTCTTGCACGGAGTAATTTGATTTCCATTATTTCTTATGGGGAAAATTAATTCGACTTTCGATTAGTATCGAATGTCGAAGGTCCACTGTACTTATGTCTTCTCTCACCAATACCCAACCATATTAACAGATGCTGTAAATAACAAACTTCTAAAAATATCTACCTGGACGAATACCAACAAACTTACTCTCAATATAGACAAAACCTACTTTATGCTTTTTGGAAACAGAGCTTCAAATGTGCAGCTAAACATATTGATAAATGGTTCACCCATTTCCAGACACACAGACAGCAAATTTCTAGGTCTCCACCTGACTGTAGACTCAAATTCCAAACCCACATACTGCAAATATCCAGAAAAGTCTCCAAAACAGTAGGCATCCTATCAAAAATAAGGTACTATGTACCTCAAACAGCTCTTCTTGCTCTTTACCACTTGCTCATTTTCCCTTACCTCACCTATGGTATTTGTGCATGGGGCTCAACCACAGCAAATCACCTTAAACCCTCAACCCTTTCAGGGTTTCAGCCATACTAGTATGGCTTACGCCCCAGGGTTTTTGACGTACTAGTACGCCTAAATTCTAGTGCCCTCAAATACATTGAGAGAAAGCTGGTAGGCCTACATATGAAAGAATGGGTGTATGTGGTCAGTGTGCACAGTATAAAAAAAATCCTGCAGCACACAGTGCGTAATGAGAAAAAAAAAAACTTTGACCGTGTTTTTGGATTAAAACAGCGATTTTGCACTGTATTTTCGCATGGTATTTTTTGTTGTATTCTAGTTTTCCTGGTCTCATTTTATAGAATGGAAGACATATTACAGAAATTGAGATGATTTCGACTGGTTTTACAATGCAAGTACCTTGAAATTGAGCTCAAAATAGCAGAAATGTTCGATTTTTACCAAAGTTCAAAAGTAAACAAATCATGCCAAGCATCCAATACATGTCAACTGGTGAGTCTAATATTCTTTCACAAGTGCGCTGATAATATTTATACCATTTCTACACTAGTGCAGTAATCTGCCTAACAGTAAATCTTCTATTTTTTGTAAGAATAAAAATTCAAAATGGAAAGCCAAAGAAATATAAGAGGGGCTGAGGATGTGACTAACGAACAGAGAACTTGTTATTTTAGTGCCAGGAATGTCTTTCTTGTTTATTCTGGACCCTATTCGGAAATTGGCATCTTTTGAAATTTGTGTGAAATTGGCAAAATGCTAAATACTGACCACTTTATTGGATAGTTGAAATCAGTAAATGGGTGGTTTCTTGTACTCATTCTATAGAAAAAATGGAGTTTTAGCGAAATAGTTATGATTTTTGTCGACTAGTACACTGGAATTGGCCGAAAATAGGGCTCAAAGTGGGCAAAATTGCCGATGCGTAAACATCGTCGAGATTGCTAACTTCGCGAGAGCATAATTCCGTAAGTTTTCCATCAAATTTCATACTTTTGGTGTCATTATGATCGGGTAAAGATTCTCTATCTTTTCATAAGAAAACATAATTTTTTTTTTTAAATTTGGGGACCCTGAGAACAAGTCTCGGAGAGGGCCTGGGGGACCTTGAAAGGGTTAATAACCCAACAAAAAGCTGCAGTGCAATTGATTACTAACTCCTGCACTAGACAGCAAACTCCACCACTTTTCAAGAGTCTTAACTTGCTAAAGACTCTTGAAAAGCGGTAAAGTATGCTGTCAGACTCCTCCTGGATAACTATACAGCCATAGTACAAGACACAAATCACTTTTCAATACCCCATATGTCCATCTCTCCCTATGCAAAAATGCTATGCATGTAAAGGGCCTGAAGATCTGGAATTCATTGCCAGAACACATTAAAGGACCCCTGTCTGCAAATAAATTGAAGGCCCTACTTAGAAATTACCTCATCACTCAAAATTAACCAGACAAACACTTTACTTAATACCTATCAGTTACTGAAGTTTCTAAGTAATTTAAAACTGCCCAACTACAGTGGACCCCCGGTTAACGATTTTAATCCGTGCAAGAGGGGTAATCGTTATGCGAAATAATCGTTATGTGAATGAATTTTCCCCATAAGAAATAATGGAAATAAAATTAATCCGTGCAAGACACCCAAAAGTATGAAAAAAAAATTTTTTTACCACATGAAATGTTAATTTTAATACACACAAACTGAAAAAGGCATGCACACTTACATGACACTTACTTTTATTGAAGATCTGGTGATGATTGATGGGATGGGAGGAGGGGAGAGCATTATCTTCTTACTGTTTAGAAGGGGAATCCCCTTCCATTAGGACTTGAGGTAGCAAGTCCTTTTCCGGGGTTACTTCCCTTCTTCTTTTAATGCCACTAGGACCAGCTTGAGAGTCACTGGACCTCTGTCGCACAACAAATCTGTCCATAGAGCTCTGTACCTCCCGTTCCTTTACGATTTGTCTAAAATGGGCCACAACATTGTCATTGAAATAGTCACCAGCACGGCTTGCAACAGCTGTGTCAGGGTGATTTTCATCCATAAAGGTTTGCAGTTCAACCCACTGTGCACACATTTCCTTAATTTTTGAAGTAGGCACAATGGATTCCACAACTGGCATAGGCTTCTCAGGGTTAGCCCCAAACCCTTCAAAATCTTTCTTAATTTCCATACTAATTCTCACCCTTTTTACCACAGGGTTGGCACTAGAAGCTTTCTTGGGGCCCATGGTCACTTATTTTCCAGAAACAGCACCGAAAACACTGTAATAATACGAAATATTCCGATTGTATGCTTGGATGTTATTGCGGAGGCTGGCTGGTAAACAATGCCACCGGCGGAACATGTGAGCGTGGCTCAGGCCGCACATTGGAAGCGTCTCGGACGAAAATCGGTAAGCGGGTTTTTAAGCGGTATGCGAGGCAAAATTTTTGCAATTAAAGTAAGCGGTATGCGAAATAATCGCTATGTGATGCCATCGTTATGCGGGGGTCCACTGTATTTGATAATCTACTTCTAACTTAAAATTGTTTCAGTTTCATTATTGCATATTGCTGATGATTGCTCAACCACTTACTCATTAATACAAACTTCTGAGTGTTTCAGTCTCGTTTAAAATGTATTAAATTGCAATACAGTGGAACCCCGGATTTTACACTTAATCCATTCCAGAAGGTCGGTCTAAATCCGAAATGTACGAAAACCAAAGTAATATTTCCCATAAGAAATAATGTAAATACAATTAATCCGATCCAGACACCCAAAAATATTAACAAAAAATATATTTTTTAAAGAATAACTATGTATAGTTTTACATACAGAAAACAATGAAATAAATATGACTAATTTTAATGATAAATGAACATTACATGCCTGTACTGAAGACAGCAGCACTCGTTCCAGGCATTTTCTTTACGAGATCCGCATGCAACTGCCTTGCCTTTTCACAAATGATTGACTCCACAACACCATCTCCCACTGTTTTTTGTCGATCCACACCAACTACTACTTCTCCACATCGTTGACTGTTTGTGATCTAGTTTCGTTAGCATATTTACCCCTTTCACAACTTTAGCTTCCTTGATTTCTTTCTTTGCCAGGATGAAACAGATTGTTGATTTTGACTTCCCATACATCCTGGCAAGCTTGGCTAAACGTACGCCACTTTCATATTTTTCTACAATCTCTTTCTTGAATTCTATTGTGTTTCTCACCTTCTATACCAAATGGCTGGCACTAGGAACTTTCTTTGGGCCCATGGTGGCTTATTTCGCAGTCGCAATCAATAAGCAAGAACAAAAATTGAGAAATGTTTCGGATGAATGCTCACTCAACCAGTGACAGAGCCAGACTGAGATGTGTACACATGAGAGTGGCAGCATCCTGGGCGGGCAGACGGATGGAGGTATGAAATCTGGAACAAAATTTTGCCCCAAAAAAGTGTTCTAAATCTAAATTGTACAATATTCGGACCGTACGAAAACCGGAGCTCCACTGTACTTTATACTGTAAATTGTTTTAACTTGTTCTATATTGTAATACTGTACTTTTATAAGCTATATCAAAACTGTAATTATTCTATACTGATCTGCACTACTAGTCTTATTACAGCCATACAGCATTACCTAATAGAATGCTCAATTCTTTTTGTACTCACTGTAACTCATCTAATGACCATATGAACTGTTATTGCCTTATTCATCTAATGTTAATTTTAAGTTTGCCTGAAATGCTCTGCATACAAAGGGGCTTTTGGCATGCACACCCAACTATTGTATTCCTTTGTACAACAAGATATGTCAAAATAAACATTATTATTATTATTATTAGGCCCCCTAGACTATACTCTCTCTACAGTCTTCTTTGTCCTTTTCCAATCTTCATGACTCTGAACTTGGTGGGGTTGAATTCCAGAGCTAGTTTAAGAACATAAGAACATAAGAAAGAAGGAACACTGCAACAGGCCTACTGACCCATGCAGAGCAGGTCCATGCCCCCCCCCCCACCCCCCCCCCGGATTAGCCCAATGACTCCCCCCCACAGATAAGCCCAATGACCCACCCAGTCTGGTCACCTCCACTCAAGGATGAAGCACGGCACCAGACCCAGCAGCACAAGCTAATCAGGTCCAACTCACACCCACCCACACCCACTCATGTATTTATCTAACCTATTTTTAAAACTACACAACATTTTAGCCTGAATAACTGTACTCAAGAGTTTCTTCCACTCATCCACAACTCTATTACCAAACCAGTGCTTTCCTATATCCTTCCTGAATCTTAATTTTTCCAACTTGAAACCATTGCTGTGACTCCTGTCTTGGCTGGAAATTTTCAGCACGCTATTTACATCCCCTTTATTTATTCCTGTTTTCCATTTATACACCTCGATCATATCCCCCCTAATTCTACGCCTTTTGAGAGAGTGCAGATTCAGGGCCTTCAGTCTATCCTCATAGGGAAGATTTCTGATACATGGGATCATCTTTGTCATCCTCCTCTGTACGTTTTCCAGAGCATTTATATCCATTCTGTAATACAGTGGCCAGAACTGAGCAGCATAGTCTAAATGAGGCCTAACCAAGGATATATAGAGTTGAAGAACAACCTGAGGACTTCTATTACGTATTTATACTTCTAGATATGAAGCCAAGAATTTTGTTAGCTTTATTGCGAGCACTAATGCACTGTTGTCTTGGTTTTAGATTACTGCTAACCAGAACTCCTAAATCCTTTTTGCAATCAGTAGTATTATGATCTACATTATTTAGCTTATATGTGGCATTTAACTGTCCAACATTTAGAACTTTGCATTTGTCAACATTAAACTGCATCTGCCACTTCTCCGACCATTGCATCAGTCTATTCAAATCATCCTGGAGTGCTCTAGTGTCCTCATTAGAATGAATTGGACGGCCTATTTTGGTGTCATCAGCAAATTTGCTTATGTCACTATTTATTCCCTCATCTATGTCGTTTATGTAAATTGTGAACAACAACGGGCCCAACACTGACCCCTGAGGAACACCGCTTGTGACGTGCCCCCATTCTGATTTCTCCCCATTTATGCAAACTCTCTGCTGCCTATTTGTCAGCCATGCCTCTACCCAGGAAAAAATTTCACCTCCTATTCCGTGTGCCTTAAGTTTCCTCAATAGCCTCTGGTGTGGAACTCTATCGAAAGCCTTACTGAAGTCCATATACACAATATCATATTCATTACCATGATCTACCTCCTCAAACACCTTAGTGAAAGAAGTTAGTAAATTCCTAAGACAGGAACACCCCTTTGTAAAACCATGTTGAGATTCATTAATCAATCTGTGCCTATAAAGATGGCTATGAATTGCTTCAGCAATTATTGATTCCATAAATTTTCCCACTATGGAGGTAAGGCTTATTGATCTATAGTTTGAAGCCAAGGACCTGTCACCTGACTTGTGAATAGGTATTACATTAGCCATTTTCCACTTATCAGGCACTATGCCAGTTTGTAGTGATATGTTAACCCTTTCAGGGTCCGTCCCATAGATCAACGGCTTTACGTTCAGGGTCCAAACCGTAGATCTACGCCATGAGCTCAGCTCACTCTGATAAACTGTGAGTGGTAAATTTGGGCCTAGATATGAGAGAATACATCTATGTGGTATATGTGCACCACATAAAACAAATCCTGCAGCACACTGTGTATAATGAGAGAAAAAAAAACCGAGACTGTGATTTTCGATTACAACAGCAACTTTGCAGTGTTTTTTTTTTATGTTTTTTTATAGTTGTATTTGCAATTTCTTGGTCTCATTTGATAAAATGGAAGACATATTACAGAAACAGAGATGATTTTGATTGGTTTTTAGCACTGGAAATGGCTTGAAACTGAGCTCAAAGTAGCGGAAATGTTAAATTTTCGCCGATGTTCAAGAGTAAACAAACGACCTCACACGTCTAATACACGCCAGCTGGTGGGTCTAATATACATTCACGAATGTGGTGATGATATTTATACAATTATTACAATATTGCATAACAGTAAATCTTCAATTTTTTGGTGTGAATAAAAATTCATTATGTGAATAAAAAATCAAAATGGAATTTATTTGTAAAGCCTCAAAACATAACTAATGAACAGAGGAAATGTTAGTTTAGTGCCAGGAATACCTACATTGTTTATTCTGGACCCTATTTTGAAATTGGAATATTTTGAACTTTGTGTTAAATTGGCCAAATTACCAATTTCCGATAATTTTATTTTGTAGCTGAAACAGTTGACATGGCGATTTCTTGTGCTCAATCGATAGAATAGAAGTAATACTAGTGAAATAGCTAAGAATTTGGTTGACTGGAATAATGTAATTGGCCTAAAATGGGAGTCAAAGTCGGCAAAATCATCGATTCGTAAATATCGCTGACACATCAAAATTCGCGAGAGCATAATTTCGTCAATTTTCCTTCAAATTTGATACTTTTTGTTTTATTACCTTCAGAAAAAGATTCTCTACCATTTCATAAGAAAAAATAATTTTTTTTTTTTTTTGAAAATTCTTGGACACTGGGGCACCACTTCAGATTTTGGCCTTGGACCCTGAAAGGGTTAAAAAGATTAGCCAAAGGTATGCTAAGTTCCTCTTTACATTCCTTTAACACCCTTGCAAACAGTTCATCAGGGCCTGGGGATTTGTTAGGTTTTAGTTTCTCTATTTGTCTGAGGACCATGTCACTAGTTACCACAATTGTGCATAGTTTATTATCCTGTTCTACATAACCTATTATTTCAGGAATATCGCTAGTATTTTCCTGGGTGAAAACTGAGAGGAAGTAGGTATTGAGAATTTCATACATATCCTTATCACTGTCAGTGATCTGACCAGAGTTACTCTTAAGTGGACCAATCTTGTCCCTAATCTTACTTCTGTATACCTGAAAGAACCCTTTTGGGTTGGTCTTTGAATCCCTTGCGACCTTAGCCTCATAATCCCTTCTTGCTTTTCTTATTCCTTTCTTTAATATATTGATTTGTTACTGCCCATCCCCTCTTTTGATATGCCTATATATGCCTCTCTTTTGACCAATGAGATGTTTTAATCTATTGTTCACCCATTTGGGATTATCTTTGTTAGATCTAATTTCCCTACTCAGAACAAAAGTTGTCTGGGCAGCTAGAACTATGCTCTGAAAAACGTCATATTGGCAACCAAGATCACCTACCTGACCCATAGTTAGGACATCCCAATTTAGCTCACCCGGGTAATTTTTCAGTCCCATGAAGTCGGCCAAGCGAAAATCTGGGACAGATTTGATTGCAGTTATCTGGGTAATTCCATGATATATTGAAACTAAGTGATTTGTGATCACTTTCCCCAAGCTCATCATTAACCTCAAGATTATTAATTAGTGAATCTTTGTTGGCAAGAACCAAGTCAAGCAGATTGTTTCCTCTAGTTGGTTCTGTCACAACCTGTTCTTAAAAGCAATCCTGAACTGTATCAAGAAAGTCACTAGACTCAAGATTTCCTGTCATATTGTTCCAATCAATTTGTCTAAAGTTAAAATCTCCCATTATCACAACATTTTCATATCTAGATACCTTATGAATTTCGTCCCATAACAGCTTACTGCACTCCCTATCAAGGTTTGGGGGCCTATAAATATTTTTTTTATTTTTTTATTATCACACTGGCCGATTCCCACCAAGGCAGGGTGGCCCGAAAAAGAAAAACTTTCACCATCATTCACTCCATCACTGTCTTGCCAGAAGGGTGCTTTACACTACAGTTTTTAAACTGCAACATTATAGTGTAAAGCACCCTTCTGGCAAGACAATGATGGAGTGAATGATGGTGAAAGTTTTTCCTTTTCGGGCCACCCTGCCTTGGTGGGAATCGGCCAGTGTGATAATAAAAAAATAAAAATTAATTTGTCACGTCCCTCGAGAAACTGTAGCCAAATAGATTCTGTGTTCGATGTTTCTAATCTTATATCATGTCTACAACAATTTAAATTTTCTCTGACATACATCACTACTCCACCATCCTTCCTGTTGACCCTATCAGTGTGGAATAGTTTATAACCCTGTATTTTGCATTCAGAAGGCATTTCTCTATCTTTCAGGTTGAACCAGGTCTCTGTTATACCAATAATATCTATATTACCTACACTTGCAAGTAATCTTAGCTCATCTATCTTATTTCTTAGACTCCTACTATTTGTATAGTAAGCCTTAAGGGAGCTAGTCACTTGTTGCCCTCTACTATCTCTCTTTGTTTGTTGATCAATTGATTTGCCATTGTAGCAACTTTATTTTGAATATTGTCTTTTAAACATATCCCCGAGGCATCCCGGTAATAACTGCTGTTTTTAACCCTAATGCTGCAGCCTGATAGTTTCCCACAAACACCCATACCTCTATAATCTATCAGTTTAAATTCCTAGACAAGTCATCAATTACCCTCTCAATTGAATTGGCTAATGCAACCACTCCATCCCCAGAGAGATGAACCCCATCCCTTGCATACATATCACGTTTGCAAAAGAATAGGTTCCAGTTATCAATGAATTGGATTGCAAGTTCCTTGCAGTACCTGTCTAGCCAGCAATTTATACCAATTACCCTAGACATCCATTCATTGCCCACTCCCTTTCTAGGCAAGATGCTACATATGACTGGGATCCCTCCCTTAGACCTAACTACTTCTATGGCTGACCTGTACTTATCCAGCAGCTCCTCTCTCCTGCCCTTCCCAATGTCATTACCCCCAGCATTAAGACAGATAATGGGCTTGTTCCCATTACCTGCCATAATATTATCCAACTGCTGACTGTCACCAACACCAGCTCCAGGAAGGCACACACACTGTCTGACCTTTCTGTCTGTTACAAAATGCACGGTCCATATATCTTACCTGAGAATCGCCTACTATTAAAATATTCTTACCTTGATTAGCAGGGGAATCAGTGGTACCTTCAACCTCACTAACCACTGAAGTACACTCGTCTTGGAGAACAGAGAATCGATTTCCTACCTTCACATCTTCTCTATTAACTCTCCTCATCTTCCTTCTTCCTGAACTGTGAACCACTTGCCACTTAAAGTGGCTGCCACTATCACTGCTGGTGACCATTTCCTCCTCATCAGCTAAATCCTTCTCACACTCGCTCCCAAACTCATCTATGCGAAGCTTCAGCCTCCTATTTTCCTCCTGAAAAGTAGAATCTCCTTCTTCAACACTTGAACCTGAGATTCTAAAACACTACAACAAGCCATGGTGCTTGGTAACAGCCCACGCTAACTCCCAAGAGCTTAGGCAGGTATGACCGCAGGTGACCACTGACCTCAGCGTACTGGACCAGTCCTACAGCCTGTCCAAATCCCTTTGTAGTCCGTCCTGGTCTTCCTCCAATTGAATTCTCTACATTAAGTCCACATCGTCTGCAAACAGGGACACTTCTGAGTCTATTCCTTCCATCATGTCATTCACTTATACCAGAAACAGCACCAGTCCTAGGACTGACCCCTGTGGAAGCCCGCTCATCACAAGCACCCACTCTGACACCTTGTCACATACCTTGACTTGCTGATGTCTTCCAGACAGGTATTCCCTGATCCATTGCAGTGCCTTCCCTGTTATACCTGCCTGGTCTTCCAGCTTATGCACTAATCTCTTGTGTGGAACTGTGCCAAAAGCCTTCTTACAGTCCAAGAAAATGCAATCTGCCCACCCCTCTCTCTCCTGTCTTACTGCTGTCACCCTGTCAAAGAATTCCAGTAGGTTTGTAACACAGGATTTCCCATCCCTGAAACTGTGCTGGTTGTCATTAAGCTCATTCCTTTCTAGGTGCTCCACCACTCTTATGATAATCTTCTCCAAGACTTTGCATACTATACATGTTGGTGACACTGTTCTGTAGTTTAGTGCTTTGTATCTGTCTCCTTTTTTAAAAATTAGAACTACATTTGCTGCCTTCCATAGGTCATGTAGTCACCCTGTTTCGATAGATGTGTTTGTTAATGGCACATACAGCGCCTCTGTTCCCTCTCTCAGGACCCATGGAGAGATGTTATCTGGCCCCAAAGCCTTTGAGGTATCTAGCTCGCTTAGCAGCCTCTTCACTTCTCCTCGGTTGTATGTATTGTGTCTAACACTTGATGGTGTACCCCACTTCTCCATCTTTCCAGAGTCCCTTCCGTCTCCTCTGTGAACACGTTTTTGAATCTCATGTTGAGCTCCACACTTACTTCACAGTCATTTCTTGTGATCTCCCCTCCTTCCTTCCTCAGCCTGATTACCTGGTCCTTGCCTATTGTTTTCCTCCTGATGTGGCTGAACAACAGCTTCGGGTCAAATTTGGCTTTCACTGCTGTCATTTTCGTGTAGTCGTTGGGCCTCTCTTCTTACCTGTGCATATTCATTTCTGGCTCTACAACTGCTCTTCATATTCTCCTGGGTCCTTTGCCTTCTATACTTCTTCCATTCTCAGTCACACTTGGTTTTGGCCTCTCTACACCTTTGAGTGAACCAAGGGCTCATCCTGGCCTTCTCATTATTTCTCTTACCCTTGGGTACAAACCTCTCTTCAGCTTCCTTGCATATTGTCACATATTCCATCATCTCATTTACTGACTTCCCTGCCAGTGCTCTGTCCCACTGAACGTCATGCAGGAAATTCTTCATGCCTCTGTAGTCCCCTCTCTTGTAGTTTGCCTTCGTTCATCCTGCTTCCCTCTTCACTTGTAACTCTACTTGTATTTGAAGCTCAGAACCACATGGTCATTGGCCCCAAGGGGTCTTTTGTATGTGATGTCCTCAATATCTGCACTACTCAAGGTGAATACTAGGTCCAGTCTTGCTGGTTCATCCTCTCCTCTCCGGTAGTGTCCCTTATGTGTTAGTGCATGAGGTTTTTCAGTACCACCTCCATCATCTTAACCCTTCACATTTCTGGGCCCCCATGTGGCTCCAAGTTCTCCTAGTCAATTTCTTTGTGATTGAAGTCACCCACAATCAGTAGTTTTGCCCTGCTTGCATGAGCCCTTCTGGCCACTTCAGCCAGTGTGTCAACCATCGCTCTGTTAGTCTCATCATACTCTTGCCTTGGCCTCCTGATGTTCTGTGGTGGGTTATACATCACTGCAATTACCACTTGAGACCTCATGACTGAAGTGTTCCTATTATGTAGTCTCTTGCTTCACCTCTGTCTCCTCTCTCTACCTCATCAAAATCCCATTGGTTTTTGATGAGCAGTGCCACTCCTCCACCCCATCTGTTCCTGTCTTTCCTCAGGATCTGATATCCCGTTGGAGGAATGGCATCTGTTATCATTCCTGTGAGCTTGGTATCGGTGAGAGCTATGATGTCCGGTGATGCCTCAATTCTTTCACGCCACTCCTCCCACTTATTCATTATTCCATCAGCGTTGGTATACCATACCTTCAGTTTCCTCTCCAACACTGTGTTCTGGGGGGTCTGTGGAGGTGGGGGGGCCTGGTAGTGTGCTGTGGGATTCTACAGCATATTGTAGGGTGGGGGCTGTAAGTGTGGATTGTGGTTTGTGTTGGGATAATGTGTTTGACTGTGGAGTTCTGATGGTGGTTCTGTGTGCACTTGCGCTTGCTGCTCTGCGTGGCTCTGGTTGTCTTCTGCTGACTCTGTTTCTCTTCCTAGCCCCTTTTGTTTCTGTCTTCTTCCTCAGTTGCTGTCATTCTGTTCTTGTTCTGTCATGGTCTAGGAACACCTTCTTGTATATTGATGATTCTTTCAGCCATGGTTGCTCTTGCAGGATCCTGTTCTGCATCATTTCTGTCTTGAAAATCAGTTTGACTGGCAGATTTCTCTCCTTCAAGTACCCTCCTATTCTCTGAAAATTTACTATCTCGGTCATATCCTCCTTGCCTATTGATGTTTTCAATCTCCTGTTTTTCTTTCTGCTGTCTTTCATTATGTATCCTCCCTTTGCTCTCCTGAAGCCCATGAATAAGTACTGACTTCTCCCATTGCCCTTCCCTCTCTGTCATTGGATCCCATTTGTACATAGCCATTGTCTCTTATTTTTTCCTGTTACTCTTGGTGGCATGGTTGTGCCTCTGCATGGGAACTGTCACTTTCTCCCCCCTCACTTACTGCTATCCCTGACTCTAACAGCTCTCCTCCCACACAAACTGAGTTAGAATGCGTGGGATGCTTTGTGTGTGCGCGGGTAGGTGCATGTGTTCGGTACGGACCACTGTCAACTCTATGAAAACCGAGTGGATGTATGAAAACTGGGACAAAATTTAGATGAAAAAAAGTCATCAAAAACTGAATCCTACGAAAACCGAGGTTCCACCGTAAACTTACACACAGTGCTGGCGTGCAGGTACACATTAAAATCACTAAGTGTTATATTAGTCTTGAAGACACCATATTAATCATGACAACACTCGATAATAATCACATTAATCACATTAATATAGACATGTTGCTTAATCCATCTATGATAATTTTTTCAAAATTATATAATAAACACACTATATAAGATATAAACATGATAAATACACCCACAGTAAATGTACAAATATTTTAAAGTAAATAATGAGTGTACTCTATATGCATTTTATTGCTCTAGGGCACTTTAAATGCCTAGTATATTATGCGTGGGTGGGGTGGTCAGATGGGCTATGATACCTACTACACCTGACTTTCTACAAATAAATACTATTCACCTTGTACCCTATACTAAGACCATTAAGACTACAAATATTTTAAGGTAAGTAATGAGTGTACACTATATGCATTTTATCACTCTAGGGTGCTTTAAAAGTTGTAGTATATTACATGTGGGTGGAGTGGGGTGGGGTGGGGTGGGGTGGGGTGGGGTGGGGTGGGGTGGGGTGGGGTGGGGTGGGGTGGGGTGGGGTGGGCTGGCTGGCTACCATACCAACCACACCTGACTTCTTACAATAAACACTACTCATTTCTCACCCTTCATTAAGACTACAAATATTTTGAGGTAAGTAATGAGTGTACTGTGTGTGTATTTAACTTTTTATTACTTTTTAATGCCTAGTTCTATTGTTAACTTAATGTAAGTTAGTGTGAACTTATTATCCAACATTCATAAGTGGAAACAAATGGCGTTCTGCATTTCGGCGATTGCCGCTTAAAGGCGGTTGCCTGGAACCTAACCAGCCATATAAAGTGGGGCCCTACTGTGTATACACACACAGCCTCGCTTAGTGACATACTCGTTTAACGACGCCTCGGACTTACGAGGCTCTCTAACCAGTATTTATACCTAAATAATGTATATTAGAGCTGATTTCCTCTATTCTGTTTATTTCAGTATACGTGCACTACTGTATGAACATTTAAAAATATAGCAGAAATGTTATGAATGGTGCAAAGGTGACATTAAAACAATATCAAAGATAGTCGACACAAACTTGCTACCATTATATTTCTCGTCACTTAGCAACGAATTCGTTTAACGCAGGTGTTTACACTTTCCTACTGGTAACTTCACTTCTTTCCTTATTTATGACATACAGCCTGACTATGGCAGTACCACTTCCTGGAGGCCTACTGATATGCCAACCTTCACCGACATATGCCACCTCACAGTTAACTCACTAACCAACTTGACTTTCTGGCTTTAGGTTTACTTGTCCTTGTAAGTTGACTATTTGTAGCTCTGTGGCAGCAAATGCCTGCTAGGCCTCTAACAAGCTTCGGCACTTTCGAATTTCCTGAAATTTCAGTCTTCCTCTCGCCTATTTAACTTTTAAGACTTTGTTGTTACTTGTTAGGTTGCTCACTGACCCAATCACTATCACTGACTTCTGCTAAGAGCTAAAACATGCCCTAAAAACACAAAAATTCTGGGAGCCTTGTTGCCCCTACACTCTGCTGTGCCGTGTGTGTGTAAGGCCATGTTTGTGTGTGTGTGTGTGTGGGGGGGCAGGTGTGTGCATGTGTGTAGCCAGGTCTGTATGTGCGAGGCCATGTGTGTGTGTGTGTACATACTCGCCTAACTGTGATTGCAGGGGTTGAGTCATAACTCCTGGCCCCGCCTCTTCACTGGTCGCTACTTGGTCCACTCTCTTCCTGCTCCATGAGTTTTATTGTACCTCTTCTTAAAGCTATGTGTGGTACCTGCCTCCACTACCTCACTTTCCAGACTATTCCACTTCCTGACAACTCTGTGAGTGAAGAAATACTTCCTAACATCCCTGTGGCTCATCTGAGTTTTCAACTTCCAATTGTGACCCCTTGCTGCTGTGTCCCATCTCTGAAACATCCTGTCTCTGTCTACCTTGTCAATTCCTTTCAGTATTTTATGTCACTATCATGTCCTCCCTGTCCTCCAGTGTCATCAGATCGAGTTTCCTTTAACCTCTCCTCGTAGGACGTATGTGTGTGTGTGTACTCACCTATTTGTGGTTGCAGGGGTCGAGTCACAGCTCCTGGCCCCGCCTCTTCACTGATTGCTACTAGGTCCTCTCTCTCCCTGCTCCATGAGGTTTATCATACCTCGCCTTAAAACTATGTATGGTTCCCGCCTCCACTACTTCACTTTCTAGGCTATTCCACGGCTTGACTACTCTTGAAGATGCCATATTAATAATGATAATAATAATAACACAATAATACTCTAAGGAGCATTAAGTATCATATAAAATGTTAATATAGACATTTTGCTTGATCCATCTAAATACACCCCAAAGTAGAATAAATTAACATAAATATGAGATGTGGCAGCCAGGCAACTTGTAGGACTTGCGGTAGCCAGGCAACTTGTAGGACTTGTGGTAGCCAGGCAGCAACTTGTAGGACTTGTGGTAGCCAGGCAACCTGTAGGACTTGTGGTAGCCAGGCAACTTGTAGGACTTGTGATGAAAACCAGACGCGTTAATCTGGTTTGTTTACATTATGTGTGGGTGGGGTGGGGAGGGCTGCCCTTCCTGGCTACCCATACTTCCCAACCTGACTTCATACAAATAAAACTCACCTCTCACAATACATTAAGACTACAAATATTTAAAGGTAACTAATGAATGTACTATATATGTATGCATTTTATCGCTCTAGGGAGCTTAATGTTGTAGTAGGTGTAAGTGGCCAGGCAGGATGCCATACCTCCCACATGACTCTCTACAAATAAGTACTTTTCACCCCTCACCCTACATTAAGACCATTAAGACTACAAATATTTTAAGGTAAGTAATGCTTGTACTGTATATGCATTTTATCGTTCTAGGGAGCTTTAAGCATCGTAGTATAGTATGTGTGGGTGGGGTGGCCAGGAGGGCTACCACACCTGACTTCTTAAGAGTAAATATTACTCACCTTTTGCCCTACATTAAGACTACAAATATTTTGAGGTAAATAATGAGTATACTGTGTGTGTATTTTACTTTTTAATGCCTAGTTCTATTGCTAACTTAATATATGTTAGTGTAAACTTGTTATCTGGCATTTATATGCATTTATAAATGGAAAAAAAATGGAGTTCTGCTTTCCGGCGAAGTCTGCTTTCTGGCGGTAGCCTGGAACCTAACCTGCCGAAAAAGTGGGGCCCTACTGTATATAATGTTTATTCTGTGTTCTGTGCCCTGTTCCTGCAAGAGAGAGACTGAGCTTTTTTTTCAGCCATTCATGGGTTGGTGGCTGAGCAAAATGTAGACAGTAAGCCTACATGGCTAGTTCCCATAGTTTCCACCAGAAGGCAAGCCCCTGGGTGGGGATACCCAGCTCTGCTTGCACCACGCCTTTCTCGCCCTCACTAGGCATCAATGTAACCTAGAGACAACAAGATGCAACTCCTCTCTCCCTCGCTGAGCATGGCCCTCTTGGGCCAGGGCAATTTAAACACACTGCTTGTGTACTGTGAACCGCAAATAAAGTAAGAAGCCACCGAAGCCTTATCATTGCTCCCCGCTTGCACAACGATGTAATTATTCCATGATAATATGTGTGTGTCTGTGTGTGAGGCCAAGTGGACGTGTGATTGTGTGTGTGAGGCCAGGTGGTGTGTGTGAGGTCAGGTGAGTTTGTGTGTGAGAGGCCAGGCAGGTGTGTGACACCTGTAAAACCAGCCAAGTGCTCAAAAGTTTAAATGTTATATTCATCAGTGCTTCAGGAATTAAACAGCACTTGGGAAAATCTTGGTATCTCTTAGAACTGTTGCAATAAATATCACCATTTTGTACAAGTTAATGTCACAAATGCAGTGTGTTTCAACTGAAAGATGGAGTCTCAAATGCCATTTAAAAGGTCTGGAATATTGTAACTAAAAGTATGTCAAAGTGAAACAATGTTAGGTAAAGTTAAAACAAGATCCTGGCACTGTACCCTTCAAGTGAAGTGAGGAAACCACCTCTTAAGAGGTATGTAAGTACCCCCTTCTTGTAATAAAATGGACATTTTTCCACTATAATCTACCTTGTCCATAATTACTATCACATTTGCTTTGTCTGTTTCCTAAGGCGAAATCTAGGATCTTTCCTTAATTCATGGTATAACTTAACAAATCTTTGGGGACAATTGTGTTGAAGAGGACAATTGTTGCAACACAATTGTCCACAAAGATTGTTAAGGTATACCATGAATTAAGGAAAGATCCTAGACTTCACCTTATAAAACAAAGCAAATACAATAGTAATTATGATCAAGGTAGATTTTAGTGGAAAAATAACATGTTATCAGAAGACATGGGAACTTACATGCCTCTTAACACTTTCAGTGAAGTGACTGAAATACTTGTCTTCAACTATACACTAGTGACCTCACAAAAATACTTGTGGTCAGTCTTTATTTGCAGACTTATAAAACTGCAAAGAAATAATATGGGATAAAGAATATTTGTACTTATATATTATGGTAAAATATCAATTGGGGAAACTCCTTAGAAAATATTTCTTTCCTACCTTTCCATCCACTGTATAATTTAATAAAATTTGGAATCTTCAGTATAAGGTTGAAAACAAAAAGCATAAACCAATGGAAATCTCCTTTACTTCCATTCAATCACTGGGTACAGTCGAGTCTGAGACTCCCAAGATCCAGCTTGTGGTACAACCTCCCTTCAGTCCTCTTGGCTAAGGCAACCACCTCTTGAACATACTAACCTTACAGTGTACAGTACAGGAATACATCACCAATATCTCCTGACAAACTCTTTAACAAATCTTTGTGGACGTTGTGTGATCGACGGTACGGTAGAGAAAATAAAGGGAAATGTCCTACCAAAGTCAAGTGTCCATACTTAAGGTATGCCATATTAAACTTGGCTGAACAAAAGTCAATGAAGAGGCAAGTCTTTGTCTGAAAATTAAAATACTACAGCAGTTAATGTATTAGCAATGACTCCTATGGTCAAAAACACTTACTTGTTGATGATCATTACTAGCCATTAACATAATCCACACTGCATACCTACTACTACCACCACTGCTTCATGCTATATTACAAATGATTTATTAGAAATAGCAAATGTCTCATGTTCTTAGTACAACATGGCATGCACTCTCAATATTTTATGATGTCCCAGAATACTACAACAATATATTTCAGAAATTTCCCTATATTCTTTAGAATATATCACTATGTTCATCAATATTTACTATACACTTTTGAATATATAACTTTTTTTTTACTATACACTTTAGAAAATATAATAATGATAAAATGAAGCACAGTGTGTTGTCCATAGCTACAAGAGTTAGGTAAATGTAATATTTTCATCATATATGAAGCTTAGAAATCTTTAAAAATTTCTTTAAACATTATTAGCAAGATTTTTTCTCAACATTACCCACTCAATATGCAGGAAAACACATAAAACAATTTCTAATGGCCAGGCATGTTGAGTATGTAAGAATGTGGAGATCATTATCATTGAGAAGTGCACCAACCAACACCACCTCACCTATAATGTTAGAGGGAGGGGTGATGTAACACCCCCACCTCCCCTATAGTGTCAGAGGAAGGGGTGATGTATCACCTGTCTCCTATAGTGAGTGGCAGTAGTGGTGTTACAACACCACAGTAGTGGTGTTACACCACCACAGTAGTGGTGTTACACCACCACAGTAGTGGTGTTACACCACCACAGTAGTGGTTTAACACCCCAACAGTAGTGGTGTAACACCACCACAGGAGTGGTTTAACAAGTCTCTCTGACACATCAGAATTTAATGTAGGGTTTTATATTTTTTTTTTAACCATACATGTATGTAGCTGACACCACAACTGGCAAACCCAATTTATACATCTGGCATTAGCTAAAATTACATCTAATTTCCACTAAATCACCTTCAACTTTTTAACAAGACATATATGAGCCAAATTGAACTCATTCAAGTGCCAATTCTCAGTATGTAGTTTATCTAGTCTGGTCCAAGGTCATCACAAGTTTGGTAACTTGAGGATCCAATCAATTTCTACTGTAACCTAATTTCTTTTCATCTGTACTGACAGAGGCACAGCTTCACATAATAAAAATGCCTTACTGTAATTAGCCAATTAAATGAGAATAACATAACTGTTTAGAAATACATATTTTTTGCCTAAATAAACTTATAATAATAAATTTAAATCTTGAAGTAACATTTTTAAAAATATTATACCTAAATGAATCCTATATAAAAAAAAAAATAGTATCCGCACAACTTATAAAAGAGTGCTGTCCAATTATCATATAATGATACTTAAAAAAAAGGAGCATCTATTAACTAGCTCTGGTTTACTTATCACAAGAAATTCTTATAACTATGAATACAACAATTCATTATCAGGAACCACAATCTGTCCAAAAGGACTGAGAATCTGGAATACTGAAAACCAATTTCAGATTCCAGACATTCTCCACTTGAGAGCCCCTAGATAACACACACAATAAACTCTACATTTCAAGTCTTCGCAAATTAGTCACAGCCAGTTGGTCCAATCTCCACCACAGATAACTGCTTTGTCATCCAAACACACCAAATCTTTCCCTGTGACTGGCAATGTGTCTCATACACTGCTCACTCTTCCACAGATCGCATGAGTAACATTTGCATCCAGATATGTACAGATCCAAACAAATTTATTTTCTGACCAATCAGTCTACATCAATCACCTCAATCAGTCTACAATCACTGAATATGGATATTTCTAATTAGTACATAAGAAAATCCATAAAATCATGCTTTAATTCACAAATACTGCAATACCTATATGGGTTAAATCTTAAATTATTGGGTTCCATTGAATTGGTTTCTGACAACATTCCAATATGTTCACGAGCATTGAATCAATCTTGCACTGAGCAACTGCTTAATGCCAACTAAGAACTACAAATCAAGTAGCAAGGTTCAAGAGTTATTCAGTGGACACAGCATTTAGGGATACCAAAAGAAAATAGTGTGGTCACTGAAATGTGCATGCAGGACCGCCTTTTTTTTGGGGGGAAAAAAATATGTATAAACAGTGTAATATGGGGCAAACTGGATGGAAGGTTCTGATACTGATGCTGCTATAACTTTGGTAAGATGCTTGTAAATGCTAATAAACAAGAAAATTCCATTGGCAATTTCCCCTTTAATTAATGACCTTGTATCATACTTCATGAAGAAGAGGAAGGCAAAATCTTTATTGATGACACACCTGAATAATAGGAAATGGTACTGCTGTTGTAGCACTGACATCAATTATTCTAATACAGGAATTTGGGCAGGTATTTTTCCACTAACCATTTCCATTGAATTGATTAGTCTCCAGAACTAGGGGGGCAAACTGCTTGACATATTAGAGGTTTGTTATGGGATCTATTCTTTTAGATTTTATTGAAAGACAAGAAGATTGCATGTGAAACACAAAGTAAGCGGGAATAAAACAGCCTGCTCATTAAAACCACTTGGATTGAAATTTTATGAACACAGTTTGGCTTTTTTTCATCCTAGTGGTTAACAGTGATTAAATTTAGAGCAGCACTCTTGTGAGACTTCCTCCTACTAGATTTAGTTATGTTTTATTACCCAACTGACCTGGTGGGTTTGGGTATGGTGGAGATGTTTTTCAGGTACATGTCTCACTGGTGGGGTGGACTGCGGCCCCTCACCCCGGCCACACAAAAGTACGACCGAGAATTGGCAGCCAGCCCTCTCCAGGCCCCACTGACGCAGCACTGGTGGGACGGCCATCATCCATGGGCTCTGTATCAGATGCTAGCACCGATACTTCTCCCATACATACAAATGGCAGGAATGTCCTCCACTGCCTGATAACAGGCTTTTCTGGACAGACCAGCATGCTGTACTTGGTGGAGTTGTGCCCCGCCATGCCCCCGCCCCACCCTCTACACCTGGTGCTGGCGGCCCACCCGCTTACACCTCAGCTCCACGACTGTGGATAGCTGTCGTGGTACCATTGCTGGTCCCCGCCTGCCCCGCCGTACTTGCTGCCGTTGGCCCCACTGTATGAGCTCAGCGGCTGCTGTGGGATAGGCTGGTTCCCCCAGCTAGCACCGGTGTTCTGGAACCGTCTCTTTGAGTCCCCCTCGTTCTGGTGCCCGCCATCCAACTTTCTTTTACCTGTAATGGATCAAGCTTCATCTCACTTATCTGACTGATCTCTACAATGGAAGAATTATATGCATCACAGGCTTTCCCCTGGCCTATTTCTCATCAAGTGATGGCACACTATGAAACATGATCTTTTAGTGTTGGTGGTGTAGGCACAAGATACAAGGGAGTGACGGCTCAAGACTCACCTGCTAGATTTGCCCCCCTGGCGGACCCTCTGAACCCCTGCCCCGCGCGTGGTGGCCGAGTCATACGCCCCCCCATGGCCCCCCCTCGGGGCACCATACCCCGCCCCCCACGGGGGGAGGGGACAGCGCCGCGGCCACGGTTCGCCATACCATACCCACGGCCAGCCTGAAAGCACAAGGCAACCCACAATCAGTGGTCAACCTCCCTCAAGAATGTAGTAATGTTCAAAGTAAAACTGAGACTTCGATAATGAGGTAAGCATTATGAGAGCAAGTACAGTATGCAGCAAGCTTGTAAAGGCTCTATATATACTAAAGCAAAGTACAAGTCACCATCCCTGAGCCAGAGGTGTGGTGCATAACGGGGTTCTAGAAGTAACTGGGGACAAGGTATTACCAGGAATGGTATGGCACGGGGCATGGTACCAAGTAGTGATTCTTGCTCCACTACTCACTTTGTAGTGCTATTATATACTCTATCAAATATTATCATGAGAATCGTTAATCTTCTTCCCGGCCATGTTTTAGCCACCATAGCCCCGAGCTGCTGGAATGCTGGCTCAGGCATGGGACCCAATAAAACGTGGCCTCACACTTCCTCAGCTCCCAAATGCTTGGAACAAACGCTTCTAACCACTTAAGACTCATTGCACACACTCTTGTAACCACAATAGTTCAAGAGCCATTCGCTTTTGCCAGTTAGGGAAGATTTGAGTATGCTTGGAGAAAATCATAGAAACTATTTGCATAGTGTAGTCCACTGCCTAAGTCAGTAGTATAGTGCATAGTTTTGCTCCTCTTTTTCTTTTACTTTTATCTCTCTTTTCCAAACTAAGAATAAACAATGTCACCTAAAGAAATTCATGGAGGGGTTTAAGATAGTCTCCGCTGAAGCCTACCAGTATGTAAAATTTCAAGATTATCACTTAGTAAGGCAAAGTCAAGAATAAAGAATCATGCTCTCAACTTTTCACGGGTCATAAAATATATTCTCATGCAGCCACAAGAAAGACGACTCTGGAGATGATTTCTGACCCACTAGACAAGCCTCAACATCCAGGCACTGGTATGGAGTGTGAGGCCACGCCATATATGACACTTCAATACTACAGTAACTGAGAATGGACACTGGGACCCACCGGCACTGATTTGGTGCGACCACGCCCCATAGGATACGGGGAGTAATCGTAATAGTAATCTTCATAACGGTAATAGTCGTCGTAATACGGGTCACTGTAGCCACCTTGATAATCTCCATAACCATAATAGTCGTAATCATAATCTAGAAATAATACCAAATGATGTTGATAGCTAATAACAGTAAAATTTAATTTCTTACTAACATCAAATATACTGTACTTTATATATGTACTAAAGAGGGCATGCCGGGAAGAACTAATCAATAAAAAATGATGTGTTGAGGTGATTTACAGGACAAGTGTGTGTACACATGATATTTGTAACTAAAGAAGGCAACCAATAAGCCAGAGTATCAAGACACAACTGCACAAACTGCATCTTCAAAGGACCACTACCAGGTACCTCTGAAAAGCAATTGGGGCCAGGAAGTTGAAGGGAAGAAGAGCAAGTCAATTCCATGACAACTAGTTTATTCTTTTCATATATTATGATACAGGGAAGTCTTTCAAATTTAGTTAACATAAAATTTCATACACAACTACTTTTAGCAAGTATTGCCAATATAACATAAGAAAAAATTACAAACAAAACAAGCCAATCCATGCATATACAGTTAAATATTTAAGAGCAATATTAAGCTCAATTTGCCTATTCCATTAATACAGGGGCCTGTCCCTGTACCTTAATGTCTAGTCTATCACTTTGTCCAAAAAATAAAGTTCTTAAGTAGAGCTTGTCAACAGTGGCTATAAACAGGAGTAATAACACTCCCAAAAAGGAGTGAGATCATTAGGCTTGTAATTCAAAATGGCAATATAAACAAGCAGAGCATTATCACTGGGACATTCATATATACAACTCTCAGCACCATTATTTGAAAATGATAATTACAGTACTTGATGTTCTGGTCCCATATTGATGAGCAACTCAATAGTACCAACTGTAGTTATTCCAGTAATAGTTGTATCCTGTGTTCTTTTGTGGTCTTGGACCCCAGTAATAGTTGTAATAGTTCCACCACTTACCATAGTCACTGCGACCGCCCCCTCGACCCCCTCCCCGCCCACCACGCAGCATGGCCGGGGGCACAGGCATCCTGCAATACAGACAATAACAATTCTTACAATAATGAACTTCTATACAACACATTTCACAAAGTTTACATTTTTTTAGCTAATCCTGTTCCTATGCTACACTGTGTAAAGCATAATAAACATATACACAACCAAAAGCCTTACAAGTTATCTTCCTAATATTTCAACTTTCAAATAAGTTGTTTTAATTTAGAAACATGCTATACAACTAATATTTCAACTTACAAGTTATAATCCTGATGTTTCAACTTACAAACACATTATGTTTTTTGTTTTTTCAACCTACAAGCAAGCTGTGTTCCTATTCAACTTGCATACACGTTATATTCCCAGGATTTTAATTTGCAAATTTTCTGCAGAAAACTAGTACAAAAGATGGTTATGTTTCATATGTTTGTACTGCAGATCTGATACATTTGTACGTACAGATATACATAACTTGGAGCATTAATAAGAATCACCCTTTACAGTACTTTTTATACACATTTCCTGTATACCTGGAGATGGTTTCAGGGACCAATGCCCCTGCAGTCTGGTCTGTGACTAGGCCTGTATGCATAATTATTACAGAGTAATTATCTATGTGTAATTATAGGAGTAGATATATACCATGGAGTTTTAATTCATCCAAACATTTTAAAGCCTTCCAGTGATTATGACACTACTTTCCAACTGTCTCTTCTCCAATGTTTTTTTATTATCATAATGGATGCTTTTAGTTCACATAAGTGCTAGTTCCAAAAAATCTTCTCTGTTTCCTTTTATCTTTGATTTTTTTTTTTTTAACATATCGGCCATCTCCCACAAAGGTAACGTAACCAAACATTCTTGCAGTACGTATCTTGCCAAAACTGCCCAGACGTCATCACAATTCATATGACCCTACAACATGCAATATCGCCAACCCTTACTGAAAGTGTAGGTGCTACACTTCCTACCTCCAGGACTCAAGTTTGGATGACCTGACACTCAAACAGTACATCAAGCCATAAGCAGCACTCACCTCCACCCACTCATATGTAACATGCTCACACATGCCTGCCAGATGTTCAAGCCCCTACAACTCTAACTTTTACCCCATCCTTTCAACCTTTCCTAGAATGACCCCTACTCCTCCTCCCTTCTACCCCAGATTCATAAACCCTCTTGGTTATTCTATTCTGCCCCATCCTCTTTAAATGTTCAAACTACTTCAACAAATCCTCCATGTCTCTTTAAATTATACCTTTATTGAACCTGCACTGTTTTCTTATTTCTACATCCCAAATTCTCTGCATAATGTTCACACCACACACTGCTCTCAAACATGACATTTCCACTGCCTCCAGTCTCCTCCTTGTTGCACTATTTAAACCCTGAGTCTCATACCCACATACAAGTACGTATTAGTACCACTATACCACTGATGGGTTGTGAGTTTTACTACACCTTCGTGTCTGGTGCTTTACCCATTTTCTTGCTTGCCACACACTTCTTAACACACCACCTACCTTTTGTCCCCTTCAAAAATCCCTAGTGCTTGATCTTGTCTTTCAGGGACCCTATCTGCCAATACCTCCACTGACAGATATCAATTCATTTAATTCTTCCATATGCCCTCCCTACAATCTGATATCCAGTCTTTCATTACCTTCTTTTTTTTGTTACCCTTGTAATCTTGCTCTTTTCTATGTTCACTTTAATTTTCTTCTTTTACATACACTCCAAAATTCATGCAGCAACTTTTGCAATTTCACCTCAAAATCTCTCATAAGAACTGTTATGACAATGCATATGATTATTACATCTTTTTCTTCTGTATTCCAAGCACTACATTTCCAGTGGCTTTAGTCTCTCTTTTTAATTCACGTTCTTAACTCCGAAATTCTTTAACTCTGATATGTAATTCTGTTTGGTTTATGTTTCTTAAGATGAAACCATAATGCAGTTCTACACTTCATTTTGCACCAATATATGAATTTTGTTTAAGCAATTGTTTATGCTTATAATGTAGCATACTTGTAGACTGTGGCAAAGTTCGTTACTACTGTATAAGACTATCACTACTGCATCCACACTAATCAAGCATTTTTGGACAACACCACAACCCAACCCATATTTTGGCCTACCACACAGGTCTTCTTCAGCAGACTGTAATCATGTGTATAATTGTACAGTGGAACCTCTGCTCACGAGTTTAGTCCATTCCATGACCTAGCTCATAACCCAATCTGCTCGTATGCTTAGTCAATCTTCCTCATTTAACCCTTAAATGGTCCAAACGTATATATACGTTCACGTGCGTAGCGCCCCAAACATATATATACGTTTCCTTTGTCATTCATTCAACATTGCCACGATAAGCCAGAGTCACCTAGGCATTAGAGAATGGGTGTGCGCACTCACTGTGTGCCATATTAAAATAATTGGGGATGCCTGGGTACCATATGCTCTTTTTACCTTTAAAAAAAAAAAAGTTTTTTTTTCTCTCAAAAAATTTGGGGTGCTACGCGAGTGAACGTATATATACGTTTGGACCGTTTAAGGGTTAAATTAACTGAAATGCCATTAATCTGTTTCAGCAGAATTCCTGCTCTCAGGAGGCAAAACAAAATACTTCAATACATATAATGTTAATATCAACTCTATGGTTTATTTATCTATCACAATTCATCTAATAACACAGAAACCTGATACATATACTCTAGAATGAATAAAATATGTCATTGTGTGACAAGTGGTGGCGGCCATTCCCGCTCTGAAAACATCTTCCCATACTTCCCCTCGCTTGTGTTTATCTATGATTTCATGCTTTACTTCCATGGACATCATCTTTTTCTTCTCAGCACTGTCCTTTGTACTTACTTTCTTAGAACCCATGGTTAGGAAAAAGGTATTTGGCAAAATAACTGCACAAAACATAAGCAAAACACGAGAGAAATCTTTCCACCATGAGGTAAGCATGTGCACTGGTGATGGTGAGCAGTGTTGTGGTATTCACTGTGCCATTTAGTGGCAGCATTCTGAAGCTCACTTGTTATTATATTATTATAATTACTATCATATTATTATTATACGTATTATTATTACATGTATTATATGTTATATTACATTATTATTATTATTATATGTTATGTTACATTATTATTATAATGGGGAAGCGCTAAACCTGTAGGATTATACAGTACCTGTGGGGGAGAGGGAATGGAAGGTACTATTCCAGCTTAATTTAGGGAACTGGAGCACTGATACAATTCTCTAGATCAAGAGCCCCTCACCAGTGTCAAGGAACCTCCCTTGTGGGGAAAGCTCACAACCTGAATTTTGGTTTGCATCCAGGAGCAAAAAATTGACCAAGCGACAGCTTGTATCCTGAAAAACTTGCATGATGGTGGGGCACTTGTAAGCAGAGGTTCCACTGTATAATTTTTATCAAAATTTTCTAAAATTTCATGGAAATTTATATTATTTTGGGTCTTACTTAAAGCCTGGCTCACTTCATCAAAATGATTTGGTTTTCTACTGAGCGTAAGATTATTTAGCATCATGTAAAAACATGTAGTCATGTAGTTACTTATATATGAATATTATAAAATGTTAAAACTGGTGCTAGTGGAAAATCAGCAATGACTGTCCCATTAATACACTTTTCCTTCACAGACAAAATTTCTCCCTATTTTAGTGGGCAAAATTAGACTTTTACAGAGAATTCCACAAGAAATTTTAAAGCAAAAATTTAATAAATTGATTCAGCACAATTGGTTCTACATTGTATACAAATGCACAACTTAAGTGTCTGTTAACAAGTTGTTTTACAGACATTTTATGACTTTCATCTGCCTTTTTCAGTTTTATGAACACTAAATTCACCCAAAAGACTGGTATACTTGTAAGGTCCTCCAAACAAACTGTATACCTATATACACGTTATCGTGAAACACAGCCGGAACAATGTTGCAGTTTTATCTTTATTAAACAACAACTTTCACGACCTCCTCACCACTTGTAAATACTTCAGTTGACCTTCTCCTCCTGTCTTCTCTTTGATACTGAATGATCCTTTTTAAAGTGTGGATCTGTACCCCTTGTACTAGCAACCCCTGCACCAGCAACCCCCGCACCATTAATACCCGTAACAGCAGCCCCTGCAGCAAACCTTTGCACAAGTAATCACTGCACCAGCAACCCCTGCACCAGCAACCCCCACACCATTAATACCCGTAACAGCAGCCCCTGCAGCAAACCTTTGCACAAGTAATCACTGCACCAGCAACCCCTGCACCAGCAACCTTTGCACCAGCAGCCCCTGCACCAACAACCACTGCACCCACAGCCCCTGCAACAGCAATCATGGCACCAGTAATCCCCACACCAACAGCTCCTGCACCAGCAACCCCTGCACCAGCAACCATGGCACCAGTAATCCCCACACAAACAGCCCCTGCACTAAGAACCTTTGCACCAGCAGCCCCCTGCACCAATAACCTTTGCAAGAGCAACCTTTGTACCAGCAACTCCTGCACCAGCAACCTTTGCACCAGAATCCCGTGCACCAACAACCACTGCACCAGCAGCCCCAGCAGCCCCCACACCAGTAACCCTTGCATCAGGAACCCCTGCACCAGCTACTCCAGCACCAGCAACTCCAGCACCAGCAACCCCTGTACGAGCATCCCTTGCACCAGCAGCCCCTGCACCAGCAACCCTTGCACCAGCAGCCCCTGCACCAGCAACCCTTGCACCAGCAGCCCCTGCACCAACAACACCTGTACCAGCAACCCTTGCATCAGGAACCCTTGCACCAGCAACCCTTGCACCAGCAGCCCCTGCACAAACAGCCAATTCAACAGCAACTCCTGCACCAGCAACCATTGCACTAGCAGTGCCTGCACCAACAACCCTTGCACCAGCAACCCTTGCACCAGCAGTGCCTGCACCAGTAGTGCCTGCACCAGCAGCCCCTGCACCATCAACCCATGCATCAGCAGCCCCTGCACCAGCAACCCTTGCATCAGCAGCCCCTGCACGAGCAACTCCTGAACGAGCAACTCCTGCACCAGCAACCCCTGTACCAGCAACTCCTGCAAGAGCAACCCCTGCACGAGCAACCCCTGCACCAGCAACCCCTGCACGAGCAACCCCTGCACCAGCAACTCCTGCACGAGCAACCCCTGCACCAGCAACTCCTGCAGAGCATCCCCTGGATCAGCAACCCCTGCACCAGTAACTCCTGCACGAGCATCCCCTGGATCAGCAACCCCTGCACCAGTGTTGCAACCCCTGAATGGGTTGCAATGATTATTATGTATATATATATAATGTATATTACCTTTTCATATAATTTTATATTGCTTATATTTGCGATAATAGCTAAATCGTAAATGTATTGCTTTATAGTATTGTTATTTGACTTATGTTGTTAGAATGTAACATATTAAGTGCTCAGTTCAAGTCTTGATTGTCAAACTACTGTAATTATTGCTTGTAGCTCGTTAGACTGCCGGCTTCTGAGCTGCAGTTGTCCATGTAGCTATCACGTGATCGAGGGGGGGGGGGTGTCCTCACCTCGCCTAAAGTATTCAGTCTGCTCTAGACTCTCTTGGTGGTTGGACAGAATGTCTGTCTCATTATTCTTGTTAGTTCTGTAGAACTCTGTTCACAGAACCTTGTACAGTGGACCCCCGCATACCGGACGCTTTGATCGCTAAAATTTTGCCTCGCATATCGCCCAAAAACCCGCTCACCGCCCTTCGTCCGAGACGCGTCCAATGTGCGGCCTAAGCCAGCCTCATATGTTCCGCCGGTGGCATTGTTTACCAGCCAGCCTCCGCGGTAACATCCAAGCATACAATCGGAATATTTCGTATTATTACAGTGTTTTCGGTGCTTTATCTGGAAAATAAGTGACCATGGGCCCCAAGAAAGCTTCTAGTTCCAACCCTACAGCAATAAGGGTTAGAATTCCAATAGAGATGAAGAAAGAGATCATTGATAAGTATGAAAGTGGAGTGCGTATTGCCGACCTGGTCAGGTTGTACAAGAAACCCAAATCAACCATCTCTACTATTGTGGGCAACAGAAAGGCAATCAAGGAAGCTGTTCTTGCCAAAGGTTTAACTGTGTTTTCGAAACAGAGATCGCAAGTGATGGAAGATGTCGAGAGACTCTTATTGGTGTGGATAAATGAAAAACAGCTAGCAGGAGATAGCGTTTCTCAAGCGATCATAAGCGAAAAGGCTAGGAAGTTGCATGAGGATTTAATTAAAAAAAGGCCTGCAACTAGTGATGATGTGAGTGAATTTAAGGCCAGCAAAGGTTGGTTTGAGAGATTTAAGAAGCGTAGTGGCATACATAGTGTGATAAGGCATGGTGAGGCTGCCAGTTCGGACCACAAAGCGGCTGAAAAATATGTGCAGGAATTCAAGGAGTGCATAGACAGTGAAGGACTGAAACCTGAACAAGTGTTTAATTGTGATGAAACAGGCCTGTTTTGGAAGAAAATGCCAAGCAGGACCTACATTACTCAGGAGGAAAAGGCACTCCCAGGACATAAGCCTATGAAAGACAGGCTTACTTTGTTGATGTGTTCCAATGCTACTGGTGATTGCAAAGTGAAGCCTTTATTAGTGTATCACTCTGAAACTCCCAGACCGTTCAGGCAAAAGAATGTCCTCAAGGAAAATTTGTGTGTGCTGTGGAGGGCAAACAGTAAGGCATGGGTCACTAGGGCCTTTTTCTATGACTGGTTACACCATGCATTTGCCCCCAATGTGAAAGATTAGCTAACTGAAAAGAAATTAGAACTTAAGTGCCTCCTGGTGTTAGACAATGCCCCTGGTCATCCTACAGACGTGGCAGAGCGACTTTATGGGGACATGAAATTCATTAAGGTGAAGTTTTTGCCTCCTAATACCACTCCTCTCCTGCAGCCCATGGACCAGCAGGTTATTGCAAACTTCAAAAAACTGTACACAAAAGCTCTGTTTGAAAGGTGCTTTGAAGTGACCTCAGAAACTCAACTGACTCTAAGAGACTTTTGGAGAGATCACTTTAATATCCTCAATTGCGTAAACCTTATAGGTAAGGCTTGGGAGGGAGTGACTAAGAAGACCTTGAACTCTGCTTGGAAGAAACTGTGGCCAGAATGTGTAGACAAAAGGGATTTTGAAGGGTTTGAGGCTAACCCTGAGAGGAGTATGCCAGTTGAGGAATCAATTGTGGCATTGGGGAAGTCCTTGGGGTTGGAGGTTAGTGGGGATGATGTGGAAGAGTTGGTGGAGGAGGACAATGAAGAACTAACCACTGATGAGCTGATAGATCAACTTCAAGAGCAAGAGGCCAGACCTGAGGAAACTGGTTCAAAGGACGGGAGAGAGAAATTGAAGGAATTGCCTACTACAAAGATTAAGGAAATCTGTGCAATGTGGCTGAAAGTGCAAACCTTTATGGATGAAAATCACCCTCACACAGCTATTGCAAGCCGTGCTGGTGACTATTACACTGACAATGTTGTGAAACACTTTAGGGAAGTCACAAAGGAACGAGAGGTACAGGCCACTATGGACAGATATGTTGTGCGAAAGAAGTCCAGTGACTCTGAAGCTGGTCCTAGTGGCATTAAAAGAAGAAGGGAAGTAACCCCAGAAAAGGACTCGACACCTCAAGTCTTAATGGAAGGGGATTCCCCTTCTAAACACTAACACTCTCTCCCCTCCTCCCATCCCATCAATCATCACCAGATCTTCAATAAAAGTAAGTGTCATGTAATTGTGCATGCCTTTTTCAGTTTGTGTGTATTAAAATTAACATTTCATGTGGTAAAATTTTTTTTTTTCATACTTTTGGGTGTCTTGCACGGATTAATTTGATTTCCATTATTTCTTATGGGGAAAATTCATTCGCATACCGAACATTTCGCATAACAGCCAGCCCTCTTGCACGGATTAAGGTCGCTATGCGGGGGTCCACTGTATAGACTTAGTGATTTTCGACGTTGTACTGAGGTTGTGTGTCGCATAGACACTCTGAGTATCTCAGGTCCTGAGCTTTAGCTTCTCACCTAATTTATACTGGTTTCTGTGTATTATCACAGTCGGGGATTTTCTTATGCTGAACTTAGATTCAGTAGTATGGGAGTTTTGTGACTTTTGTGGAGGATCTGCTGAAGGTCCCTACTTAGTGTCGTTATATTAGCTCCTTGTCCTGATTGTGTCGCAGTTGCTTGTTGTATTGCTATTGGGCTTAGCATTCTTTTTTGTTCAAGCAGACTGTTCTGGTTGCCAGTCGGTTAAGAAGTTAGTTTATGAGAGGACTTTGTTAGTCACTTGTTTAAGTCTAGTCGAGTCGTGAGACATAGTGAACTACTTAGAGCACTTACACACATACACACTTACTTGTACATATTTGTAATATCTTATTAAATGTTAATGTACCAGACGGTACTTAAGAATTATAAATGTGATATGTGCTTTCAGCACAATAATATTGTACTCGAGAGAAGTGATATTATTTTGATTACTGTGATTAATTTAATTTAATTTAATTTGATAATATACCACTAGACTTAATAAATTTATTAAATTTTAATTTCTCTAGTTAGTAGCCTACCAGTTGTAATCCCGAAGCACTATTGAATCATACTGATCTCTAATGGATAATTGGACAAGGATACTGACTACTTGTTACGAAAACCCAGTAACAGGCTGGATGCTAGAAGGGCAGTCCTTTCTAGTATTCACTGGAGATCTCTAAGCTTTTAGATTCGCATTTTTTGTAACAACCAGCAACTCCTGCACGAGCATCCCCTGCACCAGCAGCTCCTGCACGAGCAACCCCTGTGCCAGCAACTCCTGCACCAGCAACTCCTGCACGAGCAACCCCTGTGCCAGCAACTCCTGCACCAGCAACTCCTGTACAAGCAACCCCTGCACCAGCAACTCCTGCACGAGCAACCCCTGTGCCAGCAACTCCTGCACCAGCAACTCCTGCACGAGCAACCCCTGTGCCAGCAACTCCTGCACCAGCAACCCCTGTACCGGCAACTCCTGCACCAGCAACTCCTGTACGAGCAACCCATGGATCAGCAACCCCTGCACCAGTAACTCCTGCATAAGCATCCCCTGCACCAGCAACCCTGCAATCAACATTGTTGGTTAAGCTTGTCTTTTACTTCTGGATGTAATCAGACTGATGGATTGATTATGTCAACTCCAGGCTGAGGGACCGATTAACTCCTTCTAATCTTCACAATTCTTCTCTGTATAGGACTGATGAAGCCAATGTGAGGTGAAACCTTTCCTCAGTAAAGATATCCAAGTGTAGCACCTGTGTCTTAATTTATCAATTTGTGGCTTCTCTGAGTCATTCATCTAAAATGTTTAGCAACACATCATATCATAAATATCATAAACTAATCAACATACAGTAAACCATCGATAAAACAGACTTTTATACATCAGATATCAGCTAAAACAGACAAATCTGACTGAACAAAAGTTCAGCAAATACGCTGAAAGATGTGTCCCATAATACTAACAATGCTGTTGACCAAACTTAAGTGTGGGACGGAGGTCCAGTCTGGTTGTACCTGGGATAAAGACGACCAACTCTCATCCATTACAAATGTATCTGGTCCAGATTTCATTCACTACCACCATTCAATAAAACCATGGATGGTAGTATACGACGGTGATAGTGGATGATAGCAATGGAAGGTAGCAGAAGATGGTGTGTGATGGTGACAGTGGATGGTGGTGTGTGATGGTGGCAGTGGATGGTGGTGTGTGATGGTGGCAGTGGATGGTGGTGTGTGATGGTGCCAGTTGATGGTGGTGTGTGATGGTGGCAGTGGATGGTGGTGTGTGATGGTGGCAGTGGATGGTGGTGTGTGATGGTGCCAGTTGATGGTGGTGTGTGATGGTGGCAGTGGATGGTGGTGTGTGATGGTGGTGTGTGATGGTGGCAGTGGATGGTGGTGTGTGATGGTGCCAGTTGATGGTGGTGTGTAATGGTGGCAGTTGGTGGTGGTGTGTGATGGTGGCAGTTGATGGTGATGTGTGATGGAGGCAGTTGATGGTGGTGTGTGATGCTGGAAGTTGATGGTGGTGTGTGATGGTGGCATTTGATGGTGGTGTGTGATGGTGGCAGTTGATGGTGGCAGTTGATGGTGTCAGTTGATGGTGGTGTGTGATGGTGCCAGTTGATGGTGGTGTGTGATGGTGGTGTGTGATGGTGGTGTGTGATGGTGGCAGTTGAAGGTGGTGTGTGATGGTGCCAGCTGATGGCGGTGTGTGATGGTGCCAGGTGATAGTGTGTGATGGTGGCAGTGGATGGTGGTGTGTGATGGTGGGAGTGGATGGTGGTGTCTGATGGTGGCAGTGGATGGTAGTTTATAATGGTGGCAGTGCATGGTGTGTGATGGTGGCAATGGATGGTGGTGTGTGATGGTGGCAGTGAATGGTAGTGTGTGATGGTGGCAGTGAATGGTAGTGTGTGATGATGGCAGTGGATGGTGGTTTATAATGGTGGCAGTGCATGGTGTGTGATGGAGGCAGTGGATGGTGGTGTCTGATGGTGGCAGTGGATGGTGGTGTGTGATGGTGGCAGTGGATGGTGGTGTGTGATGGTGGCAGTGGATGGTGGTGTGTGATGGCGGCAGTGCATGATAGTGTGTGATGGTGGTAGTGGATGGTGTGTGATGGTGGCAGTAGATGGTGCTGTGTGATGGAGGCAGTTAATGGTGTGTGATAGTGGCAGTGGATGGTGGAACATGTTGGTGGCAGTGGACGGTAGTGTGTGATGATGGCAGTGGACGGTGGTGTGTGATGGTGGAAGTGGATGGTTGTGTGATGGTGGCAGTGCATGGTGTGTGATGGTGGCAGTGGATGGTGGTGTGTGATGGTGGTGTGTGATGGTGGCAGTGGATGGTGGTGTGTGATGGTAGCAGTGGATGGTGGCGTGTGATGGCGGCAGTAAATGGTGGTGTGTGATGGTGGCAGTGCATGGTAGTGTGTGATGGTGGCAGTGAATGGTAGTGTGTGATGGTGGCAGTGAATGGTAGTGTGTGATGATGGCAGTAAATGGTAGTGTCTGTTGATGGCAGTGAATGGTACTATCTGGTGATGGCAGTGGATGGTAGCGTGTGATGGTGGAAGTGGATGGTGATACATGATGGTGACAGAGGATGGTCGTATGTCATGGTGGCAGTGGATGGTGGAGCGTGATGGTGGCAGTGGATGGAGTGTGATGGTGGAAGTGGATGGTGGTGTGACATGGTGGCAGTGGATGTTAGCGTGTGATGGTGGCAGTGGAAGATAAGTGTGTGATGGTTGCAGTGGATGGTGGAGTGTGATGGTGGCAGTGGATGGAGTGTGATGGTGGCAGTGGATGAGTGTGATGGTGGCAGTGGATGTGGAGTGTGATGGAGCAGTGGATGGTGTGTGATGGTGGCAGTGGCTGGTGGTGTGACATGGTTGTAGTGGATGGTAGTGTGTGATGGTGGCAGTGGATGGTAGTGTGTAATGGTGGCAGTGGATGGTAGTGTGTGATGGTTGCAGTGGATGGTGGAGTGTGATGGTGGCAGTGGATGATAGCATGTGATGGTGGCAGTGGATGGAAGAGTGTGATGGTGGCAGTGGATGGTGGAGTGTGATGGTGGCAGTGGATGGTGGAGTGTGATGGTGGCAGTGGATGTTTGTGTGATGGTGGCAGTGGGTGGAAGAGTGTGATGGTGGCAGTGGATGGTGGAGTGTGATGGTGGCAGTGGATGGTAGTGTGTGATGGTGGCAGTTGTTGGTGGAGTGTGATGGTGGCAATGGATGGTAATGTGTGATGGTTGCAGTGGATGGTGGAGTTTGGTGGTGGCAGTGGATGATAGTGTGTGATGGTGGCAGTGGACGGTGGAGTGTGATGATGGCAGTGGAGTAGTGTGTGATGGTGGCAGTGGATGGTGATACGTGATGTTGACAGTGGATGTCAGTTAATGAAGGTGGCAGTGGATGGTGGAGTGTGATGGTGGCAGTGGATGGAATGTGATGGTGGTAGTGGATGGTGGTGTGTGATAGTTGCAGTAGATGGTGGAGTGTGATGGTGGCAGTGGATGTTACCATGTGATGGTGGCAGTGGATGGTGGAGTGTGATGGTGGCAGTGGATGTTTGTGTGATGGTGGAAGTGGGTGGAAGAGTGTGATGGTGGCAGTGGATGGTGGAGTGTGATGGTGGCAGTGGATGGTAGTGTGTGATGGTGGCAGTTGTTGGTGGAGTGTGATGGTGGCAATGGATGGTAATGTGTGATGGTTGCAGTGGATGGTGGAGTTTGGTGGTGGCAGTGGATGATAGTGTGTGATGGTGGCAGTGGACGGTGGAGTGTGATGATGGCAGTGGAGTAGTGTGTGATGGTGGCAGTGGATGGTGATACGTGATGTTGACAGTGGATGTCAGTTAATGAAGGTGGCAGTGGATGGTGGAGTGTGATGGTGGCAGTGGATGGTGGTGTGTGATAGTTGCAGTAGATGGTGGAGTGTGATGGTGGCAGTGGATGTTAGCATGTGATGGTGGCAGTGGATGGTGGCAATGGATGGTGGTGTGTGACGGTGACAATGGATGGTGGAGTGTGATGGTGGCAGTGGATGATGGAGTTTGATGGTGGCGTTGGATGGTGGGGTGTGATGGTGGCAATGGATGGCGGCAGTGGATGGTAGTGTGTAACGATGGCAGTGGACGGTGGAGTGTGATGGTGGCAGTGGATGGTGGAGTGTAATGGTGGCAATGGATGGTAGTGTGTAATGATGGCAGTGGATGATGGCAGTGGATGGTGGCAGTGGATCGTGGTGTTTGATGGTGGCAGTGGATGTTGGTGTGTGATGGTGGCAGTGGATGGTGGTACGTCATGGTGGCAGTGGATGGTGGTACGTCATGGTGGCAGTGGATGGTGGTACGTCATGGTGGCAGTGGATGGTGGTACGTCATGGTGGCAGTGGATGGTGGTACGTCATGGTGGCAGTGGATGGTGGTACGTCATGGTGGCAGTGGATGGTGGTACGTCATGGTGGCAGTGGATGGTGGGGTGTGATGGTGGCAGTGGATGGGGGAGTGTGATGGTGGCAGTGGATGGTGGAGTGTGATGGTGGCAGTGGATGGTGGAGTGATGGTGGCAGTGGATGGTGGAGCATGATGGTGGCAGTGGATCGTGGTGTGTGATGGTGGCAGTGGATGGTGGTACGTCATGGTGGCAGTGTATGGTGGCAGTGGATGGTGAAGTGTGATGGTGGCAGTGGATGGTGGAGCGTGATGGTGGCAGTGGATGGTGGGAGTGGATCGTGGTGTGTGATGGTGGCAGTGGATGGTGGAGTGTGATGGTGGCAGTGGATGGTGGAGTGTGATGGTGGCAGTGGATGGTGGAGTGTGATGATGGCAGTGGATCGTGGTGTTTGATGGTGGCAGTGGATGGTGGTGTTTAGTGGAGTGGATGGCAGTGTATGGTGGCAGTGGATGGTGGAGTGTGATGGTGGCAGTGGATGGTGGAGCGTGATGGTGGCAGTGGATGGTGGTGTGTGATGGTGGCAGTGGATGGTGGCAGTGGATGGTGGCAGTGGATGGTGGCAGTGGATGGTGGCAGTGGATGGTGGCAGTGGATGGTGGCAATGTGATGGTGGCAGTGGATGGTGGAGTGCGATGGTGGCAGTGGATGGTGAAGTGTGATGGTGGATGTGGATGGTGGTGTGTGATGGTGGGAGTGGATCGTGGTGTGTGATGGTGGCAGTGGATGGTGGAGTGTGATGGTGGCAGTGGATGGTGGAGTGTGATGGTGGCAGTGGATCGTGGTGTTTGATGGTGGCAGTGGATGGTGGAGCGTGATGGTGGCAGTGGATGGTGGTGTTTAATGGTGGCAGTGGATGGCAGTGTGTGATGGTGGCAGTGGATGGTAGTAGGGAATGGTGGCAGTGGATGGTAGCAGGGGATGGTGGCAATGGATGGTGGCGTTTGATGGATGGTGGCAGTGGATGGTGGCAGTGGATGGTGGAGTGTGATGGTGGCAGTGGATGGTGGCGCGATGGTGGATGGATGGCAGTGGATGGTGGCAGTGGATGGTGGCAGTGGATGATGGCAGTGGATGGTGGCAGTGCGATGGTGGCAGTGGATGGTGGAGTGTGATGGTGGCAGTGGATGGTGGAGCACGATGGTGGCAGTGGATTGTGGAATGTGATGGTGGCAGTGGATGGTGGCAGTGGATGGTGGCAGTGGATGGTGGCAGTGGATGGTGTCAGTGGATGGTGGCAGTGGATGGTGTCAGTGGATGGTGGCAGTGGATGGTGTCAGTGGATGGTGGCAGTGGATGGTGGCAGTGGATGGTGGCAGTGGATGGTGTCAGTGGATGGTGGCAGTGGATGGTGGAGTGTGATGGTGGCAGTGGATGGTGGAGTGTGATGGTGGCAGTGGATGGTGGAGTGTGATGGTGGCAGTGAATGGTGGAGTGTGATGGTGACAGTGGATGGTGGAGTGTGATGGTGACAGTGGATGGTGGAGCGTGATGGTGGCAGTGGATGGTGGTGTTTAATGGTGGCAGTGGATGGCAGTGTGTGATGGTGGCAGTGGATGGTAGAGTGTGATGGTGGCAGTGGATGGTGGAGCGTGATGGTGGCAGTGGATCGTGGTGTTTGATGGTGGCAGTGGATGGTGGCAGTGGATGGTGGAGTGTGATGGTGGCAGTGGATGGTGGAGCGCGATGGTGGCAGTGGATCGCAGTGTTTGGTGGCAGTGGATGGTGGAATGTGATGGTGGCAGTGGATGGTGGAGTGCGATGGTGGCAGTGGATGGTGGAGTGTGATGGTGGCAGTGGATGGTGGAGTGTGATGGTGGCAGTGGATGGTGGAGTGTGATGGTGGCAGTGGATGGTGGAGTGTGATGGTGGCAGTGAATGGTGGAGTGTGATGGTGACAGTGGATGGTGGAGTGTGATGGTGGAGTGTGATGGTGGCAGTGGATGGTGGAGTGTGATGGTGGCAGTGGATGGTGGAGTGTGATGGTGGCAGTGGATGGTGGAGTGTGATGGTGGCAGTGGATGGTGGAGTGTGATGGTGGCAGTGGATGGTGGAGTGTGATGGTGGCAGTGGATGGTGGAGTGTGATGGTGGCAGTGGATGGTGGAGTGTGATGGTGGCAGTGCATGGTGGAATGTGATAGTGGCAGTGGATGGTGGTGTGAGATGGTGGTGTGAGATGGTGGTAGTGGATGGTGGTGTGTGATGGTGACAGTCGTTAGTAGTGTCTGATGGCTTGTGACGTTTGATGGTGCAGTGGATGGTAGTGTGTGATTGTGGCAGTGGATGGTGGTGTGTGATGGTGGCGGAGGATGGTGGAGTGTGATGGTGGCAATGGATGGTGTGTGATGGTGGCAATAGATGGTGGTGTGTGATGGTGGCAATGGATGGTGGTGTGTGATGGTGGAGTGTGATGGTGGCAGTGGATGGTGGAGAGTGATAGTGACAGTGGATGGTAGTGTGTGATGGTGGCAGTAGATTGTGGAGTGTGATGGTGGCAGTGGGTGGTGGTGTGTGATGGTGGCAGTGGACGGTGGTGTGTGATGTTGGCAGAGGATGGTGGAGTGTGATGGTGGCAGAGGATGGTGGAGTGTGATGGTGGCAATGGATGGTGGTATGTGATGGTGGCAGTGGATGGTAGTGAGTGATGGTGGCAGTGGATTGTGGAGCGTGATGGTGGCAGTGGATGGTAGTGTGTGATGGTGGCAGTGGATGGTGGTGTGTGATGGTGGCAGTGGATGGTGGGGTGTGAGGGGTATCAGTGGATGGTGGTGTCTGATGGTGGCAGTGGATAGAGGTGTGTGATGGTGGCAGTGGATGCTGGTGTGTGGTGGTGGCAGTGGATGGTGGGGTGAGAGGGGTATCAGTGGATGGTGTGTCTGATGGTGGCAGCGGATGGAGGTGTGTGATGGTGGCAATGGATGGTAGTGTGATGGAGGCAGTGGATGGTAATGTGATAGTGGCAGTGGATGGTAGTGTGTGATGGTGGGAGTGGATGGTAGTGTCACGGTGGCACTGGATGGTGGTGTGTGATAGAAGCAGTAGATGGTGGTATGTGATGGTGACAGTGGATGGTAGTGTGTGATAGTGGCAGTGGATGGTAGTGTGATGGTGGCAGTGGATGGTGCTGTGTGATGGTGTTAGCCGATGGTGGTGGGTGATGGTTGCAGTGGATGGTGGTGTGTGATGGTGGCAGTGGATAGTGGTGTGTGATGGTGGCAGTGGATGTTAGTGAGTGATGGTGGCTGGATGGTAGTGTGTGATGGTGGCAGTGGATGGTGGAGTGTGATGGTGGCAGTGAATGGTGGAGTTTGATGGTGGCAGTGGATGGTGGTGTGTGATGGTGGCAGTGGATGGTGGTGTGTGATGGTGGCAGTGGATGGTGGTGTGTGAGGGTGGTAGTGGATGGTGGTGTGTGAGGGTGGCAGCGGATGGTGGTGTGTGATGGTGGCAGTGGATGGTGGTGTGTGATGGTGGCAGTGGATGGTGGTGTGTGAGGGTGGTAGTGGATGGTGGTGTGTGAGGGTGGCAGTGTATGGTGGTGTGTGATGGTGGCAGTGGATGGTGTGTGACGGTTCCAGTGGATGGTGGTGTTTAATGGTGGGAGTGGATGGTGTTTGATAGTGACAGTGGATGATGGTGTTTGATGGTGGCAGTGGATGGTGGTATGTGATGGTGGCAGTGGATGGTGGTGTGTGTGGGTGGCAGTGGATGGTAGTGTGTGAAGATGGTAGTGGATGGTAGCGTGTGATGGTGGCAGTGGATGGTGGCAGTGGATGGTAGTGTGTGATGGTGGCAGTGGATGGTAGTGTGTGATGGTGGCAGTGAATGGTGTGATGGTGGCAGTGGATGGTGTGTGATGGTGGCAGTGGACGGAAGCGTGTGATGGTGGCAGTGAAGGTTAGTGTCTGATGGTGGCAGTGGATGGTGGAACGTGATGGTGGCAGTGGATGGTGGAGTGTGATGGTGGCAGTGGATGATAATATGAGATGGTGGCAGAGGATGGTGATACGTGATGATGGTGGTATGTGATGGTGGCAGTGGATGGTGGTGTGTGTGGGTGGCAGTGGATGGTAGTGTGTGAAGATGGTAGTGGATGGTAGCGTGTGATGGTGGCAGTGGATGGTGGCAGTGGATGGTAGTGTGTGATGGTGGCAGTGGATGGTAGTGTGTGATGGTGGCAGTGAATGGTGTGATGGTGGCAGTGGATGGTGTGTGATGGTGGCAGTGGACGGAAGCGTGTGATGGTGGCAGTGAAGGTTAGTGTCTGATGGTGGCAGTGGATGGTGGAACGTGATGGTGGCAGTGGATGGTGGAGTGTGATGGTGGCAGTGGATGATAATGAGATGGTGGCAGAGGATGGTGATACGTGATGATGGCAGTGGATGGTAGTGTGTGATGGTGGCAGTGGATGGAGTGTGAAAGTGGTAGTGGATGGTGGCAGTGGATGGTGTGTGACGGTGGCAGTGGATGGTGTGTGATGGTGGCAGTGGAGTGCTGTGTTATGGGGGCAGTGGATGGTAGTGATGGTGGCAGTGGATGGTGGTGTGTGATGGTGGCAGTGGATGGCAGAATGTGATGGTGGCAGTGGATGGTGGAGTGTGATGGTGGCAGCGGATGGTAGTGTGATGGTGGCAGTGGATGGTGTGTGATGGTGGCAGTGGATGGTATGTTATGGTGGCAGTGGATGGTGGTGTTTGATGGTGGCAATGGGTTGTGTTTCATGGTGACAGTGGATGGTGGTGTGTGATGGTGACAGTGGATGGTGGTGTGTGATAGTTGTAGTGGATGGTAGTGTGTGAAGGTGACAGTGGATGGAGGCAGTGAATGGTAATGTCTGATGGTGGCAGTGGATGGTTGTACGTGATGGTGGTACGTGATAGTGGTGGTGGATGGTGGAGTGTGATGGTGGCAGTGGATGATAATGTGTGATGGTGGCAGTGGATGGTGGAACGTGATGGCAGTGGATGGTGTGTGATGGTGGCAGTGTATGGTAGTGTCTGATGGTGGCAGTGTATGGTAGTGTCTGATGGTGGCAGTGGATGGTGGAACGTGATAGTGGCAGTGGATTGTGGAATGTGATGGTGGCAGTGGATGGTGGAGTGTAATGGTGGCAGTGGATGGTGGAGATTGATGGTGGCAGTGGATGGTGGTGTGTGATGGTGGCAGTGGATGTTGGTACGTGATGGTAGTGGGTGATGGTGGCAGTGGATGGTGGAGTGTGATGGTGGCAGTGGATGGTGGAGATTGATGGTGGCAGTGGATGGTGGTGTGTGATGGTGGCAGTGGATGTTGGTGTGTGATGGTGGCAGTTGATGGTGTGATGGTGGCAATGGATGGTAATGTTTGATGGTGGCAGTGGATGGTAGTGTGAACGTGGCAGTGGATGGTGGTGTGTGATAGTTGCAGTGGATAGTGGTATGTGATGGCGGCAGTGGATGGTAGTGTGTGATGTTGGCCGTGGATGGGGGAGTGTGATGGTGGCAGTGGATGTTAGCGTCTGATGGTGGAAGTGGATGGTGGAGTTTGATGATGGCAGTGGATGTTAGTGTCTGATGGTGGCAGTGGTTAGTGTGTGATGGTGGCAGTGGATAGTGTGTGATGGTGGCAGTGGATAGTGTGTGATGGTGGCAGTGGATGGTGTGTGACGGTTCCAGTGGATGGTGGAAGTTAATGGTGGTGTTTAATGGTGGAAGTGGATGGTGACAGTGGATGGTGGTGTTTGATGGTGGCATTGGATGGTGGTGTGTGATGGTGGCAGTGGATGGTGGTGTGTGATGGTGGCAGTGGATGGTAGTGTGTGATGGTGGTAGGTGATGGTAGTGTGTGATGATGGCAGTGGATGGTAGTGTGTGATGGTGGCAGTGGATGGACGTGTATGATGCTGAAAGTGGATGGCGGTATCTCATGGTGGCAGTTGATGGTGGAGTGTGATGGTGGCAGTGGATGGTGGCAGGGGTTACTAGTGTCTGATGGTTACAGTGGATGGTGACGTGTGATGGTAGCAGTGGTTGGTAGTGTGTGATGGTGGCAGTGGAGTGAAACGGTGGCAGTGGATGGTGGAGTGAGATGGTGGCAGTGGATGGTGGTGGCAATGGATGGTGGAGTGTGATGGTGGCAGTCGATGGTGGTGTGTGATGGTGGCAGTGGATGGTGGAGTGAGGTGGCAGTGGATGGTGGTGTGTGATGGTGGCAGTGCATGGTGCTGTGTGATGGTGGCAGTGGATGGTGGTGTGTGATGGTGGAAGTGGATGGTGGCAGTGGATGGAGTGTGATGGTGGCAGTGGATGGTGCTGTGTGATAGTGGCAATGGATTCTGTGTGAGGGTGGCAGTGGATGGTAGTGTGATGGTGGCAGTGGATGGTGGTGTGTGATGGTGGCAGTGGATGGGGGTGTATGATGGTGGCAGTGGATGGTGGTGTGTGATGGTGGCAGTGGATGGGGGTGTATGATGGTGGCAGTGGATGGTGGTGTGTGGTGGCGGCAGTGGATGGTGGTGTGTGATGGTGGCAATGGATGGTGGTGTGTGATGGTGGCAGTGGATGGTGGTGTGTGATGGTGGCAGTGCATGGTGGAATGTGATAGTGGCAGTGGATGGTGGTGTGAGATGGTGACAGTCGTTAGTAGTGTCTGATGGCTTGTGACGTTTGATGGTGCAGTGGATGGTAGTGTGTGATTGTGGCAGTGGATGGTGGTGTGTGATGGTGGCGGAGGATGGTGGAGTGTGATGGTGGCAATGGATGGTGTGTGATGGTGGCAATAGATGGTGGTGTGTGATGGTGGCAATGGATGGTGGTGTGTGATGGTGGAGTGTGATGGTGGCAGTGGATGGTGGAGAGTGATAGTGACAGTGGATGGTAGTGTGTGATGGTGGCAGTAGATTGTGGAGTGTGATGGTGGCAGTGGGTGGTGGTGTGTGATGGTGGCAGTGGACGGTGGTGTGTGACGGTGGCAGAGGATGGTGGAGTGTGATGGTGGCAGAGGATGGTGGAGTGTGATGGTGGCAATGGATGGTGGTATGTGATGGTGGCAGTGGATGGTAGTGAGTGATGGTGGCAGTGGATTGTAGTGTGTGATGGTAGCAGTGGATGGTGGCAGTGGATGGTGTGTGATGGTGGCAGTGGATGGTATTTTGCGATGGTGGCAGTGGACGGTAGAGTGTGATGGTGGCAGTGGATAGTGGAGTGTGATGGTGGCAGTGGATGGTGGTACGTGATGATGGCAGTGGACGGTAGTGTGTGATGGTGGCAGTGGATGGTGTGTGATGGTGGCAGTGGATGGTGTGTGATGGTGGCAGTGGATAGTTGTGTGTGACGGTGGCAGTGGATGGCGGAGTGTGATGGTGGCAGTGGATGGTAGTGTGTGATGGTGGCAGTGGATGGTAGTGTGTGATGGTGGCAGTGGATGGAGTGTGATGGTGGCAGTGGATGGTGGTTCGTGATGATGGCAGTGGATGGTAGTGTGTGATGGTGGCAGTGGATGGAGTGTGACGATGGCAGTGGATGGTGTGTGATATTGGCAGTGGATGGTGTGTGATGGTGGCAGTGGATAGTTGTATGTGACGGTGGCAGTGGATGGTGGAGTGTGATGGTGGCAGTGGATGGTAGTGTGTGATGGTGGCAGTGGATGGTAGTGTGTGATGGTGGCAGTGGATGGAGTGTGATGGTGGCAGTGGATGGTGGTTCGTGATGATGGCAGTGGATGGTAGTGTGTGATGGTGGCAGTGGATGGTAGTGTGTGATGGTGTGTGATGGTGGCAGTGAATGGTGTGTGATGGTGGCAGTGGATGGAGTGTGACGGTGGCAGTGGATGGAGTGTGATGGTGGCAGTGGATAGTGGTGTGTGATGGTGGCAGCGGATGGTGGAGTGTGATGGTGGCAGTGGATGGTGGAGTTTGATGGTGGCAGTGGATGGTAGTGTCTGATGGTGGTAGTGCATAATGGTTTGTGATGGTGGCAGTGGATGGTGGTGTGTGATGGTGGCAGTGGACAGTGTGTGATAGTGGGAGTGGATGGTGGTGTTTGATGGTGGCAATGGATGGTGTTTTATGGTGGCAGTGGATGGTGGTGTGTGAGGGTGGCAGTGTACAGTAGTGTGTGATGGTGGTAGTGGATGGTAGTGTGTGATGGTTGTAGTGGATGGTAGTGTGAGATGGTGAGAATGGATGGTAGTGTGTGAAGGTGACAGTGGATGGTAGTGTGTTTGATGGTGAGAGTGGATGGTAGTGTGTCATGGTGGCAGTGGATGGTAGTGTGTCATGGTGGCAGTGGATGGTAGTGTGATGGTGAGAGTGGATGGTAGTGTGTGATGCTGGCAGTGGATGGTGGCAGTGAATGGTGTGTGATGGTGGCAGTGTATGGAAGTGTCTGATGGTGGCAGTGGATGGTAGTGTGATGGTGACAGTGGATGGTAGTGTGTGATGGTGGCTGTGGATGGTGGCAGTGAATGGTGTGTGATGGTGGGAGTGTATGGTAGTGATTGATGGTGGCAGTGGATGTGGTATGTGATGGTGGCAGTGGATGGTGGAGTGTAATGGTGGTAGTGGATGATAATGTGTGATGGTGGCAGTGGATGATAATGTGTGATGATGGCAGTGGATGGTGGTACGTGATGGTGGCAGTGGATGGTGGTATGCGATGGAAGCAGTGGATGGTGGTGTGTGATGGTGGCAGTGGATGGTGCTGTGTGATGGTGTTAGCGGATTGTGGTGTGTGATGGTAGCAGTGGATAGTGGTGTGTGATGGTGGCAGTGGATGGTAGTGTGAGATGGTGGCAGTGGATGGTAGTGTGTGATGGTGGCAGTGGATGGTGGAATTTGATGGTGGCAGTGGATGTTGGAGTTTAATGGTGGCAGTGGATAGTGTGTGATGGTGGCAGTGGATGGTGTGTGACGGTTCCAGTGGATGGTGGTGTTTAATGGTGGAAGTGGATGGTGGTGTTGAATGGTGGAAGTGGATGGTTTTTGGTGGTGACAGTGGATGGTGGTGTTTGATGGTGGCAGTGGATGGTGTGTGATGGTGGCAGTGGATGGTAGTGTGTGATGATAGTGGATGGTGGTGTTTAATGGTGGAAGTGGATGGTGGTGTTTAATGGCAGAAGTGGATGGTGTTTGATGGTGGCAGTGGATTGTGTGTGATGGTGGCAGTGGATGGCGTGTGATGGTGGCAGTGGATGGTGGTGTTTGATGGTGGCAATGTATTGTGTTTGATGGTGGCAGTGGATGGTGGTGTGTGATGGTGGCAGTGGATGGTGGTGTGTGAGGGTGACAGTGGATGGTGGTGTGTGAGGGTGGCAGTGTGTGATGGTGGTAGTGGATGGTAGTGTGTGAAGGGGACAGTAGATGGTAGTGTGTGATGGTGACAGTGGATGGTAGTGTTTGATGGTGACAGTGGATGGTAGTGTGTGATGGTGACAGTGGATGGTAGTGTGTGATGGTGGCAGTGGATGGTAGTGTGTGAAGGTGACAGCGGATTGTAGTGTGTGATGGTGACAGTGGTAGGTAGTGTGTGATGGTGGCAGTGGATGGTAGTGTGTGATGGTGGCATTGGATGGTAGTGTGATGGTGACAGTGGATGGTAGTGTCTGATGCTGGCAATGGATGGTGTGTGATGGTGGCAGTGGATGGTAGTGATGGTGGCAGTGGATGGTAGTGTGATGGTGACAGTGGATGGTAGTGTGTGATGGTGGCAGTGGATGGTGGCAGTGAATGGTGTGTGATGGTGGCAGTGTATGGTAGTGTCTGATGGTGGCATTGGATGGTGGTACGTGATGGTGGCAGTGGATGGTGGAGTGTGATGGTGGCAGTGGATGATAATGTGTGATGGTGGCAGTGGATGATAATGTGTGATGGTGGCAGTGGATGGTGGTACGTGATGATGGCAGTGGATTGTAGTGTGTGATGGTGGCAGTTGATGGTGGAATGTGATGGTGGCAGTGGATGGTAGTGAGTGATGGTGGCAGTGGATGGTGGTGTGTGATGGTGGCAGTGGATGTTGGAGTTTAATGGTGGCAGTGGATAGTGTGTGATGGTGGCAGTGAATGGTGGTGTGTGATGGTGGCAGTGGATGGTGGCAGTGGATGGTGGTGTGTGATGGTGGCAGTGGATGTTGGTGTGTGCTGGTGTCAGTGGATGGTGGTGTGTGGTTGGTGGTGTGTGGTTGTTGGTGGTGGTGGTTGGTGGTGGTGGTTGGTGGTGGTGGTTGGTGGTGTGTGGTTGGTGGTGGTGGTTGGTGGTGTGTGGTTGGTGGTGGTGGTTGATGGTGGTGGTTGGTGGTGTGTGGTGGTGGTAGTGGATGGTAGTTTGTGATGGAGGAAGTGGATGTGTAATGGAGACAGTGGTTAGTGGTGTGTGGTGGTGGTGGTACTGGTTGGTGGTTTGTGGTGGTGGCAGTGGATGGTGGTGTGTTGTGTGGCAGTGGTTGATGTTGTGAGGTGGTGGCAGTGGTTGGTGGTGTGTGGTGGTGGCAGTGGTTGGTGGTGGCAGTGGTTTGTGGTGTGTGGTGGTGGCAGTGGTTTGTGGTGGCAGTGGTTGGTGGTGGCAGTGGTTTGTGGTGGCAGTGGTTGGTGGTGGCAGTGGTTGGTGGTGTGTGGTGATGGCAGTGGTTGGTGGTGTGTGGTGGTGGCAGTGGTTGGTGGTGTGTGTTGATGGCAGTGGTTGGTGATGTGTGATGGTGGCAGTGGTTGGCAGTGTGTGATGGTGGCAGTGGTTGGCAGTGTGTGGTGGTGGCAGTGGTTGGTGGTGTGTGGTGGTGGCAGTGGTTGGTAGTGTGTAGTGGTGGCAGTGGTTGGTAGTGTGTGTGTGATGGCAGTGGTGTGTGATGGTAGTGGTGTGTGATGGTTGCGGTTTGTGATAGAGGTGGCGTGTAATAGCTGTGTGTCATGGAAGTTGTGTACCATGGAAGTTGTGTCATGGTAATGGTGTGGGCTTGTAGTGGTGTGTCATGGAAGTGGTGTATGCTGGTGTGTGATGGTTCTGTGCCATGGTGATGTCTGGCTGATGATCGTAGAGGTGGATGGTGGTGTGATGGTATTGGTGGATGGTGGTGTGATGGTATTGGTGAATGGTGGTGTGATGGTATTGGTGAATGGTGTGCTGGTGGTGGTGGTGGGTGATGGTGTGGGGCGGTAGTGGTGTATAGTGTGTGATGGTAGTGTTTTGATGGTATTGGTGTGATGGTACTATTGTGATGGTAGTAGTGGATGGTGGTGCATAATGGTGGTATTTGATAGTGGTTGTGATAGGAGTTGTGGATGATGGTAGTGGTGTGATGATGGTGTGTGATAGCAGTGGTCCAGGGATGTAGTGGTGTGTGATGGTTAATATTGGTGTGGTGGTAGTTAATGGTGGTGTGATGATGATGATGGATGATACTGGAGATAGTGATGTGTGGTGGTGGATGATGGTGTGTTCTGATGATGGTGGATGGATCTGTGTGATGGTGGTATGTGATGTGATGGGTAACGGCGGTGGTGTAGTGTGATGGTGATGGTGGTGGTATTGTGTGATGATGATGGGTAATGGCAGTGGTGTGTGATGGTGATGGGTGATGCCAGTGTTGTGTGGTGATGGGTGATGGCAGTGGTGTTGTGTGATGGTGATGGTGGTGTTGTGTGATGGTGATGGTGGTGTTGTGTGATGGTGATGGCGGTGGTGTTGTGTGATGGTGATGGGTGACGGCAGTGGTGTGTGAGGGTGTTGTGTGATGGTGATGGGTGACGGCGGTTTTGTGTGATGGTAGTGGTGTGTGATGGTGGTGGTGTGTGATGGTAGCGGTGTGTGACGGTGGTGGTGTGTGACGGTGGTGGTGTGTGATGGTAGTGGTGTGTGACGGTGATGGTGTGTGACGGTGGTGGTGTGTGATGGTGGTGGGTGATGGCGGTGGTATTGTTTGATGGTAGTGTTGTGTGATGGTAGTGGTGTGTGATGGTAGTGTTGTGTGATGGTGATGAGTGATGGTGGTGGTGTTGTGTGATGGTGGTGGTGTTGTGTGATGGTGATGGATGACAGTGGTGGTGCTGTGTGGTGTTGTGTGATGGTGATGGGTGATGGCAGTGGTGTTGTGGGATGGTGATGGATGATGGCGGTGGTGCTGTGTGATAGTGTTGTGTGATGGTGATGAGTGACGGCGGTGGTGTTGTGGGATGGTGTTGTGTGATGGTGATGGGTGATGGTGGTGTTGTGTGATGGTAGTGGTGTGTTGTGGTGTTGTGTAATGGTGGTGGACTGTGATGGCAGTGGTGTGTGATGGTGGTGTATTGCGACCCCTGAATGGGTCACAATGTATATAATGTATATTACCTGTTCATATAATTTTACATTGCTTATATTTGCGATAATAGCTAAATCGTAAATACACCTACCATCCGACTTACGACCTGCTCGACATATGACGACTCGACTTACGACCGTGTTTTTTATGCCAGATTTCTGGGAAATAAACAAGTGTTTGTGTTGTACACAGTGTTTATCCTAAACCTTACAGTATAAAATACAGTAGTAACAGCATAAAAACTAAAGTAAAACATGAAATACCAAAATAAAACAATAAAATAAAGTCATTACAAAAATGTTATGTTGATATTCAGTAGTAAAGTTCGACTTACGACCGGTTTCTCGGAACAGAACTCGGTTGTAAGTCGGATGGTAGGTGTATATTGCTTTATATTATTATTTGACTTGGTTATATTATTAGGTAGGATGCAACATTTATATATTATTCAGTGCTCATAGTTTGAGTGTTAAACAGCTAACAACATTGTCTAACAATCGTTGTGCTCGTTATGCTGCCGGCTTCTGTGTTGTTGGGCAGCAGCAGTCCACCAAGTCATGTGATCTGGGGGGGGGGGGGGGGGAAATCACACCTCACCTGGGTGAGTCTGTCTTGCTTTGACTCGCCCTCTCTTGTCGGTTGGATGTTCTCCTAACAAGACGTGCCCAGCTCTCCCTTGCTGGCCCTTGTTGGAAGATCATCTCTGTCGCTTTCTTGTTGTTGGTTCTGTGTAACTCTGTTCACAGAACATTGCCTAGACTTAGTGATTTTCGACGTTGTACCAAGGTTGTGTATCTCGCATAGACACTCTGAGCAACCCAGGTCCTGAGCTGTAGCTTCTGACCTAACTTGTACTTGTATCTGTGTACTGTCACAGTCGGGGATTTTCTTATGCTGAACTTAGATTCAGTAGTATGGGAGTTTTGTGACTTTTGTGGAGGATCTGCAGATGGTCCCCACTTAGTGTCGTTATATTATCTCCTTGTTCCTGATTCTGTGTCGCAGTTGCTTGTTATATTGCTGTTCGGCTTATCAGTCGTTTTATTGTTCAAGCAAGCTGTTCCGATCGCCAGGTTGGTCAAGAAGTTAGTTTATGTGAGGACTTTTAGTCAGTCACTGGTTAAGTCTAGTCAAGCCTTGAGACATAGCGAACTACTTAGAGCACTTACACACATACACACAAAATTACTTTTATATATTTGTATTATGTTGTCAAATTCTAATAATGTACCAGATAGTACTTATAAGCCATAAAGATGTGATATGTGCCTTCAGCACAATACTACTGTACACGAGAGAAGTGATTATTATTATTATTTTGTTTATATTGTTTAATTTAATTTGATAATGTACGCCTAGACAATTTTATTATTAATAAACTTATTAAATTTTAATTTCTTTAGTCAGTAGCCTACCAGTTATAATCCTGAAGCACTATTGAATCTTACTGAATTCTAATGAATAATTGGACCAGGATACTGACTACTTCTTACGAAAACCCAGTAACAGGCTGGATGCTAGAAGGGCAGTCCTTTCTAGTGTTCACAGGAGATCTCTATGTTTATTAGAAATTGCGTTTTTTGTAACATGGTGTATGATGGTAGTGGTGTGTGATGGTGGAGGAGTGTGATGGCAGTGGTGTGTGATGGCAGTGGTGTGTGATGGTGGTGGTGTGATGATTGTGTGTGGTGTTGTGATGGTGGTGTTGTGATGGTGGTATTGTGATAGTGTTGTGATGGTGTTGTGAAAGTGTTCTGGTGGTGTTGTGATGGCGGTGTTGTGATGGTGGTGGTGTGATGGTGGTGTTGTGATGGTGGTGTTGTGATGGTGGTGTTGTGATGGTGGTATTATGTGATGGTGTTATGTGATGATGGTGTGTGATGATGGTGTTGGGTGATGTGTGATGGTGGCGTTTCTCGTCCTTCAATTATAAGGATGGCCTTAACCATAACCAATCATTCTTGGTTATATTTTATTATCTGATAAGGTAAACTTCCCTTTTTTTGTGATGCTGTATTGAAAATGGATGGCAAGTGTTATGTAGGAGAGGCCTGGGGATGTGAAGCCTGGGAATGTGAAACCTGGGGATGTGAAACCTGGGGATGTGAAGCCTGGGGATGTGAAGCCTGAGGATGTGACTACTGAACAAGGATTGCTTCAGTGGCTACAATGATTATAATGTTTATTATATACTCTGTATTTTTTTTTTATTTTGTGTGAGACTGGCCACATTTCTGATTTCTGTACACATTATGGGGTAGGTCTGATAGCTGAATGGGTGCTTTATTTTGCCCAGTTAACTGAACAGGGAATTTTAGTGAAATAGCTAACAAGTGAGTCAAATTAAACATTAAAATTTTCTAAAAATAGGACTCAATGTGGGTGAAGTCGCTGATTCATAAATTGTATCCAGACAGCAGAGCTTGCACTGGTGTAATTTCATAAGTTTTTCATAAAATTTTGCATTTTTTTTATTATCTTCATAAAAAGGATCCGCAGTTTCAGAAGAATTATTTTTTAATCGCAACACTGTCTGCACATTTAATTTTAATATCAAGTGTCGCATGAAAGAGTTGAGGCTTTTCCTGGAAAAATGCAACAGAACATACTGACACAATTTTTATTTTTATTAAGACTGGTTGTCTCCCACCAAGGCAAGGTGATCGGACAAAGAAAACACCTTCTCTGTCACTCATTCTATCGCTGTCTTGTCAAAAGCAGATGGCCCGCCAAACCACATCACTATCTTTCCTTCAGAGTGAAGGCACCATACTTCCCACCTCCAGGACTGAAGTCCGACTAACTGGTTTCCCTGAAACCGTTTATAAATGTTACCCTGCTCGCACTCCAACAGTGCATGAAATCATAAAATCTACTTGCCTCCACTCACTCCTAACATGCTCACACAAGCTTGTTGGATGTCCAAGCCCCTAGCACTCAAAGCCTCCTTGAACTGCATCACTCCAACCTTTCCTAGGATGATTCTTACCCCTCTGTCCCTCCACCCCAGATTTGTATGCCCTCTAGTCATTCATTCTTCTCCACCATCTCTATATGTTCAAAGCACTTCAACAATCCCTCCTCAGCCCTCTGAATAATACTTTTGATAACAGATGATACAATGTAAGAAACAAATGTCACTTTGATATCTTGCACACATGAATTAACCTGAATACAAAGTCCAGGAAAATAAAATGTCTTTAAATATGATACTACATATTCCTTCATTCTCGGATAAAAAATGCATTATACAGTGGACCCCCGGTTAACGATATTTTTTCACTCCAGAAGTATGTTCAGGTGCCAGTACTGACCGAATTTGCTCCCATAAGGAATATTGTGAAGTAGATTAGTCCATTTCAGACCCCCAAACATACACGTACAAACGCACTTACATAAATACACTTACATAACTGGTCGCATTCGGAGGTGATCGTTATGCGGGGGTCCACTGTATTATCATAGACTTTTTCTTAATTGTATAAAAAAATTCATATTTTAGGATAACTTCAATGACTCATCTTTTCACACAAGTAAATTATGGGTAAAACAAAATATAATTTACTCACAGATTAAAATATGCATCTCCCAGATGATGACACAGTGAAAATGTGATTTAAATAGTGTTATACAGTGGACCCCCGGTTAACAAACTTTTTTCATTCCAGTAGTATGTTCAGGTGCCAGTACTGACCGAATTTTTTCCCATAAGGAATATTGTGAAGTAGATTAGTCCATTTCAGACCCCCAAACATACACGTACAAACGCACTTACATAAATACACTTACATAATTGGTCGCATTTGGAGGTGATCGTTAAGCGGGGGTCCACTGTACGAGTTAATTTGCCAATTACATGGTTAAGGTCTCGGCAAGTGATCACTATAGTAAGGATTGTTTATGACTGTTATAAAAGTTGAAAGCAAAAGACAAAAAACAAATCAAAATAATTACTGAATTATGTACAATTTCCTGGGGATAGATGAGTCAATGACCCGGAGAAGGAGTATAGGGTAAATGAGAGCAAGCATTAGACAGACTGAACTGTCTTCCACTGTAAAACAGAAACATGTGAATTTCTGCCTCTACCCCAGTACTGGGACTGAAGAACCCTGGGAAGAACCCTCCCAAAGTTTAACACACTTTTGAGCCAGAAGGGCCCAATATTAAAAGTGGTTTCTGCCTTGAATCCCTTCATAAAAGTTACCTTGCTAGCACTCCAACAACACATCAAGTCATAAAAGCCACTTCAAGCAATTCAGTAAACATGTTCACACAAGCCTCCTGGATGCTCAAGCCTCTAGCATTCAAAAGTTTCTTTGCCCCTCCAACCATTCCTGAGAAGATCCCTATTCATATTTCCTTCCAGTCCAAGTTTATAAACCTGCTTTGTCATCCTATTCTGCCTCATACTCTAAATACCCAAACCTCCTCAGCCCTCCAAACTGTATTTTGGCAGCCCAATATTACCTTCAAATTTCTATGTTCTGCATTCTTAGTATATTATTCACTTCATTGTTCACAAACATGAGTGCCACTGCCTCCAGGTTCCTCCTTCCATGCCTCACACCCATATGAAGGTTTTGATATCATTATATACTCGGGTACATTCTGTTTTTTGTTTTTTTTTGCCTCCAAAGATAAACTTTCCACATATACCTCAACACAACTGCTACCTTTTTCCTCCCTGATCTATACTATGGTTGACCTAGGAAGTGTAGTGGAGGGTAGGAGAGCAGAGCTGTTATCCCGGGACCCACACCTTCTGAGAGGGGTTAGACTACATTATAGAATATAAGAATAGTGGACTGCTGCAGTTAACCTAAAGGCCCATGCTAGGCAGGTCAAATAAACACCCAATCATACCCACTCATGTACCTGTACCTTTTCTTTTTATAAGCTATCCAAGGGGAATAAGGATTATTAAAGTAGTGGGTGAGCCAGGTTAGGTTAACATAAAGCAGGTCAGGTGATCTCTCCTCAAATAAATGGAATGCATCACTAAATGGGATCTATTTGAAAATAAAATTACTCCACCTGGAGTTGATGTAAGCTGTGTTGATGAAAAAGATCATACTTTTAAATACAGCCACCATATTTATGGGAGCATAATGATTATCTAGCCATGAAGATAGTAGGTTGGTAGACAGCAACTACCCAGGGAGGTACTATTGTCTTGTCAAATGAGTGTGAAATGGAAACCTGTAATTGTTTTACAAATGGAAGAATTGCTTGTGTCTTTTCTTTGCTCATAAACACACAAGATAACAGGTACATCTTGTTACTTCTACTCACATCTAGGTCACACTACACATGCATGTACAGTGGACCCTAGAGTTACAAACCTACCGATTATCGAACCTTTCGAGTTTAGAACGATTTTTTCGAACCAATTTTCTTCTGTGTATCGAACTCTACTCGTCTTTCAAACCGCCGGGTATCGGACCTGTCTGCCAGCCCGCTCTGTCTGTGTCCCCGCACAGGTGTCGTGAGCCAGTCTGGCTTTGTTGATGCTTGAGTGAATACTAACCTGCGCGCTCATTCTAACATTTCACTATTAATTCATTGTGTTTAGTGTTTGTGCGACTGTGAAATAAGCTACCATGGGTCCAAACAAACTTGCTAGTGGTACCCTTGTGGTAAAGAAAGTGAGAAACACCATAGACTTGAAGAAGGAAATAATACAAAAATATGAGAGTGGTGTGAGAATTGTTGAGCGTGCCAGGATGTTCAGCAAAACCAAGTCAACCATCGCTTCTATCCTGGCAAAGAAAGAACAAATCAAGGAAGCTGATGTGGCAAAAGGTGTTGATATGCTAACCAAAAATAGAACACAGACAGTCGATCAGGTTGAGAAGTTGTTGCTGGTGTGGATCAAGGATAAAGAGATGGCAGGTGATAGTGTTTCTGAGACAATCATTTGTGAAAAGGCAAGGAAGTTGTATGCCGACCTGGCAAAGAAAATTTCTGGAACCAGTGAATTTAAGGCCAGCAAAGGCTAGTTTGAAAGATTTAAGAAGCGTAGTGGCATACACAATGTTGTAAGGTATGGTGAGGCAGCCAGTTCAGACAAACGGGCAGCTGAGAAGTTTGTACAGGAGTTTAAGGGGTACATAGACACTGAAAAATTAAAACCCCAACGAGTGTTCAATTGTGACGAAACAGGCCTATTTTGGAAGAAAATGCCAAAGAGGACCTACATCACACAGGAGGAAAAGGCACTGCCAGGACACAAGCCTATGAAAGACAGGCTAACTCTTTTGTTCTGTGCTAATGCTAGTGGTGATTTTAAAGTGAAGACTTTACATGTGTATCACTCAGAAAATCCCAGTGTGTTTAAGAAAAACAGTGTCATTAAGAACAAGTTGTGTGTTGTGTGTCTTGTGGAAACCAAATAATAAGGCATGGGTCACAAGGCAAATTTTCAAAGAGTGAGTCCATGAAGTGTTTGGCCCCAGTGTGAGAAAATACCTCCTAGAAAATAATTTGCCACTCAAGTGCCTCCTGTTAACGGACAATGCTCCTGCATATCTCCAAACTTGGCAGACCTACTGTCTAGGGACTAGTTTCATGGCAGTGAAGTTTTTGCCTCCTAACACCACTCCTCTCCTCTCCTCCAGCCCATGGACCAGCAGGTCATTTCTAACTTCAAAAAACTCTACAAAAGCAGTATTTGAAAAGTGCTTTGAAGTGACCACAGACAGTAAGCTGACCCTAAGAGAGTTCTGGAGGAATCACTTCAATATCTACAGCTCCATAAGCCTAATGGGTAAGGCTTGGGAGGGAGTGACTTCCAGGAGTTTGAACTCTGCTTGGAGACAATTGTGGCCAGACTGTGTCCAAAAGAGTGATTCTGAAGGGTTTGAGGCTGACCCTGACCCTGATGACCCTCTGCCTGTTGTGGGCTCTATTGTGCCACTGGGGAACACCCTGAGGCTGGAGGCGAGTGGTGAGGATGTGGAAGAGTTGGTGGAGGATCACAGGGAAGAGCTAACCACTGAAGAGTTGGAAGAGCTTCATCTCAAACAGTATCAGACCACAGCTCAGGAACTTGCTTCAGAGGAGGAGGAAGAGGGAGTGGATGAGGTGCCTTCTTCAACGATTATGGAGATTTGTGCCAAGTGGAATGATGTCCAAATGTTTGTGGAGAAGTACCATCCTGAGCAAGCTGAAACAAGCCATCTTTGCAACAAGTTCAGTGACAGAACCATGTCCCATTTTAGGGAAATCTTAAAGAGGCGCCAGAAACAGAGGACTGTGAACAGTTATTTTGTGAGACAGGGGTCCAGTGACTCTCAAGCTGGTCCTAGTGGCATTAAAAGACAGAGAAGGGAAGTAACCCCAGAGAGGGCTTTGATACCTAAAGTCCTTATGGAGGGGGATTCCCCTTCCAAACACTAACCCCAACTCCCTCTCTCCTCCTCCCTATCTTCCAGATGCCATTACCAATCTTCAATAAAGGTAAGTAAAAATGTTATTCTATATGTTTATTTAAATTTATTATTAACTGTACTATGTACATATATGTATGTATGTTCTGTGTATGTAAAACAATAATTTAAGCTCAATAAAATGTATTGTTTTGTGAATATTTTTGGGTTTCTGGAACGGATTAATTCTATTTCTGTCGTGGGGGTTCGGAAGGAGATATGATGGTTGAAGATACACACACTTATGGATGGTAACACTATATATTGTCAGACTGTGGTAAGGGAAGGGGCCAGCCTGCCTGTTACTGCCTGGTGTAGGTCTCCGTGTGGACTGAGAGCGAGGAAGCGCGTCCCACTAACTCATGCCGCATCCCGTGACGTCATACAGTCACTAGGCCTAATAGGGATCTTCTATATAAACACATGGATGGTACTATGATACTCAGCTAAGCTATACAACACATGTAAGGGGGATCAGCAACTATGCTGACATTTCCATTATTTCTTATGGGAAATATTGGTTCGACTTTCGAACATTTCAACTTCAGAACTAGCTCCTGGAACGGATTAAGTTCTAAACTTGAGGGTCCACTGTACATGTATACGCACTCATCTGAGTTTTATTCTATTTCTTAGTAGTTCTTGTTCTTGCATATTTTCTTTTCACCTCCATGAGGAAATGGAAAAGACTCTTTCCTCTGAAAGCCATGCTTGTTATAAGAGGCAACTAAAAATTCTGAGAGCGAGGGGCTAGTAACTGCTCCTGTATACATTAACCCTTACACTGTCGAGACCCCTGCTCACAAACTTGCTCTCAGTATCAATTAAAAAAAAAAAAAAAAAAAACTTATGAAATGACAGACAATCTTTTCCCAATGGTAATGACACCAAAAGTACGAAATTTGATGGAAAACGGAAAACTTACGGAATTATGTTCTCGTGAAGTTAATGGTCTTGGTTACAGGGAAGTGTCCTTTGCCCTCTTCTCTTTCTCCCATACATAAATGACCTACCAAATGCTTCGCAATTACTCAAACCCACACTATTTGCAGATGACACTACATACATCTTCTCTCACCCGAGCCCAGTCATGCTAGCCAATACTGTAAATACCGAATTACAGAAAATATCTACCTGGATGAGGACTAACAAATTTACACTAAACATTGACAAAACCTACTTCATTCAGTTTGGTAACAGAGCTACAGATGTCCCTCTTAACATAATGATAAACGGATCACCTATCACAAAGCTAACAGAGGGAAAATTCTTAGGAATCCACCTTGATAATAGACTCAAATTTCATACCCATATACAACAAATTTCTAAGAAAATTTCCAAGACCATAGGCATACTATCGAAGATATGGTACTATGTTCCACAGTCAGCCCTCCTGGCCCTATATCACTCTCTTATTTACCCCTATCTCACCTATGGAATTTGTGCATGGGGCTCAACAACAATTAACCATCTCAGACCACTAATTACCCAACAAAAGGCTGCAGTCAGAATGATAACAAATTCCCACTACAGGCAGCACACTCCACCAATATTCAAAACACTAAACCTACTCACCATACAAAACATCCATACTTATTACTGCACCTATTACATACATAGAACACTTAACTCTGATATTAATCCTCCCCTCAAACATCTCCTTGCCACCCTCAACAGAACACATGACCATAACACAAGGCACAGATCACTCTTTGATGTTCCACGTGTCCATCTCACGCTATGCAAAAACTCAATGCACATAAAAGGCCCTAAAATCTGGAATTCATTACCTGTAAATATAAAAGAAATACTACCTGTTTATAAATTCAAGTCTCTTCTCAAAGATCACTTACTCACCCAAAACCAAATAAATACTGAATAACTGAACCTTATAAATTGTATATCTTAAATGTTTTTCACAATTATATCACATAAATGTTAAACCTAAGACCCAATCTAACTTTGTTATCCTTTAAATACACTACCTAACAGAATACTCCATTCTACTGAATGTACAGCAATGCATGCAACCATATGACCTGTCTTTGTAATACTCATTTGTGCTTTATTGTTCTCTGTTTACAATAATGTTTTATCACTGATTACATCATTGCTTAGTTAATCTTAAGTTAATTTTAAGCCTGCCCGTAATGCTATGCATACAAGTGGCTTTGGCATGCTGCTCTTACCTGTATTTTTTTGTACCTCTGTATGTATGTTCAAATTATTAAATAAATAAATAAATAAATAAATAAATAAATAAATAAATAAACAAATAAATAAATTGGCAATTTCGCTCACGTTGAGCCCTATTTTTGGCCAATTCCATTGTACCAGTTGACCAAACTCATAGCTATTTCGCTAGAATTCCATTTTTTCTACCGACTCAGTACAAGAAACTACCCATTTACCAATTTCAACTACCCAATAAAGTGGTCAGAAATTGGCAGTTTGGCCAATTTCACACAAATTTAAAATGATGCCAATTTCAAAATAGGGTCCAGAATAAACAATGCAGACATTCCTGACACTAAAATAACATTTTCTCTGTTCATCAGCCACATCTCCAGGCCCATCTTATATTACTCTTGCTTTCCATTTTGAATTTTTATTCACACAAAAAATAGAAGATTTACTGTTATGCAGACTACTGCATTATTGTAATAAATATACATATAATGTCAACCCATTCGTGACTGTGTATTAGACTGGCTAGCTGGACGAGTATTGGACAGTGACGTCATTTGTTTACCCTTGAACATCAGCAGAAATTGAACATTTCCGCTACCCTGAGCTCAATTTCAAGGTACTTTTTTTTCGCTAATCAAAATCATCTCTATTTCTGTAATACATCTTCCATTCTATTAAATGAGACCAAGAAAACGAGAATACAACACAAATACCATACCAAAATACACCTTAAATTCATATTTTTAAACAAAAAACACAAAGTTTTTTCTCTCATTATGCACTGTATGCCGCAGGATTTTTTTTTATACTGTGCATACTGACCACACAGACCCATTCTCTCACATGTAGGCCTACCAGCTATCTCCCACCAGATTTGAAGGTGCAAGAATTTTGGCGTAATATTACAGGACCGACAGTGAAAGACTTAGTTAAACCTAAGAAAAACTTTATAAAGCTTCTCACTTAACAATGGAGCTCTGTTCCTATACCACGTTGGTAAACGAATTCGTCACTAAGTGAGGAGCATACTATAATGATAATGGGTTTGTGTCAACTATCTTTGATATTGTTTTAATGTTACCTTTACACCATTTATAACATTTCTGGTATATTTTTAAATGTTTATGCAGTAGTGTACTGTATACTGTAATAAACAGAATAGAGGACATAAGCTCTAATATACATTATTTAGATTTAGGCATGCACACTGGTCAAAGAGCCCGTTGTATCTCTGAGGCATCGGTAAACGAGCATACATCGCTAAGTGAGGGGAGGCTGTACATATTTTAAGAGGAAGAGGATAAGTATACGAGATATAATATAGGGAGTAATTACAATAGTTTGTTTGATTATGTAGTGGTGAATAAAAGGTTGATGGTTAGACTTCTGGATGTACATGTTCATAGAGGGGCACAAAATATAGCAGTTCACTTTTTAGTGATAACTACAGTGAAAGTAAAAGGTAGATGTAATAAAAAAAAATTCGTAACAGCTGAAGATTTGGAGAAGGCATATGATAGGGTGGATAGGGAAGCAATGTGGCAGATGTTGCAAATGAATGGAGTAGGTGGTAGGTTACTGAAAGCAATTAAGAGTTTTTAAAAGGCTAGTGTAGCTCAGGTTAGGGTAGGTAGGATAGAGGAAGATTATTTTCCCGTAAAAGTAGGTGTTAGACAGGGATGCATAATGTCACCATGGTTGTTCAATATACAGTATATACAGATGGGGTTGTAAGAGAAGTGAATATGCAGGGGTGTTGGGGAGAGTTGTGGGATTAGAAGATAAAGAATCTGACACACAGTGTGAGTTGTTACAGCTGCTTTTTGCTGATGACACTGCTTTTGGAAGATTCTGAAAGACATTGCAAAGGATGTTGGAAGAATTTGGGAGGGTATGCAGAAGAGGGAAATTAAAAGTGAATACTGGAAAAAGAATAAGGTGAAGAGGGTAACAGAAAATTTAGATAATAAAAAGACTGGATATCAGATTGGAAGGAGGGAGTATGGAGGAAGTGAATAAATTCAGACATTTGAGAGTTAACTTGTCAGCAGGTGGGTATATGGAAGATGAGTTGAACCATAGAATTGACGAGGGAAAAAAAGATGAGTGGTGCATTGAGACATCTGTGGAGACAAAGAACATTATCCACGGAAGCAAATATTGGAATGTATCAGAGTATAGTGGTACTGACACCCTTATATGGGTGTGAAGCATAGGTGATGAAAGTTGTAGGAAGGAGGCTGGAGGCTGTGGAGATGTCAAGTCTGAGGGAAATGTGGTGTAAATATTCTGCAGAGAATTTATAGCTTGGGGATTAGAAGGAGGTGCAAGATTACTAAAAGTATTATCCACAGGACTGAAGAGTGATTGTTGAGTTTTTTTAAACATTTAAAGGATGGTACAAAATAGGATGATTTGAAGGGTGTATAAATCTGTAGTGGAGGGAAGGCGGGGTAGGGGTCGTCCTACGAAAGGTTGAAGGGAGGGGGGGTAAAGGTGGTGGTGTGCACGAGAGGCTTAGACATCCAGCAAGCATGTGTCAGAGTGTTAAATAAGAGTGGAGGCAAGTGGTTTTTCTGACTAGATGTGCTGTTGGAGTTTGAGCAATGTAACATTTATGAAGGGATTCAGGGAAACTGGTTAGTTGGATTTGAGTCCTGGAGGTGGGAATTACAATGCCTGCTCTCTGAAGGAAAAGAGGAGATATTAGCAATTTTGATTTGTAGTACTGATGCCCCTATGGCAAGACAGTGATGGTATGAGTGACAGTGAAAGTGTTACTTATTTTTTTGGTCACTGCCTCAGTGGGAGATTGCTAATTTGAAAAAAGAGGAACATTGCAACAGGCCAAATGGCCCATGCTAGGCAGGTTTTTTTCAAACCCATCCCATTTCATTCATGTTTGTCCAACCTTTTATGTAAGAACATAAGAATGGTGGAAGGCTGCAGTAAGTCAAACAAACCAGGAAATGGGTGGGACTCAGACTTATGGCAAGTGAATTGTATAACTCCAGGCCAGTGTGTAAACCACTGGGCCAGCTGGCTACAATAAGATTCATCCAACTAGGTATACAACATAGGGAGGTTAGCATGGGCCTCACTGTGACCCATGCTAACTTCCCTATACCAGGAGTATACCTGGAGAGGATTTCGGGGATCAATGCCCCTGCGACCCAATTCATAACCAGGCCTTGTGATGTATAAATATGCCTAATTGGATGAATCTTATTGTAGCCAGCTGGCCCAGTGGCTCACACACTGGCCAGGAGTTTTACGACTCACTTGCCGCGAGTTAGAGCCTCACCAGTACCATGATTTGTTTACAATTATGTTGCTACAATTTTGTGAATCATGCAGTAAGTGTACTGGCTCATGCTGATACAACACTACACTGACCAACACACAAATGTATATTGTACTGTGTTCTTGTTTCACAAAATGTGTTAGTGTATTTCAACGCTGCCTGTTCCATTAGTATCATAATTAACTGACATGTTTATTTTGAGTCCAGGTGAGTTTTTTAATTAAAATTTTAAATGCTAAACCCATGTGGGTCATTCAGTGCAAGATGTGGTAGAGGCTTGATCCTCTGTCTCCTGAGCACCAGATAGACGTACTTCCTATTTCTGTACGCTGAGGTCAGTGGTCACCTGAGGTCATACCTTCCTAAGCTCTTGGGAGTTAGCGTGGGCTATTACCAAACACCATGGCTTGTTGTAGTGTTTTAGAATCTCAGGTTCAAGTGTTGAAGAAGGAGATTCTACTTCTTCAGGAGGAAAATAGGAAGCTGAAGCTTGGCATAGATGAGTTTAGGAGTGAATGTGAGAAGGATTTAGCTGGTAAGGAGGAAATGGTCACCAGCAGTGGTAGTGGCAGCCGCTTTAAGTGGCACGTTGTTCAAAGTTCAGAAAGAAGGAAGATAAGGAGAGTTAATAGAGAAGATGTGAAGGTAGGAAATCGATTCTCTGTTCTCCAAAACGAGTGTATTTCAGTGGTTAGTGAGGTTGAAGGTACCACTGATTCCCCTGCTAATCAAGGTAAGAATATTTTAATTGTAGGCAATTCTCAGGTAAGATATATGGACCGTGCATTTTGTAACAGAGACAGAAAGGTCAGACAGAGAGAGTGCCTCCCAGGAGCTGGTGTTGGTGACATAGTCAGCAGGTTGGATAATATTATGGCAGGTAATGGGAACAAGCCCATTATTTGTCTTAGTGCTGGGGGTAATGACATTGGGACGGGCAGGAGAGAGGAGCTGCTAGATAAGTACAGGTCAGCCACAGAAGTAGTTAGGTCTAAGGGAGGGATCCCAGTCATATGTAGCATCTTGCCAAGAAAGGGAGTGGGCAATGAATGGATGTCTAGGGCAATTGGTACAAATTGCTGGCTAGACAGGTACTGCAAGGAACTTGCAATCCCATTCACTGATAACTGGGACCTGTTCTTTGGCAAACGTGATATGTATGCAAGGGATGGGGTTCATCTCTCTGGGGATGGAGTGGTTGCATTAGAAATTCGATTGAGAGGGTAAATGATGACTTGTCAAGGAATTTAAACTGATAGATTATAGAGGTATGGGTGTTTGTGGGAAACTATCAGGCTGCAGCATTAGGGTTAAAAGCAGCAGTTATTGCTGGGATACCTCAGGGATATATTTAAGAGACAATATTCAAAATAAAGTTGCTAGTAATGGCAAATCAATTGATCAACAAAGAGAGATAGTAGAGGGCAACGAGTGACTAGCTCCCTTAAGGTTTACTATACAAATAGTAGGAGTCTAAGAAATAAGATAGATGAGCTAAGATTACTTGCAAGTGTAGGTAATACAAATATTATTGGTATAACAGAGACCTGGTTCAACCTGAAAGATAGAGAAATGCCTTCTGAATGCAACATACAGGGTTATAAACTATTCCACACTGATAGGGTCAACAGGAAGGGTGGTGGAGTGACGATTAATGTCAGAGAAAATTTAAATTGTCTTAGACATGATATAAGATTAGAAACATCGAACACAGAATTTGTTTGCCTACAGTTTCTCGAGGGACGTGACAATTAATTTTGGGTGTGATTTATAGGCCCCCAAACCTTGATAGAGAGTGCAGTAAGCTGTTATGGGACGAAATTCATAAGGCATGTAGATATGAAAATGTTGTGATAATGGGAGATTTTAACTTTAGACAAACTGATTGGAACAATATGACAGGAAATCTTGAGTCTAGTGACTTTCTTGATACAGTCCAGGACTGCTTTTTAGAACAGGTTGTGACAGAGCCAACTAGAGGAAACAATCTACTTGATTTGGTTCTTGCCAACAAAGATTCACTAATTAATAATCTTGAGGTTAATGATGAGCTTGGGGAAAGTGATCACAAATCACTTAGTTTCAATACATCATGGAATTACCCAGATAACTGCAATCAAATCTCTGTCCCAGATTTTCGCTTGGCTGACTTCATGGGACTGAAAAATTACCCAGGTGGGCTCAATTGGGATGTCCGGACTATGGCTCAGGTAGGTGATCTTGGCTGCCAATATGACATTTTTCAGAGCATAGTTCTAGCTGCCCAGACAACTTTTGTTCCAAGTAGGGAAATTAGATCTAACAAAAATGATCCCAAATGGATGAACAATAGATTAAAACATCTCATTGGTCAAAAGAGAGGCATATATAGGCATATCAAAAGAGGGATGGGCAGTTAAGAAATCAATACATTCAATTAGAGAGAGAAATAAAGAAAGGAATAAGAAAAGCAAAAAGGGGTTATGAGGCTAAGGTCACAAGGGATTCAAAGACTAACCCAAAAGGGTTCTTTCAGGTATACAAAAGTAAGATTAGGGACAAGATTGGCCCACTTAACCCTTTGACTGTTTCAGGCCCCTTTCTGAAACTGTCATTCTATGTCGTGAAATTTTTGAAAAAAAAAAAAAATTATTTTTTCTTATGAAATGATAGAGAATCTTTTCCCGATGGTAATGACACCAAAAGTTCGAAATTTGGTCGAAAACTCATGGAATTACACTCCCGCGAAGTTATCGGTCTCAGCGACATATGCGTATCAGCGATTTCGCCGACTTTGAGCCCTATTTTCAGCCAATTCCGTTGCTCCAGTTGACCAAACTCATAGCTATTTCTTTAGAACTCCAATTTATCTATCGGCTGAGTACAAGAAACCTCCCATTTACCAATTTGGACTACCCAATATTGTGGTCATAAATTGGCAATTTGGCCAATTTTGCACAAACTAAAAAAGATGCCAATTTCAAAATAGGGTCCAGAATAAACAAGGTAGACATTCTAGGCACTAAAATAACATATCCTCTGTTCATTAGTCACATCTCTAGGCCCCTCTTATATTATTATTGCTTTCTATTTTGGTTTTTTATTCATACAAAAAAATACAAAATTTACTGTTATGCAGACTACTGCATTATTGTAAAAATGGTATAAATAAAATCAGTGCACTAGTGAAAGAATATTTGACTCCCTAGTTGACGTGTATTGGACGTGTGGTGTGATTTGTTTACTCCTGAACATTGGTAAAAATCGAACATTTCCGCTAGTTTGAGCTCAGTTTCAAGGACGTTTTCATCGTCAAAGTAATGAAAATCATCTCTATTTCTGTAATATGTTTTCCATTTTATCACCTAAGACCATGAAAACGCAAATACATCAATAAATACTATACGAAAATACACCTCAAAGTCGGCGTTTTAATCCAAAAAAACGATCAGAGTTTTTTTTTCTCATTACGCACTGTGTGCTGCAGGATTTTTTTTATGTGGTGCACACTGACCATACAGACCCATTCTCTCATATGTGGGCCTACCAGCTTTCTTCCGCTTGATTTGAAGCCGCTAGAATTATTGAGGATATATACGTCTGAAACACTGGCTCGTAAGACGTATATATACGACCAAAACAGTCAAAGGGTTAAGAGTAACTCTGGTCAGATCACTGACAGTGATAAAGATATGTGTGAAATTCTCAATACCTACTTCCTCTCAGTTTTCACCCAGGAAAAAACTAGCGATATTCCTGAAATAATAGATTATGTAGAACAGGATGATAAACTATGCATGATTATGGTAACTAGTGACATGGCCCTCAGACAAATAGAGAAACTAAAACCTAACAAATCCCCAGGTCCTGATGAACTGTTTGCAAGGGTGTTAAAGGAATGTAAAGAGGAACTTAGCATACCTTTGGCTAATCTTTTTAACATATCACTACAAACTGGCATAGTGCCTGATAAGTGGAAAATGGCAAATGTAATACATGTACCTATTTCATACACAGATACACATGACACAGACAAATGACAGGCAGGTCATAGCAGCACTCCTTACTTACTCAGTCTCCCTACGATCCCAGTTGAGGAGGGGAACCTTTACCAGCGTCGTCCTTGCCTTGACTTGCACGATGAGCTATGCAAATTGTGTCAAGATCAAGCCAAACAGTGGAACTGTTGATGATTCAACGAAGCTTGCTCTTGCAACTGTCTTTCAGGGAGCATTGCATGTGAAATTCAACGCTATTCTGTCACTCAAAGAAGCTTTCATTGTCGTGTGTCACGACATCGCTATTGGGCCATGCGGACGTGCTGCGCAGTAGCTCCTGATTGAGTTGGCTTTTGCGCAGTGTTGACGTGTACTTAGCTCTGTGAAGAACTGTTTGTGCGCTCTCTACGAATTGAAGCAAGATGCCCTCCATCGAGCAACTTTACCAACAGCTTAAGGAAGAATTGAGGTTGGCGAAGATGGAGATTCGGCGACTGACCGAGGAAAACAAGATGATTCGTAGTAGTCCTCCTGTTTTGAGTCCTCAGGTCAAGAAGGGAAACTGGTCAGTGGCTGGACAGCAGGGAACGAAGTTGACGATCAAAAAGACGAATGGAAAGGTAGAAACGATGAAGAAGAAAGAGACTGCCATGGAAACTGTTGTGAAAACATCTAATACATTCTCAGTGCTACCCGACGAATGTGAGTCGACTACTGGGAACATCACGACGAACGACACCAAGGAAGGTAAGAATACTGTTGTTGTTGGGGATAGCCAAGTTAGGTATATGGATAGGGCGTTCTGCTTGAAGGACAGGAGTAGGAGACAGAGTTTGCTTTCCTGGGGCTGGGATGGAGGATATTGTTAGCCGTCTGGATGACATCATGAGAGGTAATGGGAGCAATCCTATTATCTGTCTCAGTGCTGGAGGCAACGATGTTGGCAGACATAGGAGTGAAGACCTGATTAGCAGGTATAGGTCAGCAATAGAAATAATTAGGAGCAAGGGTGGGAACCCTGTCATATGTGGTATTTTGCCAAGGAGAGGAGTTGGAAATGAATGGTTGTCCAGGGCAATTGGTGTCAATTGCTGGCTGGACAAATACTGTAAGGAAAATGCAGTAACATTCATTGACAACTGGGACCTCTTCTATGGCAGAAATGACATGTATGCCAGGGATGGGGTTCACTTATCTAGGTCTGGGGTGGTAGCACTGGCAACTGCAGTGGAGGGAGCAGTTAGGACTTTAAACTAGGAATAGTTAGTGGTATGGGTTTTGGCAGGAAAACAGTGAAGTCCCAGTGTAGTAATATTATGAGTTCTAGGGGAACTAGTAATAAGCAGAACGAGGTAGATATTGAAAAGCCAGGGACTTTGGGTGATAAGGACAGTAATAGGTTTAGTAGAAAAACAGAAATGAGCTGAGCAGGAAGGGTAAAGAGAAAGGAGAGTCTTTCAATGTTTATTATGCTAATTGCCGTAGTGCTAGGAAAAAGATGGATGAATTGAGATTAGTTGCTAGTGCAGGTAACATTGATGTATTTGCCTTAACTGAGATGTGGTTTAATTAAAAAAGTCGGGACATGCCTGCGGAATGTCATATTCAGGGTTTTAAATTGTTCCAAGTAGATAGACGTATCGGGAAGGGGGGTGGGGTGGCATTGTATGTCCAAGATCGCTTGAACTGTTGCATAAAAACGGGTATTAAGTCTGAAGTAACACATACAGAGTCTGTTTGGATAGAATTTTCAGAGGGCCATGAAAAACTGATTTTAGGAGTGATATACTGTCCCCCAAACTTAGATAGGGACCAAGGGAGACTACTATGGGAGGAAATTGTTAAGGCCACAAGGCACGATAATGTAGTAATTCTAGGAGACTTTAACTTTAGTCATATTGATTGGAATTTCTTGACTGGGAATTTAGAATCATACAACTTCTTAGAAGTAGTTCAGGATTGTTTTTTGAAGCAGTTTGTGACAGAACCTACAAGGGGAAATAACCTGCTTGACTTAGTTATGGCAAACAATGAATCCCTTGTTAATAATTTAGAAATTTCAGAGGAACTGGGTGCTAGCGACCACAAATCAATTACATTTAGCATTGAATGGAAGTACGACAGTAGCGATAACTCAGTAACAGTCCCAGATTTTCGCTTAGCAGATTACGATGGGCTTAGAGAACACTTATCATCTGTTGACTGGGGTAACGAAGTGAGCTATCAATATGACAGTTTTCTGAACACTATACATGCTGCTCAAAGAACGTTTATCCCATATAAAGAAATTAGATCAAATAGAAATGATCCAAAATGGATGAATAATAGGCTCAAATATCTACTAGGGCATAAGAAAGGAATTTATAGGCGTATCAAAAGAGATGAAGGTCATCTTATGAATCAGTATATTGACATTAAGAGGGACATTAAAAAGGGGATAAGAAAAGCTAAAAGGGACTATGAAATTAAAGTTGCTAGGGATTCTAAAACTAACCCAAAAAGTTTTTTCCAGGTCTATAGAACAAAAGTTAGAGATAAGATAGGTCCCCTTAAAAATAACTATGGGCACCTTACTGACAAAGAGAATGAAATGTGCTCGATTTTTAATAATTATTTTCTCTCAGTTTTTACACAGGAAGACACTAACAATATTCCAGTAATTAATTTTTATAGTGGGCTAGAAGAAGATAAATTATGTAACATCACAGTCACTAGTGAAATGGTTGTGAAGCAGATAGACAGACTGAAGCAAAATAAGTCACCGGGTCCTGATGAGGTTTTTTCAAGGGTTCTTAAGGAATGCAAAATGGAACTCTGTGAACCATTAACTAATATTTTTAATTTATCTCTTCAAACAGGTGTAGTGTCTGATATGTGGAAGATGGCTAATGTAATTCCTATTTTTAAAACAAGGGAAAAGTTGTTACCGTCAAATTACCGCCCAATAAGCCTGACCTCAATTGTAAGCAAATTACTAGTCAATTATAGCTGAGATTATAAGAAGCCATCTCGATAAGCATAGCTTGATTAATGATACTCAGCATGGATTCACAAGAGGCCGGTCTTGTCTAACTAATTTATTAACTTTCTTCAGTAAAGCTTTTGAGGCTGTTGACCACGATAAAGAATTTGACATTATTTACTTAGATTTTAGTAAGGCTTCTGATAGAGTTCCGCACCATAGACTGATAAAGAAAGTGGCAGCTCATGGCATTGGGGGAAAAGTGCTCTCGTGGATCGAGTCATGGCTCACTGACAGGAAGCAGAGTGTGTCCATAAATGGGGTTAAATCCGAGTGGGGATCTGTAACAAGTGGAACGGTTAAATCCGAGTGGGGATCTGTAACAAGTGGCGTTCCACAGGGATCAGTCTTGGGCCCGTTGTTGTTTATAATATATATCAATGATCTTGATGAGGGAATTACTAGTGATATGAGCAAATTTGCCGATGACACAAAGATAGGTAGGATAATTGATTCAAACGTAGATGTTATGGAACTTCAGGAGGATTTAAACAAACTCTATTCTTGGTCAGAAAAGTGGCAGATGCAGTTCAATGTAGATAAATGCAAGGTTCTGAAGCTTGGGAGTGCCCATAACCCTAGTACTTATAAGTTAAATGATGTAGAACTTAGCCATACAGATTGCGAAAAGGACTTGGGGGTTATGGTGAGCAGCAACCTTAAACTAAGACAGCAATGCCTAAGCGTACGTAATAAGGCAAATAGATTACTGGGATTTATATCAAGAAGTGTAAGCAACGGAAGTCCAGAGGTCATACTGCAGCTTTATACATCATTAGTAAGGCCTCACCTAGATTATGCAGCTCAGTTCTGGTCTCCATATTACAGAATGGACATAAATTCGTTAGAAAACATTCAGCGTAGGATGACTAAATTAATACATAGCATTAGAAATCTTCCTTATGAAGAAAGATTGAAGACTCTTAAGTTACATTCACTTGTTAGACGAAGAATGAGGGGAGACCTGATCGAAGTGTATAAGTGGAAGATAGGTATTAATAAAGGGGATATTAATAAGGTCTTGAGGATGTCTCTCCAAGAGAGAACCCGCAGTAATGGATTTAAATTAGATAAGTTTAGATTTAGAAAGGACATAGGAAAGTATTGGTTTGGAAATAGGGTAGTAGATGAGTGGAACAGTCTACCTAGTTGGGTTATTGAGGCTGGGACTTTGGGTAGTTTCAAATTTAGGTTGGATAAGTACATGAGTGGGAGGGGTTGGATTTGAGTGGGACTTTCACATCAGAGCTTATTTCTTGGGTGGCATTGAAAATTGGGTTGGGCAAATGTTTTGTTAGTGGGATGAATTGTAAAGGACCTGCCTAGTATGGGCCAACAGGCCTCCTGCAGTGTTCCTCCTTTCTTATGTTCTTATGATGCTGAAGCAGAGAAGATACTCACTACAGAAGCCACCACTACTCTTACTGCTCAAGGATTTACTGTTATATCCTCTCCTGCTCTCAGGGCAAGGAAATCAGTATTCCTGAAAAAACTTGACAAGATTCTGACTTCTCTACCTATTGTTGAACTCAAAACATCTATTAAAACTCAAAATACTTGGGTTACTGTCGACAGCATCACAAAAATCCCGAATGCATCGTCTATGCTTAAGGTCACCTTTACCGATGTGAACATGGCTGCCACTGCTCTGAATGAAGGTCTTGCTGTATACTACTATTTCATCACTCCCACCTACATAGAAGCAGAGAGATACCACTACATCCAACATTGCTGGAACTGCTATTCTTATCTTCACATCACCAAGGCATGTCCAGCAAAGACAAGAAGTTCTGCACTACATGTGGTAGTGAGGGACACACCTTCAGTTCCTGTACCACCGCTGCTCCATCACAACCAGCATGTTTAAACTGCAAAAGTAATGATCACCATACTCTGGCAGCAAAATGTCCTACTAGAAAGGATATTATGAAGAAAACACAAGATGCAGCAAGGAAAAAATCTTCAAACAAGACACCAACATGTGCCACAATTGCAAAGCTGCAAGCTTACACTACAAAATTACTTCAAGCATCTACTCAACCCGCCTCCACCACCATCACTCCTCCAACATGTGACGTAACGAAGATCCGCTATTGTCTACAGGTACAGCCATGCAAAACATGGCTGTACCTGGATCCTTTAACTCTACCAACAATGAGTTATTTGCATTAAATAACATGCCATCATTTACATTTCCAGCATCTCCACCTTCTGAAGAAATTCTCAAATTCACCAAGGACTTAATCACCACCTCTGCGGCAGAAGCTCCATCACCACCACCAACTAGTGACGTCACTCCAACAACGTCCGATGAGAATCCTCCACCGCCACCACTCCTCACTGAATCCAACCAATCAGAAGCCTTGCCACCAGAAACATCTTCTAATTCGTCTACTGAAGTTGACAACGTATCTTCACTTCCACCTTCAACATCTCTTGAAACTGACCAATCAACGACTTCACTTGCCCCTTACTCTAAGGATGAACATATTTATAATATGATACGTGGATTCTCTTTCTACACTACTCCTGATTATCCTAAAGAAATGGAGGTACAGACATTGATCCCCCTCCTCCAGAGAGACGAAGTCAAGTATGTCTGTAGTCCATCACGTTTTCTCTTCCTTAGAGAACTCATCAATCTCCTTAATTCTTCAAAGATCTACCAAGACCGCAAATTTAGAATCAGGCACATGCCAATACCGAAGTTCAAGACTCTTTCTAATGGGACAGTAGCTTAACACACCTCAAGCTGACCACCACCAATACAACTCAACCTGCCTGCTGCCTTCAGACACTCCCAGCTCCTGCCGCCACCTTCGCTATCCTCTCCTAGCCAAGTACCGACATCAATCAAGCCTCTCCATCTATGTCTCCAGTACTTTGTACCACATGACCCAAAGTGGTTGGGCCATTTGCCTTGTTTCCTCCTCTTCCCCTCCTTCCCATCCTTTTCCAGTTATTTCCAGCCTTCCTTATCCTTCTTCCTTCCCATCTCACGGCAGCTCTCGTCATCTTCTTCGATTTGATACCTATTTACAAGGCAGGTGATACGTCCTTGACTTCGAACTATAGACCAATAAGCCTTACCTCCATAGTGGGAAAATTTATGGAATCAATAATTGCCAAAGCAATTCGTAGCTATCTTGATAGGCACAGATTAATGAATCTCAACACATTTTAACAAAGGGGCGTTCCTGTCTTACAAATTTACTAACTTTTTTCACTAAGGTGTTTGAGAAGGTAGATAATGGTAATGAATATGATATTGTGTATATGGACTTCAGTAAGGCTTTCGATAGAGTTCCACACCAGAGGCTATTGAGGAAACTTAAGGCACACGGAATAGGTAGAGGCATGGCTGACAAATAGGCAACAGAGAGTTTGCATAAATGGGGAGAAATCAGAATGGGGGCACGTCACAAGCGGTGTTCCTCAGGGGTCAGTGTTGGGCCCGTTGTTGTTCACAATTTACGTAAACGACATAGATGAGGGAATAAATAGCGACATAACCAAATTTACTGATGACACCAAAATAGGCCATCCAATTCATTCTAATGAGGACACTAGAGTACTCCAGGATGATTTGAATAGACTGATGCAATGGTCGGAGAAGTGGCAGATGCAGTTTAATATTGACAAATGCAAAACTCTTAATGTTGGACAGGTAAATAACTATGCCACATATAAACTAAATAATGTAGATCTTAATACTACTGATTGCAAAAAGGATTTAGGAGTTCTGGTTAGCAGTAATCTAAAACCAAGACAACAGTGCATTAGTGTTCACAATAAAGCTAACATAATTCTTGGCTTCATATCTAGAAGTATAAATAATAGAAGTCCTCAGGTTGTTCTTCAACTCTATATATCCTTGGTTAGGCCTCATTTAGACTATGCTGCTCAGTTCTGGTCACCGTATTACAGAATGGATATAAATGCTCTGGAAAACGTACAGAGGAGGATGACAAAGATGATCCCATGTATCAGAAATCTTCCCTATGAGGATAGACTGAGGGCCCTGAATCTGCACTCTTTCAAAAGGTGTAGAATTAGGGGGGATATGATCGAGGTGTATAAATGGAAAACAGGAATAAATAAAAGGGATGTAAATAGCGTGCTGAAAATTTCCAGCCAAGACAGGACTCCCAGCAATGGTTTCAAGTTTGAAAAATTCAGATTCAGGAAGGATATAGAAAAGCATTGGTTTGGTAATAGAGTTGTGGATGAGTGGAACAAACTCCCGAGTACAGTTATTCAGGCTAAAACGTGTAGTTTTAAAAATAGGTTAGATAAATACACGAGTGGGTGTGGGTGGGTGTGAATTGGACCTGACTAGCTTGTGCTGCTGGGTCTGGTGCCGTGCTCTTTCCTTGAGTGGAGGTGACCAGACTGGGTGGGTCATTAGGCTTATCTGGGAAGGGGGGGGGAATGAACCTGCTCTGCATGGGTCAGTAGACCTGTTGCAGTGTTCCTTCTTTCTTATGTACTCACCTGGTATGTCCAACTGAGGGAGAGTGAATAGTGGTGACAGTGGTGGTGGTGGCAGTGACTGGTGGTAACAGTGGTGGTGTCAGGTATGGTGGTGACAGTAGTGGTTTCAGGCATGGTGGCAACAGTGGTGGTGTCAGGCATGGTGACAACAGTGGTGGTGTTAGGCATGGTATACCTGGTGTATACTGAGAGGGTTTCGGGGATCAACATCTCTGTGGCCTGGTCTGCGACCAGGCCTCCTGGTGGATCAGGATTCTGATCAACCAGGCTGTTATTACTGGCCACATACAAACCAGAGCCCAGCTGACCAGGCACTGACTTTAGGTGCCTGTCCAGCTCCTCCTTTAAGACAGTCAGGGGTCTATTGGTAACCCCCTTTATGTATGCTGGGAGGAGTTGAACAGTCTTAGGCCCCTGACACTTACTGTGTTGTCTCTTAGCATACTAGTGGTGCCCTTGCTTTTCATTGGGGGATATTGCATCTCCTGCCCAGTCTTTGCTTTTGTAGGGAGTGATTTTCATGTGCAAATTTGGGACTAGTCCCTCTAGGATTTTCCAAGTGTATATTATCACATATCTCTCTCGCCTGCATTCCAAGGAATACAAATCAAGGAACTTCAACCATTCCCAGTAGTTTAGGTGCTTCATCGTATTTATATGTGCCATGAAAGTTAAAAACATAAGAAAGAAGGAACACTGCAACAGGCATACTGACCCATGCGGAGCAGGTCCATGTCCCCCCCCGGATTAGCCAAATGACCCACCCAGTCTGGTCACCTCCACTCAAGGAAGGAGCATGGCACCAGACCCAGCAGCACAATTAGTCAGGTCCAATTCACACCCACCCACACCCACTCATGTATTTAACCTATTTTTAAAACTACACAACGTTTTAGCCTGAATAACTGTACTCGGGAGTTTGTTCCACTCATCCACAACTCTATTACCAAACCAGCGCTTTCCTATATCCTTCCTGAATCTGAAATTTTTCAAACCTGAAACCATTGCTGTGAGTCCTGTCTTTGCCGGAAATTTTCAGCACGTTATTTACATCCCCTTAATTCCTGTTTTCCATTTATACACCTCGATCATATCCCCCCTAATTCTACGCCTTTCGAGAGAGTGCAGATTCAGAGCCCTCAGTCTATCCTCATAGGGAAGACTTCTGATACATTGGATCATCTTTGTCATCCTCCTCTGTACGTTTTCCAGAGCATTTATATCCATTCTGTAATACGGTGACCAGAACTGAACAGCATAGTCTAAATAAGGCCTAACCAAGGATATATAGAGTTGAAGAACAACCTGAGGACTTCTATTATTTATACTTCTAGATATGAAGCCAAGAATTCTGTTAGCGAACACTAATGCACTGTTGTCTTGGTTTTAGATTACTGCTAACCAGAACTCCTAAATCCTTTTTGCAATCAGTAGTATTAAGACCTACATTATTTAGTTTATATGTCGCATGGTTATTTACCTGTCCAACATTTAGAACTTTGCATTTGTCAATATTAAACTGCATTTGCCACTTCTCCGACCATTGCATCAGTCTATTCAAATCTTCCTGGAGTGCTCTAGTGTCCTCGTTAGAAAGAATTGGACGGCCTATTTTGGTGTGGAGTTAAAAGATAAAGAATCACACATAAAGTGGGAGTTGTCACAGTTGCTCTTTGCTGATGACATTGTGCTCTTGGGAGATTCTGAAGAGAAGTTGCAGAGATTGGTGGATGAATTTGGTAGGGTGTGCAAAAGAAGAAAATTGAAAGTGAATACAGGAAAGAGTAAGGTTATGAGGATAACAAAAAGATTAGGTGATGAAAGATTGGATATCAGATTGGAGGGAGAGAGTATGGAGGAGGCGAATGTATTCAGATATTTGGGAGTGGATACACAAATAACCCGCACATAAAAGACAGAAGCTTACGACGACGTTTCGGTCCGACTTGGACCATTGACAAAGTCAGTGTGACTTTGTCAATGGTCCAAGTCGGACCGAAACATCATAGTAAGCTTCTGTCTTTTATGTGCGGGTTATTTGTGTATCGTTCCAGTCACGGTATTGTGCCTTTTTGTTATTTTTGGGAGTGGACGTGTCAGCGGATGGGTCTATGAAAGATGAGGTGAATCATAGAATTGATGAGGGGAAAAAGGTGAGTGGTGCACTTAGGAGTCTGTGGAGACAAAGAACTTTGTCCTTGGAGGCAAAGAGGGGAATGTATGAGAGTATAGTTTTACCAACGCTCTTATATGGGTGTGAAGCATGGGTGATGAATGTTGCAGCGAGGAGAAGGCTGGAGGCAGTGGAGATGTCATGTCTGAGAGCAATATGTGGTGTGAATATAATGCAGAGAATTCGTAGTTTGGAAGTTAGGAGGAGGTGCGGGATTACCAAAACTGTTGTCCAGAGGGCTGAGGAAGAGTTGTTGAGGTGGTTCAGACATGTGGAGAGAATGGAGCGAAACAGAATAACTTCAAGAGTGTATCAGTCTGTAGTGGAAGGAAGGCGGGGTAGGGGTCGGCCTAGGAAAGGTTGGAGGGAGAGCGTAAAGGAGGTTTTGTGTGTGAGGGGCTTGGACTTCCAGCAGGCATGCGTGAGCGTGTTTGATAGGAGTGAATGGAGACAAATGGTTTTTAATACTTGACGTGCTGTTGGAGTGTGAGCAGAGTAACATTTATGAAGGGGTTCAGGGAAACTGGCAGGCCGGACTTGAGTCCTGGAGATGGGAAGTACAGTGCCTGCACTCTGAAGGAGGGGTGTTAATGTTGCAGTTTAAAAACTGTAGTGTAAAGCACCCTTCTGGCAAGACAGTGATGGAGTGAATGATGGTGAAAGTTTTTCTTTTTTGGGCCACCCTGCCTTGGTGGGAATCGGCCAGTGTGATAATATAATATAAATATATATAATATTTTGGTGTCATCAGCAAATTCGCTTATTACCTGGAGTTTACCTGGAGAGAGTTCCGGGGGTCAACGCCCCCGCGGCCCGGTCTGTGACCAGGCCTCCTGGTGGATCAGAGCCTGATCAACCAGGCTGTTGCTGCTGGCTGCACGCAAACCAACGTACGAGCCACAGCCCGGCTGATCAGGAACTGACTTTAGGTGCTTGTCCAGTGCCAGCTTGAAGACTGCCAGGGGTCTGTTGGTAATCCCCCTTATGTGTGCTGGGAGGCAGTTGAACAGTCTCGGGCCCCTGACACTTATTGTATGGTCTCTTAACGTGCTAGTGACACCCCTGCTTTTCATTGGGGGGATGGTGCATCGTCTGCCAAGTCTTTTGCTTTCGTAGTGAGTGATTTTCGTGTGCAAGTTCGGTACTAGTCCCTCTAGGATTTTCCAGGTGTATATAATCATGTATCTCTCCCTCCTGCATTCCAGGGAATACAGGTTTAGGAACCTCAAGCGCTCCCAGTAATTGAGGTGTTTTATCTCCGTTATGTGCGCCGTGAAAGTTCTCTGTACATTTTCTAGGTCGGCAATTTCACCTGCCTTGAAAGGTGCTGTTAGTGTGCAGCAATATTCCAGCCTAGATAGAACAAGTGACCTGAAGAGTGTCATCATGGGCTTGGCCTCCCTAGTTTTGAAGGTTCTCATTATCCATCCTGTCATTTTTCTAGCAGATGCGATTGATACAATGTTATGGTCCTTGAAGATGAGATCCTCCGACATGATCACTCCCAGGTCTTTGACGTTGGTGCAAGTCGTCTGCTACCACATCTCGTATTTATGTTTATTTATTCTATTGTGGGGTGTATTTATCATCTTTTTATGTTATGTATCGTGTTTATTATATAATTTTGAAAAAATATCATAGATGGATTAATGAAAATGTGTATTTAACGTAATATACGACATTAAAATGAGACTCGATGATTATTATTATCATTACTAATATGACGTCTGGAGACATAAGACACTCTTACTGATTTTAATGTGTACCTGCATGCCAGCACAGTATGTAAGTTTATTTAAGTACAGGTATACATAAGTATAATTATCAGAGTATATATAAAATATGAAATAACTTTTAAAAACATTTGAAATTTTGGAGTTTCCAGACAAAATGGAGAGACTTAGTGCTTACTGAGCTCACGAAGAATGTAAACAAACAAGGTGGGGCGCGGTGACCATATTAGAAAGTCAGGTGGGGGGAGCCGTATAGCGAGTTTTGGTCATAATTTGAAATGACCGTATTAGCGGAACGCCATAAAGTGAAACGCCATAAAGCGGGGCCCTGCTGTATATATATATATATATATATATATATATATATATATATACATATGTATATATATACATATGTATATATATACATACAGTGGACCCCCGCATAACGATTACCTCCGAATGTGACCAATTATGTAAGTGTATTTATGTAAGTGCGTTTGTACATGTATGTTTGGGGGTCTGAAATGGACTAATCTACTTCACAATATTTCTTATGGGAACAAATTCGGTCAGTACTGGCACCTGAACATACTTCTGGAGTGAAAAAATATCGTTAACCGGGGGTCCACTGTATATATATATATACATGTATATATATATATATATATATATATATATATATATATATATATATATATATATATATATATATATATATATATATATATATACACATACACACATACATACATACATACTATTATGTACAGGAAATTACCACCCTGGTCTGCATCTCGAGTTATAACATGGAATGTTACAGGAAAATTAGATTTGCTTAATACAATTCTCACTTAACAAATGATTCTAATGGTCCCTATCTCTCATTAACCCTTTCAGGGTTTCGGACATACTAGTATGGCTTACGCACCAGGGTTTTTGACGTATTAGTATACCTAAATTCTAGCACCCTCAAATCTAGTGAGATTTGAGGATGCTAGAATGGTCTATGTGGTCATGGTCTATGTGATCTAAGTGGCCAGTGTGCGCAGTATAAAAAAAAAAATCCTGCAGCACACAGTGCGTAATGAGAAAAAAAAACTGACCGTGTTTTTGGATTAAAACAGCGACTTTGCATTGTATTTTCGTATGGTATTTATTGTTGTATTCTAATTTTCCTGGTCTCATTTTATAGAATGGAAGACATATTACAGAAATTGTGATGATTTTGACTGGTTTTACAATTAAAAGTACCTTGAAACTGAGCTCAAAGTAGCAGAAATGTTCGATTTACCAAAACTCAAAAGTAAACAAATCACGCTAAGCGTCCAATACACGCCAACTGGCGAGTCTAATATTCTTTCACAAGTGCGCCGATATTATTTATACCCTTTCTACACTAATGCAGTAGTCTACATAACAGTAAATCTATTTTATGTGAGAATAAAAATTCAAAGTGGAAAGCAAAAGAATGGAAGAGGGGCGTGGGGATGTGACTAATGAACTGAGGAAATGTTATTTTAGTGCCAGGAATATCTTTCTTGTTTATTCTGGACCCTATTTGGAAATTGGCATCTTTTGAAATTTGTGTGAAATTGGCAAAATTGATAAATTCTGACCACTGTATTGGATAGTTGAAATTGGTAAATGGGTGGTTTCTTGTACTCATTCGATAGAAAAAATGGAGTTCTAGCAAAATAGTTATGATTTTTGTCGACTAGTACACTGGAATTGGCCAAAAATAGGGTTCAAAGTGGGCAAAATCGCCAATGCATAAACATCGCCGAGACCGCTAACTTCACGAGAGCATAATTCCATAAGTTTTCCATCAAATTTCATACTTTTGGTGTCATTATGATCGGGAAAAGATTCTCTATCTTTTCATAAGATTTTTTTTTTTTTTAAATTTAGGGGACCCTGAGAACAAGTCTCTGAGAGGGTTTGTGGACCCTGAAAGGGTTAAAACGTTCAGTGTCATGTAAAGGAGGGACCCACTTATACAGCAGGTTAGGTTCTGGGCTACTGTTGTAAAGTGATTTTTTTTTTTTTTTTTTTTTACTTTCCAGTCATATAAAAGCCTGCTAACATGTTTACACTATCATATATAAAGTGAGCAATAGAGCTAGCCCTTAAAAATGCATATTCAGTACACACATTACTTTAAAATATTTTCATCCTAAGCTTATGGTGAGTGTTGAATGTATGTATTTATTGCAGAAGTTTGAATAAATGATGAATGAGCATAACTGAAAAGGCTGTATTATCAAAATGCCATAAAGTAAAGCGCTGTAAAGCTGGTCTCTCCTGTACATAGATCGCAATGACCCATGGTCACCTCCACTACTAGCACAACTACCACAATCAGCCAATGATATCCTGCAACTTATATTTTTTTTTTATTATCACACTGGCCGATTCCCACCAAGGCAGGGTGGCCTGAAAAAGAAAAACTTTCACCATCATTCACTCCATGGTGAAAGTTTTTCTTTTTCGAGCCACCCTGCCTTGGTGGGAATCAGCCAGT
>NC_091333.1:23198223-23235723 GCF_038502225.1 Cherax quadricarinatus | reverse complement strand
AATGTGACGATACAGTCTTGTGGCTTTCTCTGAGACAGAGAGCTAGATGGATAGACAGATAGACAGGGAGCTTGACAGGCAGACAAATAGACAGAGGGACATGTTTGTGTACCCTCGAAAACAAAGCAAAACAAAGCCAGGGCGATGCTCATCAAGTGTCACCTCTAATGTTTTCTTATCTGCTGCACTCTCCCTCACCCTCGTGTATGCTCATCAAATGTCAGCTCCTATCAGATGTTATCTCATCTTATCATGTCACTGTCAGGGGTGGACTGTTTTTCAGGCTTGAAGGGAACTTATTATTACCTATTATTATTATTACCTATTCTTTTCCTCCTCCTCCTTCTCTTCCTCCTCCTTCTCTTTCTCCTCCTCTTTCTCCTCCTCCTTCTCTTTCTCCTTCTCTTTCTCATTCTCCTCCTCCTTCTCTTCCTCCTCCTTCTCTTCCTCCTCCTTCTCTTCCTCCTCCTTCTCTTCCTCCTCCTCCTTTTCCTCCTCCTCCTCATTATTATTACACACTTCCACATATCCAAAACATTGCTGGGGCCTATAAATACTTTGTATATATTCCAAGACAATAGTAAATGACCAAGGCAGGTGTAAATGTCCACCTGTCAATGTGTTTGTGACAATTTGAGTACAATTTCAGTACCTAACACTAGTGTCAGAACAAAGATTGGTTATGAAATAACAAGAACTACTATAAACTGTAATTATCATAACATAAAAATAATATAAAATATGAAAAACAGAAAAAAAGGTATAACGGTAACACTTCTGCAAGCAGCAGGACTCCATGTTGCCATCACGTGTGCCAACTTCTAGGCCTCATATCTCTGCAAGTACTGACCCCATTTTTTTTATTCTAAAACACATAAAAAATGTGCTCTTTTTTTCTATAATTTTTTTTTTTTTTTTCAAAATATCTGGAAGTTTGGACTGTTTAAGGGTTAAGATTATTATTATAATCAAAAAGAAGCGCTAAGCCACAAGGGCTATACAGCGCTGCAGGGTAGGGAAGGAAGCAAGGGAATTGGATGGCAGGAGGGAGGGGGGATGATCAGCAGGTTACAGAAAACAGCGGGGCAGGGGATAGTATGGGGGTAGAGGGTAGCAAGAGATACAAGTAGAAAGGGCTGAAAGTATCAGAATTTGTGAAGTAAGTCAGTCGTTGTCAAAAAGTCAATAAGAGAGTCCGGATGAAAGGTGGGTCCATCAGCGAGAAGGGAAGGTAAAGAGAGAGCAGCGGGGCGAAGACGACGACAGAGGTAAATTCTGCGTGCTCGTTGATAAAGTGGGCAGTCCAACAGAATGTGGCTGACTGATAATGGAGCTTGGCAATTCTCACAGAGAGGAGCAAGACGCCTCTCCATGAGATATCCATGAGTAAGACGAGTATGGCCAATGCGAAGACGGGAGAGAGTAGTCTCCCAACCTCGACACTGGTGATAAGAAGACGGCCAGTAACCTATACTCGGTTTAATAGACTGAAGTTTGTTGCCGAGCATAGTAGACCAATGTTGTTGCCAACGGGTGTGAAGGTGGGAAGATATTACAGCAAAATAGTCCGTACATGGAATACCTCTGTAAGAAACTGGTAGGTCATGTACTGCTGACCGCGCAGCAGTGTCTGCCTGTTCATTGCCCTGTACGTCAACATGACCAGGGACCCAACAAAAAACAATATCTTTATGCTTAGTAAAGATGCGGCGTAGCCAAAGTTGGATACGGAGGACTAAGGGGTGAGGTGTATCAAATTTTTGTATAGCCTGTAAAGCACTAAGGGAGTCTGAGACAACCACAAATGATGACACAGGCATAGATGCAATACGGATAAGTGCTGTAAGGATGGCATATAATTCAGCAGTAAAAATACTAGCTGAAGATAGTAAATGCCCTTGTACGACGCTGTCCGGAAACACTGCTGCGAATCCTACGCCGTCAGAAGACTTAGAGCCATCTGTGTACACAGCAATGGCATGAGAATGAGAGTGAAAGTGGTCAAGAAAAAGAGAGCGGGAAGCGACCGTAGACAGTTGGGCTTTCGAGCAAGGGAGGGAGAAAGAACAGACTCGAACAGCTGGGACCTCCCAGGGGGGTAGGGAAAAGTGAGATGCTACATGTACATAGAAAGGTGGTAGTTGAAGAGAAGACAAGAGCGAATGAAGGCGAAGAGAGAAGGGACGGAGTAAGCAGGGGCGGCGAACAAATAAAGAATGTCTACTAATATCAGTGACCATTCTATAAATGGAAGGATTGCGGAGATCATGAGAGCGTACATAGTAGCGCAGGCAATGGGCATCACGGCGATCGGATAAGGATGGAACGTTCGCTTCTGCATAGAGGCTTTCGACAGGGGAAGAGCGAAAAGCACCAAGGCATAAACGTAATCCTTGGTGATGAATGGGGTTAAGGCTAGAGAGAGTAGTAGGAGATGCCGCTGAATAGATCTGGTCACCATAATCAAGTTTCGATAAAATAAGGGTGGAATGTAGGTGAAGGAGGGTTCGACGATCAGCTCCCCACGAAAGATGAGCAAGGGTTTTAAGAAGGTTCAGCCGGCTGTGACAAGTTGCCTTCAGAGAGGTAATGTGAGGTTTCCAGGATAACCTACGATCAAAGAGGAGGCCCAGAAACTTGACTGTATCACGTTCAGGGATACGTGAGCCATAGAGGTACAAAGGATGATCAGAGATGACAGAGCGTCTAGTGAAAGTGATTTGGTGGGTTTTAGTGCTGGAAAATTTAAACCCATGTGTGGTGGCCCAATTGGAAACACGGTCGACTGCATGCTGGAGAGAAACTGTAAGGAGGTGACAGTCAGCGCCTGCACAGGCAATAGCAAAGTCATCAACATAGAGTGATGACCAAATATTTGATGGAAGACTAGAGGCCAAATCATTAATAGCAAGGAGAAAAAGTGTTGTGCTCAGAACACATCCCTGGGGGACACCTTCAGCTTGGACAAAGTCCGGGGAGAGCACATTATTAACCCGAACACGGAAATGCCTGTCAGTTAAAAAGTTCTTAAGGAAGGATGGTAGATTGCCTCGAAGGCCTAAGGAGTGGGCTTGGGCTAAAATATTATACCTCCAAGTTGTGTCATATGCCTTCTCAAGGTCAAAAAATATGGCAATAACTGAGTGGTTATTCGCAAAGGCATTACGAACATACGTATCCAAGCGCAGTAAGGGGTCTATGGTAGAACGTCCCTTACGAAAGCCATATTGACGAGTGGAGAGACTGTTGTGTGTCTCTAAATACCACACTAAACGTCTATTTACTAGACGTTCCATTACCTTGCAAACTGCACTGGTAAGAGCAATGGGACGATAGTGGGAGGTTTCATGTCCCGTAGTGCCTGGTTTGCGGAAAGGGAGAACAATGGCGGATTTCCACAGCTGTGGAAGAACTCCTTGTGACCAAATAAGATTGTAAAGGTGTAATAGGACTGCAAGGGCTGACTGATGTAAATGTTGTAGCATACGAATATGAATGTCGTCGGGCCCAGCTGCCGATGATCGACAAGCTGAGAGTGTTGCCTCCAGTTCTTGAAGTGTAAAAGGCACATTATACTGTTCTTCTCTGAGAGAAGAAAAGTCCAAGGGTGCTAACTCTCTGGCAGACTTTGAGGAAAGAAATGAGGGGCATAGATGGAGTCCCTGAGAAATACGGACCAGATGATTGCCAATTTCATTGGCAACATCTAGTGGGTTTGCTATATCAACACCGGCAACCCGCAGAACAGGAGCCGGGTCAGGAGAATATTTACCACTCAGTTTTCGTACTTTTTTCCAGACTGCACTCATAGAGGAAGCAGAGGTGATGGTGGAGACATAATCTCGCCAGCAAGTGCGTTTAGCGTCACGGATGACACGGCGAGCGATCGCACGCTTCTGTTTAAAATCAAGGAGTCGCTCTGTGGTTCTATTGTACCGGTACCTGCCCCATGCAGCGCGTTTCAAACGTACTGCACGAGCACAAGCAGGAGACCACCAAGGCACGCATTTCTGAGAATGCCTGCTCGAAGTTTGGGGTATAGAATGAGAAGCTGCGGTGAAAACGGAGGACGAGAAGAGGTGTAAAAGCTCATCGATGGAGGACGAAGAAGGAACCTCTTTAAAAACAGTCAGGTGTGAGTAAAGGTTCCAATTTGCCCGATTAAATTGCCAGCGTGGGGTGCGAAGAGGTGGCGAATATGAAGGGGAAGTAAGAATGATTGGGAAATGATCACTGTCATGTAAGTCCGGGAGAACAGACCAAGTAAAGTCTAATGCGGCGGAGGAAGAGCAAACTGAGAGATCGATGCAAGAGAGAGTATGAGTCCGAGGATCAAAATGGGTGTGAGTACCTGTATTTAAAACATGGAGGGGGTGGGTGGCAAGAAAAGCCTCTAACTGAATTCCACGGGAATCACAGTGAGACCCTCCCCAGAGGAAATGGTGGGCATTAAAATCACCAAGTAACAGAATCGGTGGCGGTAATGACGAAACAAGGAAGGCAAAATCCGGAATAGATAATGCCCGAGAAGGAGAGAGATATAAAGAACAGAGCGTATACCACCTATGTAAGTGGATACGGGCTGCTGTGTAATGCAGCGAAGTATGAACAAATAGCTGATGGTACGGAATATCAGTGCGGAGAAGAAGGGCACTTTCATTAAAGGTCCCATCAGGAAAAGGATCTGAAGAATACAATAAATTATAGCCTGAGATGTGAGAAATAACAGCAGAGTGTAATTTTGGTTCCTGTAAGCAAACACCAACAGGGGCAAACTGGGAGAGTAACATCTGAAGCTCACCCCGATTACCCCTGAGGCCGCGTATATTCCACTGTAAAAAGGCCATGATTGGCAATGATAAAGATACTTGAAATCCGCAGGTAAGGGTTCCTACGGACTAGAAGGGTTAGAAAAGTCCACATGCGGAGGCAGTGGAAAATGTTCAAGCAGCGAAGGAACGGTGCGCTGTGAAGAAAGGAGTTGCGCAGATGGAGCAGAGGAGAGAGGAAGAGCGGAAGGTGGATCAGTGTCCATTGATGGTTTGGTCTCTGCAATATATTCAGAGATTGCTTCAAGTGTTTCGGAATTCAGAGATGTCGTATGGGAGACAATATTGGGAATGGTAGGGGGAGGATGAGTAAAGATTGGAACTGTATTGGACTGTACCAAGGTAGGGGGGGGCGAAAGGGTGGAGGGAACTGGAGAAGCGTGGCAGGGGACAGAAGAGACAGGAACCTGGGAGGTGGCAGAAGAGGAAGAAACTTGGGAGGGAACAGGGGAGGAAGGTACATTACGAGGAGGAGGGTGAACCTCTGCACTTGTAACTGAGCCAGTGAGAGGGGAAGAACTAGGGACAGAGACAGGGAGGGTAAAATGAGGAGGTGGAAGATGGGTAGGAGGTGTTACCGGACCTTTTTTTGACTTTTGAGAAGTAGAGGGACGATTGGGAAGAGGTGTCGTACGAGGTCTCGTCGATACTGAGGCTTGTAAGAGAGAACTCGAAGAAGCGAGATTAGACTGAGGCGTTGAAGTAGGGACGTCTGAGCCGAGGACAGCAAAAGGATTAGATACAGGAGTGATTATGGGAGAGGTAACCACAGAGGTGGGTGTAGAAGATGGGATACCAGAAGTGGGGGGACGTTTTGAAACACGGGAATAAGAAACACGTGGGAGTCTCCCTTGGAGGCGGAGATGAGAAACTGCCATGGCATAAGGGAGACCTTCTGTCTCTTTGAGGTAACGGATTTCCCGCTCGTTTAAATAGACCTGACAACGGCGAGAGTACGAAGGGTGAGCCTCATGACAGTTAAGGCAAGAGGGAGATCGATTGCAAGACGTATTAGAATGGTCATCGGCACCACAGACTGGGCATTCGGCGATAGATCTGCAATATTTCGCTGGATGGCCAAATCGCCAGCAATTTCTACACTGTTGTGGTGTAGGGATCACCTTTCGAACTTGTAACCGATGTCCTGCTATATAAACGGAGGATGGGAGTTCTCGGCTGTCAAAAGTTAAACGAGCCACATTGCTAGGGTATCGTCTCCGCCCACGGGCAGGAAGAACGTAAGTGTCTACCTTGAGGATTGGGAGATCTTGGAGTTCCAGCTGTTCTAGAATGTCGGTGCCACATGTCTGGAAATTTTGTTGAACTATGGTATGGGGCAGAATAACGGTACCACTACAAGAATTGAGGGAATGATGTTTTTCAAGGGTGACAGGAACAGTATCTATATGGGTAAGACGAGAGAGCTCACGAGCCTGGGTAGCATTCTGTACGGTAATGATGCGCGTACCGCTCTTAAGAGCATGAAAAGAAATATCTTTACCAACATGGCGTAGGAGTGCCTTGCCAATACTATGGTCAGAAAGATAGGCAGTAGAGGAAGTTGGTCGTAAAGTGAAGAATTTAGTCCACTGTTCAGTCTGAAACTGAGCGTGGAAAGGTAGTGAAGGACGTGTCGATCGTTTCTGAGAAGAACGAGAAGGTGAAGGTGGAGAAGTATCATCAGCAGGTAATTGTCGTTGACGTTTAGGCGTGGGACCAGAGTTGGTCCGACGTGGAACGGGTCGGCGATTTGAAAATTGCCGCACCGTAGAGGGAGAGGCCGGAAGCATAGTCAGAGGAGAGCGAAGGTCTGATAAATCGAAGGAGTCAGTCGAGGCCTCAGTACCTGAAGCGGGTGAGGAAACAGCACCGGCAATAGGTACAGAGGCATGAGGAATGTCTGAAGAGTGGTCCAAAGACGAGGCGGGGTCAGAACGGGGTGCGGTATCAAGAAGGGGCCCGGGGGTACCAGGTTCATGGACTAGGGCTGCCATGGTTAGGTTACTTCTTTCTTTTTGTTTTTAAGAAAAAAAAAGAAAGAAGAAAAGAAAATAAAAATAAAAAAAAAGAAAAAAAAGGGGGGACCGGGGAGGGATAGTTCCTAGGAGGGATGAAAGGGCCAGAAATCTCCCTCCGCGCCCAAGAGGACTCGACACCGCTAGTAGCGCAGATGCAGCATGGAACCCGTGCCATACCCTACCCTTCATGCCAGTAAACCAGCAATCTGGGATAGCAACCTCACATCTGCCGAGCTACCTCGGTGGACAAAAGAGAGGGCGGCCGGATATCCGCCACAAAGCATACCTCCTTCAGCCACCACCCCCGGAATCCGAAAGGTGGCTTCCAGAGCTACACCCGTCGCCCAAAAGACACCCAAAGCTACTCCGGGATACCGGAGAGGGATCGGGACATCCCTAGGCAATCCAGATTCCACGGCAAACTATGCCACCGCCAAGAAACCTCAACGGAATGGGATGGACCCCGGTGTCCTTTCTCCTACCTAGGAACTAGTGCGCCTGTGGGAGAAATCCCAAAGGACAAAAAGAGGAAGGGCAAAAGGGAGGAGTGGGGAGGAGGAGGAGGAAAGGAAAAAGGGGAGGATGGGGAGGATGGGATAGGGGAGGGGAGATTGGGGGGTAATTAGGTTCGGTCTGAGGAAGAAGACCGATAGGTCTAATTCCTCAGACCAAGAGCCTCTTCACCACGCCAAGGAGCCCCCCTTGAAGAGGTTAAGGGTTAAGAATGAAAGCTTTGGGATGGTTTAAGAAGGGAAGTTTTGGGATGGTTTAAGAATGGAAGTTTTGGGATGGTTTAAGAATGACAGTTTTGGGTTAGTTAAGATTGGCCTGAAAATGGTCTCAAATTTACTAGAAATGGTTGATTTTATGCTTGTTTTAAAACACATACAACTCTGAGTGTATACAAACAGCTTTGGGTGTATACAAACAGCTTTGGGTGTACACAAACAGTTCAGGTTGTATACAAACAGTTCTAGGTGTATATATAAACAGCTCTGGGTGTATACAGTTCTGGGTGTATACAAACAGTACTGGGTGTATATAAACTGTTCTGGGTGTGTATAAACAGCTCTGGGTGTACACCATTCTGGGTGTATATAAACAGTTGTGGGTGTATATAAACTATTCTGGGTGTATATAAACAGCTCTGGGTGCATATAAACAGTTGTGGATGTATACAAACAGCTCTGGGTGTATACCATTCTGGGTGTACATAAACAGTTGTGGGTGTATACAAACGTTCTGGGCGTAAACAGCTCTGCGTATATAAACAGTTCTGGTGTAAATATTTGATTAAATGCAAACAATTATAGTTGAACACCATTAGTTCTTGCACTATACAAACGGCTCTAACAGTATGTACACAACAGTCAGTATACATACAGCTTTGGCAGTGTACAGACGAACCAATCAAGCAGTTTAACCCTTTGACTGTCGCGGCCGTATATATACGTCTTATGAGGTACCGTGTTTGACGTATATATACTCAAATTCTAGCGGCTTCAAATCAAGCAGGAGAAAGCTGGTAGGCCCACATGTGAGAGAATGGGTCTGTGTGGTCAGTGTGCACCATATAAAAAAATCCTGGAGCACGCAGTGCATAATGAGAAAAAAAAACTCCGACCGTTTTTTTTTTAATTAAAATGCCGACTTTGTGGTCTACATATTTTCGTATAGTATTTATGGTTGTATTCTCGTTTTCTTGGTCTCATTTGATAGAATGGAAAACATATTATAGAAATAGAGGTGATTTTGATTGGTTTTACTATAAAAAGAACCTGGAAATGGAGCTCAAAGTACGGGGAAATGTTTGATTTTTGCCAATGTTCAAAAGTAAGCAAATGATGTCATTGTCCAATAAATGTCCAACTAGCCATTCTAATATGCAGTCATGAATGGGTTGATGTTATTTATACAATTATTACAGTATTGCAGTAGTTTGCATAATAGTAAGTCTTCTATTTTTTGTTTGAATAAAAATTCAAAATAGAAAGCAAGAGTAATATCAGAGGGGCCTGGAGACATGACTGATGAACAAAGAAAATGTTATTTTAGAGCCAGGAATGTCTGCATTGTTCATTCTGGACCCTATTTTGAAATTGTCATATTTTTTAATTTTCATGAAATTGGCCAAACTGCAAATTTCTGACCACATTATTGGGTAGTTGAAATTGGTAAATGGGCAGTTTCTTGTACTCAATCGATAGAAAAAATGGAGTTCTAAAGAAATAGCTATGAGTTTGGTCGACTGGAACAACGGAATTAGCCGAAAATAGGGCTCAAAGTGGGCGAAATCGCCGATTTGTAAATATCGCCGAGGTCGCTAACTTCGCGAGAGCATAATTCCATCAGTTTTCCATCAAACTTCGTTTTTTTTTGTGTCATTACAATCGGGAAAAGATTCTCTATCATTTCATAAGAAAAAACATTTTTTTTTCTTTTTTTGAAATTTTGCGACACCAGGAGACACCTCAGGACTGGAGGTTGCAACAGTCAAGGGGTTAAATATGAACAGCTCTTGCAGTAAAGAAATAGTCCTATCATTATATAAACAGTTCTGGTAGTATAAAAACAGCTCTGGCAGTATATAAATAGTTCTTGCAGTATACACACGGCTTTGACAGTATACAGTTCTAGCAGCATACAAACAGCTGACAGTATAACACAGCTCTGGCAGTATACAAACAGCTTTGCCAATGTACATACAAATAGCTCTGGTAGTATACAAACAGCTCTAGCAATATACAAACAGCTCTTTCAGAATACAAACTGCTCTGGCAGTATACAAACAGCTCTAGCAATATAAAAACAGCTCTTTCAAAATACAAACTGCTCTGTATACAAACACCTCAGGCAGCAAGGAAATCAATCTGGCAGTATACAAACAGCACTAACAATATACAAACAGAAAAGCTCTGACAGTATACAAACAGCTCTAATATAGAAAAAGTTCTAGCAGCAAGAAAACAGATCTAACATTATATAAACAGCTCTGGTAGTATAAAAACAGCTCTGGCAGTATATAAATAGTTCTGTCAGTATACAAACAGCTCTGGCAGTACATAAATAGCTTTGACAGTATACAAACAGCTCTGGCAGTATGCAAACAACTCTGGGAGTATACAAGTAGCTTTGACAGTGTACAAATAGCACTGGCACTATACTAACAGCATTGGCAGCATACAAACAAACTGGCAGTATATTAACAGCACTACCAGTTTACAAAAAGCTCTGGCAGTACACTAACAACAATGGTAGTATACAAAGAGCTCTGGCAGTACACTAAAAGCACTGGCAGTATATGATATTAATTTAATCCTTCAACTGTCAGGCCATTTATCCACAAATTACTGCTAGTGCTCTGAACACAGATCAACGCAATTTTTTTTTTCCTGCATTCAAATTTGGCACCAGGCGCCTGATAGACTTATGCAGTAGAGCATGGATCTGCACATTTGATGTGCACCATATTAAAAAAAATGAGGGACCTAGCATTACCGTGTGAGAGCACCAGTTCATTACAGCAGCAGCTAGGACAAACATCATGGCAGACCCCAGGGATTCACTCATGCCGCCCTCTTGTATTAACCCTTTGACTGTTTCAGGGCCCTCTCTGAAACTGTCATTCTATGTCGCCAAATATTCGAAAAAAAAAAAATTATTTTTTCTTATGAAAATGTTAGGAATATTTTTACTAGTGTTTTAAGCCTAAAAAAAAATTTTTGCCATCAGTACTTACCGAGATATAGAGCCGCAAAGTTTGCAGAAATTGACGTGCGTACGGCAACAGCGGCGACTGCCGCCCACCCGGTATTCTTTTATTTACTCTAATTCAAAGGTTTCTTGCATTTTTCAATATTTTTCTTTTCTAGGTAACTTATGTGGCCTGTGAGACCAATGTAAGGTGCATTGTTCAAATATACACTCATTATTTACAACACAATAACAGAACAAACTTTATCACTATTAGTTTGTGTATACACTTTGTTTACACAAACAAACAATACAAAACAATGTTTATTACTATTGTTCCATAATATATATACATATGTACAGTCACTAACCACGTTCCTAGAACTGCTGCAGCTTGTGGAACTCTTTGAAACATGGGTATATGCAGAGGGGCACTTCACACTCCTCACACATAAAACGAGTGTCTCTGCGTGTTTGTGGGCGTTTTGTGGTATGCATACATACATAACACCTCTTCTGAGCATTTTTCTTGGCAGTAGTAGGAGGCAGTTGTATGGGGTAGTGATCACCAGGCCTCAAACGAGATGACGTCTGTGGGCGCTGGTCTATTGCAGGAGTTGCTCCTTTGTACTTTGCAATTATTTGTCTGATTACTGACAGGCAAAATTCACCATATTTTGGTGTTTTGTTGGTCTTCAACTTGTATATGTTATAAGCATTTAGCATAGAGATATCAACAAGATGGAAAAAAAGTTTGATATACCACTTATAACTCTTGCGTACACAGTCTGCAAACCCAATCTGCATGTCACATTTGTCCACTAAGCGCATATTGAGGTTGTAGTCCATGACAGCTGCAGGCTTTAGAATGGGTTCATTGGTCTCTCTGTTGTCCCTGCCACTGGGTACCATTTCGTTTGTGTGAACTGATGTCAACTATGTGACATCACGTTTGTCATGCCACCGAAATGCCATGATGTCATTGGCAGCAAAGGCTTGCACCTCACCTCTGCGAGTGCCAGCGTCGAACCTTGGCATATGTTTGCGATTACCACGCACTGTGCCACACACGTCTGTCAAGTTCACTCGCAAGAAATCACTGAGTAAGGGGCTTGTGTACCAGTTATCAGTAAATAACATATGCCCCTTACCAAGATATGGTTCCATCATTGTTCGAACCACATCACCAGAGATACCCAATAACTTCATGGTATCTCTCAAAGTATTACTGCCAGTGTACACAATAATATCTAAAACAAGACCACTTCTGCAATCACACAGTACAAATAGCTTTATACCAAAGCGTTTCCTTTTGCTTGGTATATATTGCTTGAATGAGAGTCTTCCTTTGAATAAAATCAAGGACTCGTCAATAACAAGCTTCCTGAAGGGATAAAAATACATGCAGCACTTTTGTTTCAGGTACATAAACACATTTCTTATCTTATATAACCTGTCGCTTCTGTCAGGCCTGGTTTTGTCTGAAAAGTGTAACATACGCAACAGTATCAGGAAACGATTGACACCTATAATGTCACTAAAACCTGGAGTTGAAATCAGGCGATCTGTTGTCCAGTATGTGGTGACAGTGTGCTTATACACATGTGGCATAAGCATTATTGTGGCAAAAAACAGGTACATCTCTGCCACAGTTGTCTCCTTCCACTTGTGTAGCCGTGATTTTGGCGAGAGAATTGTATTTGCCATGGTGTATTCACAGTATGTGTTGGTTTCCCTGACAATGATGTCCATCAGGGGTTCATCGAAGAATAACTCAAAGCAGTCCAGTTCACTGGCATTGTTCCCAAGTGGACAAGATGGCTTTATTCCACTTTGTGTTTCATCAAAGTCATGGGGACTGGGAACAAACTCGTCACCGTCCTGCCAATCCCAGATGCGGTCTGCTGGTGGGGTCTGGATATTGTACCGTGGTTGTGGCTGTGCAGGTTGTGGTGGTGCAGGTTGTGGCAGTGTGGGGTAGGGTGAGGCTGGTTGTTCTGCTGAGTCAGCCGCGTGGCTAGTAGCGTGGCCCGGTGATGGTGCCACATGGGCCGTGCCACCCTCACTATCACCACCACTGCCTCCTCCCTCACTGTCACCATTCATACCCATCATTACAATATCGTCATCTTCACTATCAGGTCGTGGTGTTGGGCCACGGGATGTGCTCCCAGAGTTTCTCCTTCCCCTTGGAACAACATATGAAACACTACCAGACGCATGCTACGTCGTACATACTGGCGCTTCACTGGGGAATATTCACTCTCACTGTCACTAGAACTGCTTTCAATGACCTTGAAATCACTATCACTGCTATCATCAGGGTGTTGTACACGACCAAATAGTTTCCTCTTTCGTCCTGGTACAGGCGAAGGTGAATGTGAACAAGCCGGCACAGCACCAGAGGTCGAAGGTTGTGGGTCATCTGGGTTTTCGTCACTATTTACGTTATCCTGGGCACTTTTTTCGGTAACACTCACTTGAAAACCCTTGAATTCACTGTCACTGACATTTTCATCGCTGTTAGAGCTATCACTTGGGAACAAAAGACCTCCAATCCGCCGAGGAGTGAGGAACTTCTTACCGAGAGGCATGGTGAAAATGGACTGACAACATGGCGTTCCCACAATGCACCGCTAGGTCCCAGATTTTTTTCACAGGGTGCACACCGACCACTGAGACCCATTCTCTCCCGTGTAGGCCTACCAGGCCTTTGGCGCGCGATTTGAAGCCGCTAGAATTTGTGCGTATAAATACGTCAGAAACATTGGCTCGTAAGACGTATTTATACGTCGGAAACAGTCAAAGGGTTAACACTCTCCTATTCCAGGAAAGTGATGATGTAGCTACAAGTGATCGAGGAAATATTGAAAACCTTGATGATGACCCAGATGACCCTTAGCCCAACACCTCTGGTGTGGCCAATGTGGCCACACCATACCCTCAGCCCACCACCTCTGGGGTGCCCACACAGCCACACCAGATCCTCAGCCTAGCACTTCTGGGGTGGCTCACACAGCCACACCACACCCTCAGCCCAGCACCTCTGGGGTGGCCAGCATTCAAGTTTATTCAGGTATACACAATTACAGTTACATAGATTATCATACATAGCAGCATTTGTGTAGAGAACCTAGGATAATCCAAAAAAGTCAGACAGCTAGTTGCTGGCTAAAACACAAACAAAAATTAACCCATTCCCACAGTTTTGTTGATGAAAATGATAGCAAAAGTGATATTAGTGATGATGAGATTGATTTTATGCCTTTAGAGGAGTCTATAAGTAAAAGTGATATCCAATATTCTCCAGTGAAGCACACCTATAAGCATCTTCACCTGCATTCAGGCAGCATACCATATGCAATCCCCAAGGGTTGTGGGAGGTAACGATTAAAAACCCAGGCCACCACTAGTGATGCTGATTATGAAGGGATGGAGGGAGGTGTAGAAGAGGGAGATAGTACCTAGGCCACATGGAGTGCTGGGAGAGCAGAAAATGGGCCCTGCACAGCCAACTCCAACATGTGTTGCCTCCACTCCTGTCACTCATCCACAACACTCCATGCCATACATCCACCATGCACCATCAGACAGTAAATGGGATCAGGAAGAATGTGCAACATTTGTGCCACATACTTTCAATTTTGATGTCACTGATAGTTGCATCATGCCAGAATGTCCTATCACTAACTAGTCCCCATAGTTAGAGTGCATCCAACTGCACATTTATAAGTTGCACATGAACCTGATTATCAAGCCAGACAAACAGGTATTACTGCTATGTAATGGACAACACACATTTTTGCAGAAATATCACAGCTGCACAGGTGGAAAGATACAACTGTGGCCAAAATATATTTATTCCTTGTCATAGTCACGCTTATGCCTCATATCTACAAGCACAGTATAGCATAAAACTGGTCCACAGACTACGACAGGTCTCCCTCCACATTTGCGAGTTCCACTTTCACAGGCTTCGAACATTCGAAAATGCCCAGCAGTCAAATCATATTTAAAATATATCATTACATATGTTAGGAATTGTGGCAGTGGCAGAGTTTGTTTGGAGATTGGACAAGACAGTCCTTCAATATGACACAAATATCAACTCTATGGCTTATTTATCTATCACAATTAATCTGACATAATAAACAATGTTAATAACATAGAAACATGACATATACTCTAGAATGAATAAAATATGTCATTAAGCACGTCACAAGTGTTGCTGCATCGCTGATGGGTGTATAAGGGCCACTGAGAGCATAAGCCTTACATAGTGGTGGTGGAGGCGGCAGCAGAGGCAGTAGAAACGGCAGTGTTGTCAGTTGCCCTATATAACTCCAACAACATTGGAGGGGTTAGGGTTGTGCTGTCCGCTTTCTATCGATTAATCACTTAAGTTACTTGCTACACTGTTAATGCTACACTTCATTGCTGGCTGGCGCTAGCCTTTATCGTCTTGTGCTGCTTTAGAATCGTACATATCGTAAAATCACTGAAGAGGGCACGTTCTCCCCTCTCTCTTCCTCCTCCACTTTGGTACTCTGCTACGAGTTCTTTCTTGAGTTCTAGTCTTTTCCACCTTTTTTACCAATGGGCTGGCACTAGTACAATATTTTACGATGTTTTCATGTGTTTTATGATTGTTCATGGTTCAACAGGTTAAGGCAGCAGTATTGTTAGGCTAAGTAAATGCTATTATTATATTTCCCTACAATATATTTGTGCACCAAACATTCGCAATTTTTCAACATTAGCGAAGTTCTTGATCCCCTAACCTTCGCGAATGTGGAGGGAGACCTATACATCAGTACATCAATCTTCCATGACTTCCTTCCTTGCAACAGAGTCACACTTATTGCTATCAATGTTGCACTTCTCGACAGGAATACACCCAACAGAAACTACCTACTATACAAAATCCAGGCAATGTTTATGTACCTGAAACAAATATTCAGTGCCCTCTTTTATCCCTTTAGGAACCTTGTTGTCAATGAGTCCTTGATTCTGTTCAAGGGATGCCTGGTGTTGGATGTCACTGTCTACACTGGGAGGAATACACTGAATGATGCCAGCTGGATGTTGTGCATTTCCTGTGATGTCGTTCAGATGATGTTGGAACCATACCTTGACAAGGGCCATACAGACAACTGGTATAAAAGCCCTATGCTCAATGATTTCTTTCATGTGAATAATATCAATGTGTGTATGAAACAGCAATAAAAAAATAAACATGCCAAGGTTTCCAGGAGGCAGTGATGATGGTGCAAACCAAATGTTTCGTGCCAATGACACCATGGCACTACAGTGGCATGACAAATGGTATGTAACATTGTTGTCAACCATCTACAAACAAGATGGTACAAACAGATAAAGCAAACAGGGACACCCACTGTAAAGCCAGCTGCTGGTGTCAACTATACCATAAATATGTGATTAGTTGACAAGTGTGACATGCAAATAAGGTTTGTTGATTGTTGTACATGAAATTTTTCCCCCACCTTGTAGACATTGCAATGCTCAATGCCTACAATACGTACCTGATAAAGACTAGGAAGCAACCTCGATATGCCGAATTCACCCTCAATATCATAAAGCAGGAAATATGAAAGTACGTACCATGTCACACCTGTACTTGCTTCTCAACAGTGACCTGTCCCTCACCTGCTACCAGAGAGAGAAGCACCTGACCAACTGCTAACTAACAATCACTTCCTCACACCACTACCATCTACCCAGTAAAAAAAAAGTAATTTCAGAAAAGGTGTGTTGTGTATGCCTGCACCACAAGGCGACCCCAACAGCTGAAGGACACACGATATATGTGTGAGTAATGTGGAGTGTCAATCTGTCAGATGCTGTGCTTCAAGAAGTATCGTACATTCCGGCATTTCTAAATACATTGCCTGGACCAATAAATAATCTGTTTATATTTGTAGACAATAGTATGTGACCAAGACAAGTGGACATGTTTGCCTAACAGTGTGAAAGTAATGTTTGTGAATGTCTGATTACTATTTCCATACCTAATATTTGTGTCAAACAATGATGGCTATGAAGTCACAAGATCTATAAATTGTAATGATAGGAACATAAAAACGGCATAAATTAAAAAAAAAAAAAACAGGAAAAAAGTACACCTGCAACATTTCTGCAAGTGGCAACACTCCATGTTGCCATCACATGAGCATCCAGTGCCAAATTAATTTTTTGGGTTAGCCTGCATAACTTACACTATGTATGATAATTATACTTATGTGTACCTGTCCCTAAATAAACTTACTAACTTCGAGGAATTGTATTTCTGTAAGTACTCGCCCTAATTTTTTTTATTAAAACACTTGAAAATTAATCCGTTTTTCTTTATCGTTTTTTTTTTCATTATTTCAAAATATTCAGAGCACTAAAAAGGGCTGCGCTGATCAGGATCCTTAACCCTTTGACTCTCGCAACCCCAAATCTTGAGGCGTCTCCTGGTGTCGCAAAATAATTTGGAAAAGAAAGAAAGAAAGAAAAAGAAAGAAAAAGAAAAAAAAAGAAAGAAAGAAAGAAAGAAAGAAAGAAAGAGTTCTTATGATGTGATTGAGAAACTTTTCCTGATGGTAATGACACCAAAAGTATGAAATTTGATGGAAACCTTAAGGAATTATGCTCTCATGAAGTTAGCGACCTTGGCAACAGTTACGCATCGGTGATTTTGCCCACTTTGAGCCCTATTTTCGATTGAGTACAAGAAACCACCCATTTACCAATTTCAACTACCCAATAAAGTGGTCAGAAATTGGCAATTGGCCAATTTCATGCAAAATAAAAAATATGTCAGTTTCAAACTAGGGTCTAGAATGAACAATGCAGACATTCCTGACACTAAAATAAAATTTTCTCTGTTCATCAGTCACATCTCCAGGCCCCTGTTATAAACCTCTTGCTTTCTATTTTGAATTTTTATTCACACAAAAAATAGAAGATTCATTGTTATGCAGACAACTGCAATATTGTAATACTTGTATAAATAGCATCAATCCATTCGTGGCTGCATATTAGAATGGCTAGCTGGACATTTACTGGACAATGACATCATTTGTTTACTCTTGAACATTGGCAAAAATCGAACATTTCTGCTAATTTAAGTATCATTTCATGACCCTTTTCATAATAACCCCAATAAAAATCACTTCTATTTCTATAATATGTTCTGTATTCTATCAAATGAGACTAAGAAAACAAGAATACAACCATAAATACTACACAAAAATACACCTCAAATTCAGCATTTTAATCCAAAAGCACAGTGGATTTTTTTTTCTCATTATGCACTGCATGCTGCAGGATTCTTTTTATACTGCGCACCCTGACCACATAGACCCATTCTCTCACATGTGGGCCTACTACCTTTTCCCTGCTTGATTTGAAGCCGCTAGAATTTTTGAGTATATATACGTCAAACACATTGGCTCGTAAGACGTATATATACTACCAAAACAGTCAAATGGTTAATATAAAGTATCACTTGAGTATTTTCATACACTCAATATTTGATCCACAAAATACACAGCATGAAACAAGCAATAACCCACCACACATACAACAAATAACAACCAATACCTACACCAAACAATAACCCACTACACCTACACCAAACAATAACCCACCACACCTACACCAAACAATAACTCACCACACCTACAACAAACAATAACCCATACCTACAACAAACAATAACCAACCACACCTACACCAAACAATAACCCACTACACCTACACCAAACAATAACTCACCACACCTACAACAAACAATAACTCACCACACCTACAACAAACAATAACCAACCACACCTACAACAAACAATAACCAACCACACCTACACCAAACAATAACCCACTACACCTACACCAAACAATAACTCACCACACCTACAACAAACAAAAACCCATACCTACAACAAACAATAACCAACCACACACAACAAACAATAACCAACCACACTTACAACAAACAATAACTCACACCTACAACAATAACCCACCACACCTACAACAAACAATAACCCACCACACCTACAACAAACATCCCACACCTACAATAAACAAATAACCCACCACATCTACAACAAACAATAACCAACCACACTTACAACAAACAATAACTCACACCTACAACAATAACCCACCACACCTACACCAAACAATAACCCACCACACCTATAACAAACAATAATCAACCACACCTATAACAAACAATAACCCAAATCACCTACAATAACTCACCACACCAACAAACAATAACCCACACCTAAAAAAAACAATAACCCACCACACCTATAACAAACAATAATCCACCACACCTACACAAAACAATAAAACACCACACCTACAACAAACAAAAACCCACCACACCTACAAGAAACAATAATCAACCACACCTACAAGAAACAATAACTCACCACACCTACAACAAACAATAACCCACCACTCCTACAACAATCAATAACTCACCACACCTTCAACAAACAATAGCTCACACCTTCAACAAACAATAACTCACACCTACAACAAACAATAACCCACCACACCTACAACAAACAATAACTCACCACACCTTCAACAAACAATAACTCACACCTACACCAAACAATAACCCACCACACCTACAACAAACAATAACCCACCACACCTAAAACAATAATCCACCACACCTTCAACAAACAATAGCTCACACCTTCAACAAACAATAACTCACACCTACAACAAACAATAACCCACCACACCTACAACAAACAATAACTCACCACACCTTCAACAAACAATAACTCACACCTACAACAAACAATAACTCACACCTACACCAAACAATAACCCACCACACCTACAACAAACAATAACCCACCACACCTAAAACAATAATCCACCACACCTTCAACAAACAATAACTCACACCTACAACAAACAATAACTCACACCTACACCAAACAATAACCCACCACACCTAAAACAATAATCCACCACACCTACAACAAACAATAACTCACACCTACACCAAACAATAACCCACCACACCTACAACAAACAATAACCCACCACACCTACAACAAACAATAACCCACCACACCTAAAACAATAATCCACAACACCTACAACAAACAATAACTCACACCTATACCAAACAATAATCCACCACACCTACACCAAACAATAACCCACCACACCTACACCAAACAATAACCTACTACACCTACAACAAACAATAAGTCACCACACCTACAAACAATAACCCACACCTACAACAAACAATAACCTACCACATCTAAAACAAACAATCCACACCTACAACAAAGAATAACTGACACAACAAACAATAAAACACCTACAACAAACAATAACCCACATCTACTGCAAACAATAACCCACCACACCTACAACAAACAATAACCCACCAGACCTAAAACAAATAATATCCCACTACACCTACAACAAGCATTAACTCACACCACATCTACAACAAACAATAACCCACCATACCTACAACAAACAATAACCCACCACACCTACAATAAACAATAACTCACCACACCTACAACAAAAAATAACCCACCACACCTACAACAAACAATATCCCACCACACTTAAAACAAACAATAACCCACCACACCTTCAACAAACAAAAACCCACACCTACAACAAACAATAACTCAGTACACCTATAACAAACAATAATCCACTACACCTATAACAAACAATAATCCACGACACCTACAACAATAACCCACCACACCTACAACAAACAATAAACCACACCTACAACTGTGTCGTGTGGGGTTCGAAACATGGACTGGGTAATAAACACTCACGTTGGATGTTCTAGTATATTGGATGGAAGATATGGGGAGGGCCCAAGCCTGACCTGTCGTCTGCCCCAACGTATCTACTTGAACTGCCTTGCTGAGTGGTTCGGACGGTGAGTGGCATTCAAAACACACTTACTCAGCAGTAACGGTCAGTGAATAGCAGTCAGTGATTCACGCAGCAGTGAACCAGTAACGGTCAGTTAGTCATCACTACTGACAATACTGGTAACTGATACAACCGAGACAACAATAACCCACCACACCTACAACAAACAACAATCCACCACACCTACAACAAGCAATAACCCACCACACCTACACAAAACAATAACCCAGCATACATACACCAAACAATAATCCACCACACACACACCAAACAATAATTTACCACACATACACCAAACAATAATCCACCACACACACACCAAACAATAATTTACCACACATACACCAAACAATAATCCACCACACATACACCAAACAATTATCCACCACACTTACAACAAACAATAACCCACCAAACCTACAACAAACAATAACCCACCATACCTATGGCAATAGCCCACCACACCTACAATAACCCACCATACCTATGCCAAACAATCCACCACACCTACACCAAACAATAACCCACCACACCTACAACAAACCCACCACACCTACAATAATAATATACACCTACAACAATAACCCACCACACCTACAGCAAACAATAACCCACCACACCAAAAATAAACAACCTACAGGAACTGGCCTATAATATGCCTCAAATCAGAAAACAGTGTTGCTGGAGGTGCTCCACCACTCCAACTTTACACCGTCTCACTATATAAATATTACATCATATTTCACATTTTTGGTGTCATTACCTTAATAAAATAGTCTACCTTTATAGAAGATAGAATTTTTAATTTTTTAAAGCTGCCAACACAAAAGATGCTTTCAATTCTATGGAAAGGGAAGGGGGTTATGCTGACAATATAAACTCAGCATTGGGAAAAGTGCTTCTGTTGACGCATTGGAAACCTGAATTTAAGAAAAAATATTTTACTTCAACATTAATTTTTAGCTACATATACTGTACTGTATTTTGAGTGTACAGTGGACGCTTGGTTATCGGCTGTTCCTGTTATCGGCCAACTTGGTGATCGGCCGGTTTTTTGGCTCCCAGGGATTGACCATGATTTCGGCGATCAGCCGTTTCGGAAGCGTCCGTCCGCTGGCTGGGGCCGCTTGCATGTCAGTTTGGCTGTGTAAGTAAGCTTCTGCTCATACATCCAAACATTTCACTTGTTTTCCATTGTTTTTTTTTTTTTTTTTTGCAGTGCAGCTGCAAAATAAGTAACCATGGCTCCAAAGAAAGTTCCTGTGGTAAAGAAAGTGAGAAACACCATGGAATTTAAGCATGTAGTGTAGGAGGCATGCAGGGAGTGTAGCAGGCTGCAGGAAGTGTAGCAGGCATGCAGCAAGTGTAGCAGGCATGCAGTGAGTGTAGCAAGCATGCAGGGAGTGTAGCAGACATGCAAGGAGTGTAGCAGACATGCAAGGAGTGTAGCAGACATGCAAGAAGTGTAGCAGACATGCAAGGAGTATAGCAGACATGCAAGAAGCGTAGCAGACATGCAGGAAGTGTAGCAGGCATACAGGAAATGTAACAGGGATGCAAGGAGTGTAACAGGCATGCAGAAAGTGTAGCAGGCATGCAGGAAGTGTAACTGGCATGCAAGGAGTGTAGCAGGCATGCAGGAAGTGTAACTGGCATGCAAGAAGTGTAGCAGGCATTCCAGAAGCCAGCATTAGTCGTCAATAAAGGTATGTAATGCTGATTTAATTGTTAAAAATTATTTTTTGGTGAATATTTTTGTCTGGAACAGATTAATTGCAATTACATTAATTCTTATGGGAAATGTTATTTTGGTTTTCGGCCATTTCGGTTTTAGGTCGAGCTTCTGAAATGGATTACCGCCGATAACCAAGGGTCCACTGTATAAACTTCGCTACTATTGTTTGTAAGACTATATCAATCTTCTCCAAAAAATTCTAAATACAAGATAAAGTATTGAAAACTTACATTTTGGAAGATTTAAGAATGAAAAACTACGTGGTTGACATCTTTCGGGAGGTGTCAGGAATGTAATCTATTTTGTTTTTATAAGTTCTTCACCTCATGGGTTACAGTCTTCAAATCACCTCTACATGTATAAATAAAAAAATTAGGGGCATACTATTCCTGACAACTCCATAATAAAAATTATTTTCCTAATTTGTCAAAAATAATGTTACTGATACCTGACACTACTTGAGAATGTTCTACTAGGTGTGACGATTGTTGTTCTAGGAGTGGAGAGTGTTGTTCTAGGGGTGGAGAGTGTTGTTCTAGGAGTGGAGTGTGTTGTTCTAGGGGTGGAGAGTGTTGTTCTAGGTGTAGTGTGTGTTCTACTAGGTGTGGAGAGTTGTTCTAGGTGTGGAGTGTGTTCTACTAGGTGTGTGTGTGTGTGTGTGTGTGTGTGTGTGTGTGTGTGTGTGTGTGTGTGTGTGTGTGTGTGTGTGTGTGTGTGTTCTATTAGGTGTATGAGTGTTGTTCTAGGTGTGGAGTGTTCTACTAGGTGTGAAGAATGTTGTTCTAGGTGTGGAGAATGTTCTACTAAGTGTGGAGAGTGTTCTACAAGGTGTGGACAGTGTTCTACTAAGTGTGGAGAGTGTTCTACTAGGTGTGGAGAGTGTTCTACTAGGTGTGGAGAGTGTTCTACTAGGTGTGGAGAGTGTTCTACTAGGTGTGGAGAGTGTTCTACTAGGTGTGGAGAGTGTTCTACTAGGTGTGGACTGTGTTCTACTAAGTGTGGCGAGTGTTCTACTAGGTGTGGAGAGTGTTCTACTAGGTGTGGAGTGTTCTACTAGGTGTGGAGAGTGTTATACTAGGTGTGGAGTGTTCTACTAGGTGTGGAGTGTGTTCTACTAGGTGTGGAGTGTTCTACTAGGTGTGGAGAGTGTTCTACTAGGTGTGGAGAGTGTTCTACTAGGTGTGGAAAGAGTTGTTTTAGGCATGGAGAGAGCTGTTCTAGGCGTGGAGACAGTTGTTCTAGGTGTAGTGTTCTACTAGGTGAGGAGAGTGTTCTACGTGTGTAAAGTGTTCTACTAGGTGTGGAGTGTTCTACTAGGTTTAGAGAGTGTTCTACTAGGTGTGTAGTGTGTTCTACTAGGTGTGAAGAGTGTTCCACTAGGTGCAGTAAGTGTTATACTAGGTGTGTAGAGTGCTTTACTAGGTGTGGAAAGTGTTCTACTAGATGTGGAGTTGTGCAAGAATGGTATATAATACCGACAAGATGAAATTAAGACACATGTGCAACATCTGGGTATCTTTATTGTAGACGTTTTGCCATCCAGTGGCTTTATCAATACAAATTCTAGGACATAGCTTGAAGACAGTAGGACTATATACAGATAAAGCCACTGGATGGCGAAACGTCTACAGTAAAGATACCCAGATGTTGCACATGTGTCTTAGATGTGGAGTGTTCTACTAGGTGTGGAGAGTGTTCTAGGTGTGGAGTGTTCTACTAGGTGTGGAAGTGTTCTACTAGGTGTGGAGTGTTCTACTAGGTGTGGAAGTGTTCTACTAGGTGTGGAGTGTTCTACTAGGTGTGAAGAGTGTTCTACTAGGTGTGGAGAGTGTTCTACTAGGTGTGGAGTGTTCTACTAGGTGTAGTGAGTGTTCTACTAGGTGTGGAGTGTTCTACCACGTGCAGAGTGTTCTACTAGGTGTGTAGTGTTCTACTAGGTGTGTAGAGTGCTTTACTAGGTGTGAAAAGTATTCTACTAGAGGTGGAGTGTTCTACTAGATGTGGAGTGTTCTACTAGATGTGGAGAGTGTTCTACTAGATGTGGAGAGTGTTCCACTAGTTGTGGAAGTGTTCCACTAGGTGTGGAGAGTGTTCTACTAGGTGTGGAGAGTGTTCTACTAGGTGTGGAGAGTGTTCTTCTAGGTGTGGAGTGTGTTCTACTAGGTGTGTAGAATGCTCTACTAGGTGTGGAGTGCTCTACTAGGTGTGGAGTGTTCTACTAGGTGTGGAGAGTGTTCTACTAGGTGTGTAGTGTACTCACCTAGTTGTACTCACCTAGTTGAGGTTGCGGGGGTCGAGTCCGAGCTCCTGGCCCCGCCTCTTCACTGATCGTGTGTTCTACTAGGTGTGTAGAATGCTCTACTAGGTGTGGAGAGCGTTCTACTAGGTGTGTAGAATGCTCTACTAGGTGTGGAGAGTGTTCTACTAGGTGTGTAGAATGCTCTACTAGGTGTGGAGAGCGTTCTACTAGGTGTGAAGAGTGTTCTACTAGGTGTGTAGAATGCTCTACTAGGTGTGGAGAGTGTTCTACTAGGTGTGTAGAATGCTCTACTAGGTGTGGAGAGCGTTCTACTAGGTGTGAAGAGTGTTCTACTAGGTGTGTAGTGTGTTTTGCAAGGTGTGGTGAGTGTTCTACAAGGTGTGGTGAGTGTTCTTGTTCTACTAGGTGTGGTGAGTGTTCTTGTTCTACTAGGTGTGGTGAGTGTTCTTGTTCTACTAGGTGTGGTGAGTGTTCTTGTTCTACTAGGTGTGGTGAGTGTTCTTGTTCTACTAGGTGTGGTGAGTGTTCTTGTTCTACTAGGTGTGGTGAGTGTTCTTGTTCTACCAGGTGTGGTGAGTGTTCTTGTTCTACTAGGTGTGGTGAGTGTTCTTGTTCTACTAGGTGTGGTGAGTGTTCTTGTTCTACCAGGTGTGGTGAGTGTTCTTGTTCTACTAGGTGTGGTGAGTGTTCTTGTTCTACTAGGTGTGGTGAGTGTTCTTGTTCTACTAGGTGTGGTGAGTGTTCTTGTTCTACTAGGTGTGGTGAGTGTTCTTGTTCTACTAGGTGTGGTGAGTGTTCTTGTTCTACCAGGTGTGGTGAGTGTTCTTGTTCTACTAGGTGTGGTGAGTGTTCTTGTTCTACTAGGTGTGGTGAGTGTTCTTGTTCTACTAGGTGTGGTGAGTGTTCTTGTTCTACTAGGTGTGGTGAGTGTTCTTGTTCTACCAGGTGTGGTGAGTGTTCTTGTTCTACTAGGTGTGGTGAGTGTTCTTGTTCTACTAGGTGTGGTGAGTGTTCTTGTTCTACTAGGTGTGGTGAGTGTTCTTGTTCTACTAGGTGTGGTGAGTGTTCTTGTTCTACTAGGTGTGGTGAGTGTTCTTGTTCTACCAGGTGTGGTGAGTGTTCTTGTTCTACTAGGTGTGGTGAGTGTTCTTGTTCTACTAGGTGTGGTGAGTGTTCTTGTTCTACTAGGTGTGGTGAGTGTTCTTGTTCTACTAGGTGTGGTGAGTGTTCTTGTTCTACTAGGTGTGGTGAGTGTTCTTGTTCTACTAGGTGTGGTGAGTGTTCTTGTTCTACTAGGTGTGGTGAGTGTTCTTGTTCTACTAGGTGTGGTGAGTGTTCTTGTTCTACTAGGTGTGGTGAGTGTTCTTGTTCTACTAGGTGTGGTGAGTGTTCTTGTTCTACCAGGTGTGGTGAGTGTTCTTGTTCTACTAGGTGGGGTTCACTTATCTAGGTGTGGGGTGGGAGCACTGGCAACTGCAGTGGAGGGAGCAGTTAGGACTTTAAACTAGGAATAGTTAGTGGTATGGGTTTTGGCAGGAAAACAGTGAAGTCCCAGTGTAGTAATATTACGAGTTCTAGGGGAACTAGTAATAATAAGAACGAGATAGATATTGAAAAGCCAGGGACCTTGGGTGATAAAGACGGTAATAGGTTTAGTAGAAAAATAGAAATGAGCAGGAAGGGTAAAGAGAAAGGAGAGTCTTTCAATGTTTATTATGCTAATTGCCGTAGTGCTAGGAATAAGATGGACGAGTTGAGATTAGTTGCTAGTGTAGGTAACATTGATGTATTTGCCTTAACTGAGACGTGGTTTAATTCAAAAAGTCGGGACGTGCCTGCGGAATGTCATATTCAGGGTTTTAAATTGTTCCAAGAAGATAGAAGTATTGGGAGGGGGGGTGGGGTGGCATTGTACGTCCGAGATCGCTTGAACTGTTGCATAAAAACGGGTATTAAGTCTGAAGTAACACATACAGAGTCTGTTTGGATAGAATTTTCAGAGGGGCATGAAAAACTGATTTTAGGAGTGATATACCGTCCCCCTAACTTAGATAGGGACCAAGGGAAACTACTATGGGAGGAAATTGTTAAGGCCACAAGGCACGATAATGTAGTAATTCTAGGAGACTTTAACTTTAGTCATGTTGATTGGAATTTCTTGACTGGGAATTTAGAATCGTACGACTTCTTAGAAGTATTTCAGGATTGTTTTTTGAAGCAGTTTGTGACAGAACCTACAAGGGGAAATAACCTGCTTGACTTAGTTATGGCAAACAATGAATCCCTTGTTAATAATTTAGAAATTTCAGAGGAACTGGGTGCTAGCGACCACAAATCAATTACATTTAGCATTGAATGGAAGTACGATAGTAGCGATAACTCAGTAACAGTCCCAGATTTTCGCTTAGCAGATTACGATGGGCTTAAAGAACACTTATCATCTGTTGACTGGGGTAACGAAGAGAGCTATCAATATGACAGTTTTCTGAACACTATACATGCTGCTCAAAGAGCGTTTATCCCATATAAAGAAATTAGATCAAATAGAAATGACCCAAAATGGATGAATAATAGGCTCAAATATCTACTAGGGCATAAGAAAGGAATTTATAGGCGTATCAAAAGAGGTGAGGGTCATCTTATGAATCAGTATATTGACATTAAGAGGGACATTAAAAAGGGGATAAGAAAAGCTAAAAGGGACTATGAAATTAAAGTTGCTAGGGATTCTAAAACTAACCCAAAAAGTTTTTTCCAGGTCTATAGAACAAAAGTTAGAGATAAGATAGGTCCCCTTAAAAATAACTATGGGCACCTTACTGACAATGAGAATGAAATGTGCTTGATTTTAAATAATTATTTTCTCTCAGTTTTTACACAGGAAGACACTAACAATATTCCAGTAATTAATTTTTACAGTGGGCTAGAAGAAGATAAATTATGTAACATCACAGTCACTAGTGAGATGGTTGTGAGGCAGATAGACAGACTGAAGCAAAATAAGTCGCCGGGTCCTGATGAGGTTTTTTCAAGGGTTCTTAAGGAATGCAAAATGGAACTCTGTGAACCATTAACTAATATTTTTAATTTATCTCTTCAAACAGGTGTAGTGTCTGATATGTGGAAGATGGCTAATGTAACTCCTATTTTTAAAACAGGGGACAAGTCGTTACCGTCAAATTACCGCCCAATAAGCCTGACCTCAATTGTAGGCAAATTACTAGAGTCAATTATAGCTGAGATTATAAGAAGCCATCTCGATAAGCATAGCTTGATTAATGATACTCAGCATGGATTCACAAGAGGCCGGTCTTGTCTAACTAATTTATTAACTTTCTTCAGTAAAGCTTTTGAGGCTGTTGACCACAATAAAGAATTTGATATTATTTACTTAGATTTTAGTAAGGCTTTTGATAGAGTTCCGCACCATAGACTGTTAAAGAAAGTGGCAGCCCATGGCATTGGGGGAAAAGTGCTCTCGTGGATCGAGTCATGGCTCACTGACAGGAAGCAGAGAGTGTCCATAAATGGGGTTAAATCCGAGTGGGGATCTGTAACAAGTGGCGTTCCACAGGGATCAGTCTTGGGCCCGTTGTTGTTTATAATATATATCAATGATCTTGATGAGGGAATTACTAGTGATATGAGCAAATTCGCCGATGACACAAAGATAGGTAGGATAATTGATTCAAACGTAGATGTTAGGGAACTTCAGGAGGATTTAAACAAACTCTATTCTTGGTCAGAAAAGTGGCAGATGCAGTTCAATGTAGATAAGTGCAAGGTTCTGAAGCTTGGGAGTGCCCATAACCCTAGTACTTATAAATTAAATGATGTAGAACTTAGCCATACAGATTGCGAAAAGGACTTGGGGGTTATGGTGAGCAGCAACCTTAAACCAAGACAGCAATGCCTAAGCGTACGTAATAAGGCAAATAGATTACTGGGATTTATATCAAGAAGTGTAAGCAACAGAAGTCCAGAGGTCATACTGCAGCTTTATACATCATTAGTAAGGCCTCACCTTGATTATGCAGCTCAGTTCTGGTCTCCGTATTACAAAATGGACATAAATTCGTTAGAAAACATTCAGCGTAGGATGACTAAATTAATACATAGCATCAGAAATCTTCCTTATGAAGAAAGATTGAAGACTCTTAAGTTACATTCACTTGTTAGACGAAGAATGAGGGGAGACCTGATCGAAGTGTATAAGTGGAAGATAGGTATTAATAAAGGGGATATTAATAAGGTCTTGAGGATGTCTCTCCAAGAGAGAACCCGCAGTAATGGATTTAAATTAGATAAGTTTAGATTTAGAAAGGACATAGGAAAGTATTGGTTTGGAAATAGGGTAGTTGATGAGTGGAACAGTCTACCTAGTTGGGTTATTGAGGCTAGGACTTTGGGTAGTTTCAAATCTAGGTTGGATAAGTACATGAGTGGGAAGGGTTGGATTTGAGTGGGACTTTCACATCAGAGCTTATTTCTTGGGTAGCATTGAAAATCGGGTTGGGTAAATGTTTTGTTAGTGGGATGAATTGTAAAGGACCTGCCTAGTATGGGCCAGCAGGCCTCCTGCAGTGTTCCTCCTTTCTTATGTTCTTATGTTCTTATGTGAGTGTTCTTGTTCTACTAGGTGTGGTGAGTGTTCTTGTTCTACTAGGTGTGGTGAGTGTTCTTGTTCTACTAGGTGTGGTGAGTGTTCTTGTTCTACTAGGTGTGGTGAGTGTTCTTGTTCTACTAGGTGTGGTGAGTGTTCTTGTTCTACTAGGTGTGGTGAGTGTTCTTGTTCTACTAGGTGTGGTGAGTGTTCTTGTTCTACTAGGTGTGGTGAGTGTTCTACAAGGTGTGGTGAGTGTTCTTGTTCTACAAGGTGTGGTGAGTGTTCTTGTTCTACAAGGTGTGGTGAGTGTTCTTGTTCTACAAGGTGTGGTGAGTGTTCTTGTTCTACAAGGTGTGGTGAGTGTTCTTGTTCTACTAGGTGTGGTGAGTGTTCTTGTTCTACTAGGTGTGGTGAGTGTTCTTGTTCTACTAGGTGTGGTGAGTGTTCTTGTTCTACCAGGTGTGGTGAGTGTTCTTGTTCTACTAGGTGTGGTGAGTGTTCTTGTTCTACTAGGTGTGGTGAGTGTTCTTGTTCTACTAGGTGTGGTGAGTGTTCTTGTTCTACTAGGTGTGGTGAGTGTTCTTGTTCTACCAGGTGTGGTGAGTGTTCTTGTTCTACTAGGTGTGGTGAGTGTTCTTGTTCTACTAGGTGTGGTGAGTGTTCTTGTTCTACAAGGTGTGGTGAGTGTTCTTGTTCTACTAGGTGTGGTGAGTGTTCTTGTTCTACTAGGTGTGGTGAGTGTTCTTGCTTTACCAGGTGTGGTGAGTGTTCTTGTTCTACTAGGTGTGGTGAGTGTTCTTGCTTTACCAGGTGTGGTGAGTGTTCTTGCTTTACCAGGTGTGGTGAGTGTTCTTGTTCTACTAGGTGTGGTGAGTGTTCTTGCTTTACCAGGTGTGGTGAGTGTTCTTGCTTTACCAGGTGTGGTGAGTGTTCTTGTTCTACTAGGTGTGGTGAGTGTTCTTGTTCTACCAGGTGTGGTGAGTGTTCTTGTTCTACTAGGTGTGGTGAGTGTTCTTGTTCTACCAGGTGTGGTGAGTGTTCTTGTTCTACTAGGTGTGGTGAGTGTTCTTGTTCTACTAGGTGTGGTGAGTGTTCTTGTTCTACTAGGTGTGGTGAGTGTTCTTGTTCTACTAGGTGTGGTGAGTGTTCTTGTTCTACCAGGTGTGGTGAGTGTTCTTGTTCTACTAGGTGTGGTGAGTGTTCTTGTTCTACCAGGTGTGGTGAGTGTTCTTGTTCTACTAGGTGTGGTGAGTGTTCTTGGTGTGGTGAATTTTGTTCTACTAGGTGTTCTACTTTGTGTGCAATTTCAAGATTATTTTACCAAACCCTACTCCACCTTACTACCTCTCACTTGTACTGAGTTCAGACAAGAATGTAAAACAGTTAACCACTAATTCTTGTCTAGTTTTAAGTAAAGTTACTATGTACTATTATCTTACCTAGTTTTAATTAGTTACTTTGTATTAGGATCAGTTTGCCCAAAATGCCTTGGCATGATAGTGGCTATCTTTGTACTTAGCAAATCAAAATTGTAATTACACATTGTAATTACAAAGAAATAAACTTTACTAGGTGTGGTGAGTGTTGTTGCTCTACTACCTACGATGAATGTAGTTGTTCTACTAGGTATAGTGAGTGTTGTTGCTCTACTACCTACGATGAGTGTAGTTGTTCTACTAGGTGTAGTGAGTGTTGTTGCTCTACTACCTATGGTAAGTGTAATTGTTCTACTAGGTGTAGTGAGTGTTGTTGCTCTATTACCTATGATGAGTGTAGTTCTACTAGGTGTGGTAAGTGTTGTTCTACTACTGAGGACCCTTTGCCAGTTGCGGAATCTATTGTGCCATTGGGGAGTTCCATGGGGTTGGATGCGAGTGGTGAGGATGTGGAAGATTTGGTGGAGGACCACAACGAAAAGCTAACCACTGAAGAGCTGCAAGATCTTCAGCTGGAACAGCAACAGACTGCAGCTCAGCATGTTGCTTCAGAGGAGGAGAGAGAAGGATGGACAAAGGTGCCTTCTTCAGAGATTAGGGAGATTTGTGCATTGTGGAGTAGGATGGAAAGATCTGTGGAGAAACATCACCCTGACAAAGCTGTTGCAAGCCATGTCGACAACATGTATAATGATAAAGTCTTGTCCCATTTTAGGAAAATTTTAAAGAGATGCCAGAAACAGAGCTCTCTGGACAAGTATTTAGTGCCACAGGTGTACAGTGATTCCCACGCTGGTCCTAGTGGCATTAACCCTTAAACTGTCCAAACGTAGATCTACGTTCACGTGCGGGGGGCTCCAAACGTAGATCTATGTTTTTTACATGCTTTCAATTGGGGAAAAATAAAGGTCGGAGCGCTACGCACGTGAACGTAGATCTACATTTGGACAGTTTAAGGGTTAAAAAACAAAGAAGGGAAGTAACCCCAGAAAAGGACTTGGTACCTGAAGTCTTGATGGAAGGGGATTCTCCTTCCAAACAGTAATTAATCCAACCTCTCCCCTCCTCCAGTCTTCCATACACTAAATAACAATACACTAAGAAGAATTGCTATTAAAGGTAAGTGTTATGTTGTTAATGTTTCATTCTCCATGTCTCATTGTTTTCTGTGTATGTACATCTATATTTCATGTAAAAAATTATTTTGTCTTAATACTTCTGGGTGTCTGGAATGGATTAATTGTATTTACATCATTTCTTATGTGGAAAATGGTTGCGCAAATCATCAATTTTGATAAGAGTCACACTCTCTCGAACGGATTAATTACGAAAAACGAGGGACCACTGTATTTACTCCCATTTGAAGTTTTCTTGTATTTTCCAGTTTTTTTTTTTCAATAACTTATGTGGCCTGTGAGACCAAAGTAAGGTGCAATGTACATATATACACTCGTATGCAACACAATAACCACACAAACGTTATAATCATTATATTGTTTACAAAACTTGTTTATGCAAACCAACAATACATAAAATTTTTTATTACTGTTGTTCTATAATATATATACAAATGTACAGTCACTGGACACTTTCCTAGAAGTGCTGCAGCTTGTGGAGCTCGGACCATGGTGTTATACACAGTCCCGTTTTTACACCCCTCACACATACGAGTGTGTCTGCATTTTTGTTGGCAGATTGTTGTGATTGTGCATATGGTTGTGGTGTGTGCTGGTTGAAACTGGCTTTTCTTGTAGATGTGCTGAGTCATGTACCTAGGCTGGGTACATGACACAGCATTACACCACCACCTCTCATTTCTTCCTTCCTTTCGTTCTTTCTTTCTTCCTTTCTTAATTCATTCCTTCCTTCCTTACTTCCTTCCTTCCTTTCTTTCTTCCTTAGTTACTTTCTTCCTTCTGGTATCCTGGGCATTGCTTTCAGTCATAAACTCCTCAAAACCATGAAATTTATCTTCAGTGACACTTCCATCTGTGTTAAAGCTATCACCTGGGAAGAGAAGAGTCCCAGATTTGCCAGGGAGTCAGATATTTCTTACTGCTTGGCATGCTGAACAAGGACTACTGAAATGGCATTCCCATAATGCACCACTGGCTCCCCGATTTTTTTTTATACTGCGCACACTCACCATGCAGACCCATTCTCTCAGATGTGGTCCTACCAACTTTTTCCCACTTGATTTGAAACAACTAGAATTTATGCATATTAATGTGTCAAAAACACTGGCTCGTAAGACAAAAGATTAAAGGAGTCTGTATAAAAATCAACTGAAACATCAGAAAAAATTACTGCATATCATAATCATTAAAATGCAATCTGACTTAATGATTAAATTATTTTAAAAATGCTAAATAGATTAAATATTTGGGTAGCATCTTTAACCAAAAAATTGCAACTGTAGAAGGGAATAAATTAGAGCCAAATATTTAAAATCTGAATACAGATATATACAGAGAGGATATTATTATTCCAGTACCTAATATTTCTGAAAATTAACTTTTGATATACAGTGGTACCTCTACTTGCGAGTGCATCCAGGTGCGAGTTTATCCAAATACGAGCTGTAAATCGGTCAATTTTTTGCTTCCGTATGCAAGCGAAATTTCCATAAGCAAGCGGGCCTCAAGGGAGGTTCCTTGACGCTGGTGAGGGGCTATTGCTCTTGATCTAGGGAACTGGATCTCATTTGTTTGTTGGATTATTTTATTGAAACTTATGCTTCTTAATGTACACTATAAATTTAAGAAACTAGACCATAAACAATTGAGTTCACTTCTCAGCAATTAGCTGCACCTTAGCGGAATTTTCGTATAATTTTTATGGTTGTATTCTCGTTTTTTTGGTCTCATTTGCTAGAATGGAAGATATATTGCAGAAATAGACATGATTTTGATTGCTTTCACAACGAAAAGTACCTTGAAATAGAGCTCGAAGTAGGAGAGATGTTTGATTCTTTGGCGATGTTAAGAGTAAACAAATGATGTCACTGTCCATTCCAATATGCAGTTATGAATGGCTTGACACTATTTATACAATAATTACAATAATGCAGTAGTCTGCATAACAGTAAATCTTCTATTTTTTGTGTGAATAAAAATTACAAATTATTTATATTGTAATAATATTACTACAGGTCCGCCATCACAAATCCGGCAATCAGTTATTCGGTTCCTTCAGTTATTCGGCACTAATTTTGGCTAGTATAATTTCAAATTTCCAGGGTCGCCACACCAACCTGCTGCATAAGTCATTCCAATTTCTTTTTCTCCATTTATTGTTTTAACCTGCTTACTTTTAGCCCTAGCCATGGTTCCAATGAATAAAAGAAATGCTTCTCATTATGTAAAGCACCTACACAGTACATTATCCATTAAAGATAAGGTGGCTTTGAAGCCACTGTCGGTTGCCATGAGCTCAGTCTCATGAAGCAGGAGAATATGTTTTATTATTATGCTAATATCAACACTACAGCTTATTTGCCTATCACAATTGATCTAATATGATATAAGAAACAATATAAATAACATAAAACATGTTAAATACTCCAGAATGAATAATATTTGGCATAACACTGAGCAGTTCAACAGAGTTATGAAGAGGATATGGTAAACAAATACCATTCTCCTATCCCTGTCCTGGTGGCTTATATTAGAGAAAACGGAGTATAGCACAGGGCTAACTATGATATACACTCGTACTCCACCATAAACATGAAACAAAGAAGTTATTTTCTCTCTATAGATTATCACACATAGTAGCATATCTGTAGAGAACCTAGGATAACCCCAAAAAAATCAACGTGGCTTATTTTTAGTACCTGGCTTGGGTTAGCCATATATGATTTTTGGTAAATATTCGATTCCCAGCCAGGGTAGAAACATTAGGCGTGTTTCTTTACACCTGTTGTCTATGTTTACCCATCAGTAAATGGGTACCTGGGTGTTAGTGGACTGGTGTGGGTGTTATCCTGGGACACTGACCTAATTTTCTTGAAATACTCTGCATAACAAGTGCCTTTCTATACAGTAGTATGTCACTGATGTCAGCTAGGCCTGTATATCTTGTACATGTACGTGTAGTAAATAAAGATATTATTATTATTATTATTATTATTATTATTATTATTATTATTATATTATTATTTTCTCAGTTGTTTGTTGGGTTATCTTATTCAAACTTGGGAACTTGGGCAATGTATGATGGAAAGATACTTCTTCACGTACACCAAAAATGAAAGAAATCAGACCATAAACAGCGGAGTTCATTCTCAGCCATTAGCGGCCGCTTAGCGGTATATTTTTGTATGGTTGTTATGGTTATATTCTCATTTTTTCAGTCTCATTTGATAGAATGAAAGATATATTACAGAAATAGATATGATTTTGATTGCTTTCATGATGAAAAGTACCTTGAAATTGCGCTCACAGTAGCGAAAATGTTCTATTCTTTAGCGAAGCTCAAGAGTAAACAAATGACCTCACCGTCCAATACCTGTTTGCCTGCCAGTCCAAATTCCAGTACGGAGTCAAGAATGGTTTGACATTATTTATACAATTATTACAATAATGCAGTAGTCTGCATAACAGTAAATCTTCTATTTTTTTTTTTTTGTGAATAAAAATTCCAAATGGTAAGCAAGAGTAATATAAGAGGGGCATGTAACCGTGACTAATGAACAGAGAAAATGTTATTTTAGTGCCAGGAATGTCTGCATTGTTTATTCTGGACCGTATTTTGAAATTGGCATCTGTTGAAATTTGTGTGAAATTGGCCAAATTGCCAATTTCTGACCACTTTATTGGGTAGTTGAAATAAGTGAATGGGCGGTTTCTTGTACTCAGTTGACAGACTAGAAGTAAATAAGTTTATTCAGGTATACACAAATACAGTTATATAGATTATCACACATAGCAGTGTATGTATAGAGAACCTGGGATAACCCAGAAAAGTCAGACAAAGTGACTTATTTCCAGTACCTGGCTTGGGCTTGCCATATATGATTTTTGGTAAATAGTTTTTTTTCTCGGTCGTTTGTTGGGCTATCTCATTGAAACTTGGGCAATGTATGATGGAAAGACGCTTCTTAATGTACAACAAAAATAAAAAAGACGGACGATAAATAAGGGAGTTCACTTCTCAGCCATTAGCCGCCTCTTTGCAGAATATTTTTGAATGGTTTTTATGGTTGTATTCTCATTTTTTGGATTCATTTGATAGAATGGAAGATATATTACAGAAATAAACATGATTTTGATTGCTTTCATAAAGAAAAGTACCTTGAAATTGAGCTAAAAGTAGCGGAAATGTTCGATTTTTGCCGATGTTCAGTGAACTGTGCAAGTCAAGTTGGTTAATTTTATTAAGTGTATTCTAACCGAACCATTCTGTAATTCGGCAAACTCAGTAATCCGGCACACTACAGGTCCCAATGATGCCGGATTTGTGATGGAGGACCTGTACTTTTAATAAGTACAGTGCCTGCACTCTGAAGGAGAGGTGTTAATGTTGCAATTTAAAAACTGTAGTGTAAAGCACCCTTCTGGCAAGACAGTGATTGAGTGAATGATGGTGAAAGTTTTTCTTTTTTGGGCCACCCTGCCTTGGTGGGAATCAGCCAGTGTGATAATAAAAAAAATAAAAATAATAATATATTATAATAATATTAACCCTTCCAGGGTTGAGAGGCCCTCTCCTAAACTTGTTCTCAGGGTCAAAAATTTTTTGGAAAAAAAAAAAAAAAAAGTCTTATGAAAAGATGGAAAATCTTTTCCTGATCATAATGACACCAAAAGTATGAAATTGGATGGAAAACTTACAGAATTATGCTCTCGCAAAGTTAGCGGTCTCGACAATGTTTACGCATCGGCGATTTTGCCCACTTTCAGCCCTATTTTCGACCAATTCCAGTGTACTAGTCAACAAAAATCATAACTACTTCGCTAGAACTCCATTTTTTCTATCGAATGAGTACAAGAAACCACCCATTTACTGATCTCAGCTATCCAATAACGTGGTCAGAAATTAACAATTTTGCCAATTTCACACAAATTTCAAAAGATGCCAATTTCCAAATAGGGTCCACAATAAACAAGACAGACATTCCTGGCACTAAAATAACATCTCCTCTGTTCATTAGTCACATCCCCACGCCCCTCTTACATTTCTTTTGCTTTCAATTTTGAATTTTTCTCACAAAAAAATAGAAGATTTACTGTTATGCAGACTACTGCATTATTGAAGAAATGGAATAAATAATATCAGTGCACTTGTGAAAGAATATTAGACTCACCAGTTGACGTGCATTGGACGCATGGCATGATTCGTTTACTTTTGAACTTTGGCAAAAATCGAACATTCTGGTACTTTGAGCTCAATTTCAAGGTACATTTCATTGTGAAACCAATCAAAATCATCTCAATTTCTGAAATATGTCTTCCATTCTATAAAATGAGATCAGGAAAACTAGAATACAACCATAAATACCATACGAAAATCACCGTTTTAACCCTTTGACTGTTTTGGTCGTAGATATACATCTTACGAGCCACCATTATTGATGCATATATACACCTACCATCCGACTTACGACCTGCTCGACATACATCCACTTGACTTACAACCATGCATCTGGCTGTTGCACACCGCTGTACAATATTTGACAATACTTGCGGCGGCAATGCGTCATGCAGACAGCATCAGTTTGAGTAACCCTGCCCTATCAGCAGCATCATACTGTATTAACTGTACCAACTGGAAAGTAAATTTCACCATGGCCCCTAAGATGAAGTCTGAATCTTGCACTGGAGATTGTGGCAAGAAAGGCTCGTACTCTCTATTTGTTTTCACTGTTGCACATAAACCTGTCTGTATCTGTCTGCCTGTATATCTGTGTATGTATCTCTGTGTGTCTGTTTATCTGTCTGTCTACTTGTGTGTCTGTCTTTCTGTCTG
>NC_091333.1:23170723-23195723 GCF_038502225.1 Cherax quadricarinatus | reverse complement strand
TTTTCTTAATTAAAATGCCTACTTTGTGGTCTATTTACGTATATTATTTATGGTTGTATTCTCGTTTTCTTGCTCTCATTTGATAGAATGGAAAACATATAGAAATAGAGGTGATTTTAACTGGTTTTACTATGAAAAGAACCTTGAAATGGAGCTCATAGTAGGGGAAATGTTTGATTTGTGCCGATGTCATTTTCCAATAAATGTCCAAGTAGCCATTCTAATATGCAGTCATGAATGGGTTGACATTATTTATACAATTATTACAATATTGCAATAGTCTGCATAACAGTAAATCTTATATTTTTTGTTTGAATAAAAATTCAAAATATAAAGCAAGAGTACAGGTCTGCCATCACAAATCCGGCAATCAGTTATTCGGTTCCTTCAGTTATTCAGCACTAATTTTGGCTAGCATAATTTCAAATTCCCAGGGTCACCACACCAACCTGCTGGTACTGTTTGGTGGCGCTACTTGCTGCATAAGTCATTCCAATTTCTTTTTCTCCATTTATTGTTATAACCTGCTTAATTTAACCCTAGCCATGGTTCCAATGAATAAAAGAAATGCTTCTCATTATGTAAAGCACCGACACAGTACATTATCCATTAAAGATAAGGTGGCTTTGAAGCCACTGTCGGTTGTCATGAACTCAGTCTCATGATGCAGGAGAATATGCTTTATTATTACGCTAATATCAACACTACAGCTTATTTGCCTATCACAATTGATCTAATATGGCATAATAAACAATATAAATAACATAAAACATGTTAAATACTCCAGAATGAATAATATCTGGCATAACACCGAGCAGATCGACGGAGGTATGAAGAGGATATATGGTATACAAATACCATTCTCCCATCTGTCTTGGGGGCTTATATTAGAGAAAACGTAGTGTAGCACAGGGCTAACTATGATATACACTCGTAATGCACCATAAATATGAAACAAAAGTTATTTTCTCTATATAGATTATCATTCACAGCAGCATATGTGTAGAAAACCTAGGATACACCTTACGAGGTGATATAAAAAAGACCTGGAAGACCCTATCAGAAATTCTGGGAACAAAAAAGATATCACGAAATAGCGAAATAAAATTAGCAAAATCAGATGAACCCCAACTCCCACCAACAGAAACAGCGAACAGACTCAATGATTTCTTCTCCACTATAGGACAAAACCTTGCCAATAAAATCCCAAGCTCAGATACCCCACCAAATGACTACCTCACTGGCAACTACCCGAACACACTGTTCCTAGCTCCGACTAACCCATGTGAAGTCTCCCTTATTATCAACACACCAAAAAACAAGGCAGGAGATTTAAATACCTTACCACCCTTTATATACAAAAAAGTGTCACAAGTACTATCACCAATCATTGTAACACTCTTTAATAAATCCATTGAATCCTCCACTTTCCCTACAGCTCTCAAAATAGCAAGGGTCACCCCGATCCATAAAGGAGGAGACCAAACAGAGTTGAATAACTATAGGCCAATATCCAATTTACACCCTCTCTCAAAAATCTTCGAAAAATTAATTCATAAACGAATCTACTCCTACCTCATCTCCCAAAACATTCTCAACCCCTGCCAATTTGGATTCAGGCCTAATAAAAATACTAATGATGCTATTATACACATGCTAGAACATATATACACTGCAATAGAGAAAAAAGAAGTCCCACTGGGGATCTTCATTGACTTACGTAAAGCTTTTGATACAGTTGACCATGACTTGCTCCACGTAAAATTGTCACACTATGGTATTAGAGGGCACTCCCTCAACTACCTCAAGTCATACCTCAGCAACAGAAGCCAATATGTGTACGCAAATGGGGCAAGCTCTTCCGCTCAACCAATTACAGTTGGTGTCCCACAGGGAAGTGTCCTTGGCCCTATTCTCTTTCTCCTATGCATAAATGACCTACCAAATGCTTCGCAATTACTCAAACCCACACTTTTTGCAGATGACACTACATACGTCTTCTCTCACCTGAGCCCAGTCACGCTAGCCAATACTGTAAACACCGAATTACAGAAAATATCTACCTGGATGAGGACTAACAAACTTACACTAAACATTGACAAAACCTACTTCATTCAGTTTGGTAACAGAGCTACAGATGTACCTCTTAACATAATGATAAACAGATCACCTATCACAAAGCTAACAGAGGGAAAATTCTTAGGAATCCACCTTGATAATAGACTCAAATTTCATACACATATACAACAAATTTCTAAGAAAATTTCCGAGACTGTAGGCATACTATCGAAGATACGGTACTATGTTCCACAGTCAGCCCTCCTGGCCCTTTATCACTCTCTTATTTACCCCTATCTCACCTATGGAATTTGTGCATGGGGCTCAACAACAATTAACCATCTCAGACCACTAATTACCCAACAAAAGGCTGCAGTCAGAATGATAACAAATTCTCACTACAGGCAGCACACTCCACCAATATTCAAAACACTCAACCTACTCACCATACAAAACACCCATACTTATTACTGCACCTATTACATACATAGAACACTTAACTCTGATATTAACCCTTCCCTCAAACATCTCCTTGCCAACCTCAACAGAACACATGACCATAACACAAGGCGCAGATCACTCTTTGATGTTCCTCGTGTCCATCTCACGCTATGCAAAAACTCAATGCACATAAAAGGCCCTAAAATCTGGAATTCATTACCTGTAAATATAAAAGAAACACTACCTGTTTATAAATTCAAGTCTCTTCTCAAAGATCACTTACTCACTCAAAACCAAATAAATACTGAGTAACTGAACCTTATAAATTGTATATCCTATATGTTACTCACCATTATATCACACAAATGTTAAACCTAGGACCCAATCTAACTTTGTTATTTTTTTAAATACACTACCTAACAGAATACTCCATTCGACTGAATGTACAGCAATGCATGCAACCATATGACCTGTCTTTGTAATACTCATTTGTGCTTTATAGTTATCTGTTTACAATAATGTTTTATCACTGATTTCATCATTGCTTAGTTAATCTTAAGTTAATTTTAAGCCAGCCCGTAATGCTATGCATATAAGTGGCTTTGGAATGCTGCTCTTACCTGTATTTTTTTGTACCTCTGTATGTATGCTAAAATTACTAATAAATAAATAACCCAAAAAAAGTCAATGTGGCTTAGTTTTTAGTACCTGGCTTGGGTTAGCCATATATGATTTTCGGTAAATATTAGATTCCCAGCCAGGGTAGAAACATTAGGCGTGTTTCTTTACACCTGTTGTCTATGGTCACCCATCAGTAAATGGGTACCTGGGTGTTAGTGGACTGGTGTGGGTGTTATCCTGGGACACTGACCTAATTTTCTTGAAATACATGTACTCTGCATAACAAGTGGCTTTCTATACAGTAGTATGTCACTGATGTCAGCTAGGCCTGTATACCTTGTACATGTACGTGTAGTAAATAAAGATACAGTGGACCCCTGGTTAATGATATTTTTTCACTCCAGAAGTATGTTCAGGTGCCAGTACTGACCGAATTTGTTCCCATAAGGAATATTGTGAAGTAGATTAGTCCATTTCAGACCCCCAAACATACACGTACAAACGCACTTACATAAATACACTTACATAATTGGTCGCATTCGGAGGTGATCGTTATGCGGGGGTCCACTGTATTATCATTATTATTATTATATTTTCTCAGTTGTTTGTTGGGTTATCTTATTCAAACTTGGGCAATGTATGATGGAAAGATACTTCTTCACGTACACCAAAAATGAAAGAAATCAGACCATAAACAGCGGAGTTCATTCTCAGCCATTAGCGGCCGCTTAGCGGTATATTTTTGTATGGTTGTTATGGTAATATTCTCATTTTTTCGGTCTCATTTGATAGAATGAAAGATATATTACAGAAATAGATATGATTTTGATTGCTTTCATGACGAAAAGTACCTTGAAATTGCGCTCACAGTAGCGAAAATGTTCTACTCTTCAGCGAAGCTCAAGAGTAAACAAATGATGTCACCGTCCAATACCTGTCCGCCTGCCAGTCTAAATTCCAGTATGGAGTCAAGAATGGCTTGACATTATTTATACAGTTATTACAATAATGCAGTAGTCTGCATAACAGTAAATCTTCTACTTTTCTTTTTTTTGTGAATAAAAATTCCAAATGGTAAGCAAGAGTAATATAAGAGGGGCCTGTAGCTGTGACTAATGAACAGAGAAAATGTTATTTTAGTGCCAGGAATGTCTGCACTGTTTATTCTGGACCCTATTTTGAAATTGGCATGTTGAAATTTGTGTGAAATTGGGCAAATTGCCAATTTCTGACCACTTTATTGGGTAGTTGAAATAAGTGAATGGGCAGTTTCTTGTACTCAGTTGACAGACTAGAAGTAAATAAGTTTATTCAGGTATACACAAATACAGTTACATAGATTATCATACATAGCAGTGTATGTATAGAGAACCTAGGATAACCCAGAAAAGTCAGACAAAGTGGCTTATTTCCAGTACCTTGCTTGGGCTTGCCATATATGATTTTTGGTAAATATTTTTTTTTTCTCGGTTGTTTGTTGGGCTATCGCATTGAAACTTGGGCAATGTATGATGGAAAGATGTTTCTTAACGTACAACAAAAATAAAAAAGACGGACGATAAATAAGGGAGTTAACTTCTCGGCCATTAGCCGCCTCTTTGCAGTATATTTTTGTATGGTTTTTATGGTTGTATTCTCATTTTTTTGGATTCATTTGATAGAATGGAAGATGTATTACAGAAATAGACATGATTTTGACTGCTTTCATGACGAAAAGTACCTTGAAATTGAGCTCAAACTAGCGGAAATGTTCGATTTTTGCTGATGTTCAATGAACTGTGTAAGTCAAGTTGGTTAATTTTATTAAGTGTATTCTAACCTAACCACTCTGTAATTTGGCAAACTCAGTAATCTGGCACACTACAGGTCCCAATGATGCTGGATTTGTGATGGAGGACCTGTAATATCAGAGGGCCCTGCAGACATGACTGATGAACAAAGAAAATGTTATTTTAGAACCAGGAATGACTGCATTGTTTATTCTGGACCCTATTTTGAAATTGTCATATTTTTTAATTTTCATGAAATTGGCCAAATTGCAAATTTCTGGCCACGTTGTTGGGTAGTTAAAATCGGTAAATGAGCAGTTTCTTGTACTCAATCAATAGCAAAAATGGATTTCTAAAGAAATAGCTATGAGTTTGGTCGACTGGAACAATGGAATTAGCCAAAAATAGGGCTCAAAGTGGGCGAAATCGCAGATTCATAAATATCGCCGAGGTCGCTAACTTTGCAAGAGTGTAATTCCGTCAGTTATCCATCAAATTTCGTTCTTTTGGTGTCATTAGAATCAGGAAAAGATTTTCTATCATTTCATAAGAAAAAATAATTTTTTTTTTTAAATTTTGTGACACCAGGAGACACCTCAGGATTTGAGATTGCGACAGTCAAGGGGTTAAACCAAAAACACAGTCAAAGTTTTTTTTTTTCTCATTACGCACTGTGTCCTGCAGGATTTTTTTAATACTGTGCACACTGACCACATAGACCCATTCTTTCATATGTAGGCCTACCAGCTTTCTCTTGCTAGATTTGAAGGCGCTAGAATTTAGGCGTACTAGTACGTCAACCCTAGTGCGTAAGCCGTACTAGTATGTCAGAAACCCTGAAAGGGTTAATATAATACGTATTATAATAATAATAGGTAGTAGGTTGGTAGACAGCAACCACCCAGGGAAGTACTACCGTCCTGCCAGATGACTGTGAAACAAAAACCTGTAACTGTTTTGCATGATGGTAGGATTGCTGGTTTCTTTTTCTGTCTCATAAACACGCTAAGATAACAGGGATATCTTGCTACTCCTACTTACACTTTGGTCACACTTCATAGACACGCACATGCATATATATATATATACATACATCTAGGTTTTTCTCCTTTTTCTAAATAGCTCTTGTTCTTTTTATTTCTTCTATTGTCCATGGGGAAGTGGAAAAGAATCTTTCCTCCGTAAGCCATGCGTGTCGTATGAGGCGACTAAAATGCCGGGAGCAATGGGCTAGTAACCCCTTCTCCTGTATACAATTACTAAAAAAGAGAAGAAGAAAAACTTTATAAAACTGGGTTGCTTAAATGTGCGTGGATGTAGTGCGGATGACAAGAAACAGATGATTGCTGATGTTATGAATGAAAAGAAGTTGGATGTCCTGGCCCTAAGCGAAACAAAGCTGAAGGGGGTAGGAGAGTTTCAGTGGGGGGAAATAAATGGGATTAAATCTGGAGTATCTGAGAGAGTTAGAGCAAAGGAAGGGGTAGCAGTAATGTTAAATGATCAGTTATGGAAGGAGAAAAGAGAATATGAATGTGTAAATTCAAGAATTATGTGGATTAAAGTAAAGGTTGGATGCGAGAAGTGGGTCATAATAAGCGTGTATGCACCTGGAGAAGAGAGGAATGCAGAGGAGAGAGATTTTGGGAGATGTTAAGTGAATGTATAGGAGCCTTTGAACCAAGTGAGAGAGTAATTGTGGTAGGGGACTTGAATGCTAAAGTAGGAGAAACTTTTAGAGAGGGTGTGGTAGGTAAGTTTGGGGTGCCAGGTGTAAATGATAATGGGAGCCCTTTGATTGAACTTTGTATAGAAAGGGGTTTAGTTATAGGTAATACATATTTTAAGAAAAAGAGGATAAATAAGTATACACGATATGATGTAGGGCGAAATGACAGTAGTTTGTTGGATTATGTATTGGTAGATAAAAGACTGTTGAGTAGACTTCAGGATGTACATGTTTATAGAGGGGCCACAGATATATCAGATCACTTTCTAGTTGTAGCTACACTGAGAGTAAAAGGTAGATGGGATACAAGGAGAATAGAAGCATCAGGGAAGAGAGAGGTAAAGGTTTATAAACTAAAAGAGGAGGCAGTTAGGGTAAGATATAAACAGCTATTGGAGGATAGATGGGCTAATGAGAGCATAGGCAATGGGGTCGAAGAGGTATGGGGTAGGTTTAAAAATGTAGTGTTAGAGTGTTCAGCAGAAGTTTGTGGTTACAGGAAAGTGGGTGCAGGAGGGAAGAGGAGCGATTGGTGGAATGATGATGTAAAGAGAGTAGTAAGGGAGAAAAAGTTAGCATATGAGAAGTTTTTACAAAGTAGAAGTGATGCAAGGAGGGAAGAGTATATGGAGAAAAAGAGAGAAGTTAAGAGAGTGGTGAAGCAATGTAAAAAGAGAGCAAATGAGAGAGTGGGTGAGATGTTATCAACAAATTTTGTTGAAAATAAGAAAAAGTTTTGGAGTGAGATTAACAAGTTAAGAAAGCCTAGAGAACAAATGGATTTGTCAGTTAAAAATAGGAGAGGAGAGTTATTAAATGGAGAGTTAGAGGTATTGGGAAGATGGAAGGAATATTTTGAGGAATTGTTAAATGTTGATGAAGATAGGGAAGCTGTGATTTCGTGTATAGGGCAAGGAGGAATAACATCTTGTAGGAGTGAGGAAGAGTCAGTTGTGAGTGTGGGGGAAGTTCGTGAGGCAGTAGGTAAAATGAAAGGGGGTAAGGCAGCCGGGATTGATGGGATAAAGATAGAAATGTTAAAAGCAGGTGGGGATATAGTTTTGGAGTGGTTGGTGCAATTATTTAATAAATGTATGGAAGAGGGTAAGGTACCTAGGGATTGGCAGAGAGCATGCATAGTTCCTTTGTATAAAGGCAAAGGGGATAAAAGAGAGTGCAAAAATTATAGGGGGATAAGTCTGTTGAGTGTACCTGGTAAAGTGTATGGTAGAGTTATAATTGAAAGAATTAAGAGTAAGACGGAGAATAGGATAGCAGATGAACAAGGAGGCTTTAGGAAAGGTAGGGGGTGTGTGGACCAGGTGTTTACAGTGAAACATATAAGTGAACAGTATTTTAGATAAGGCTAAAGAGGTCTTTGTGGCATTTATGGATTTGGAAAAGGCGTATGACAGGGTGGATAGGGGGGCAATGTGGCAGATGTTGCAAGTGTATGGTGTAGGAGGTAGGTTACTGAAAGCAGTGAAGAGTTTTTACGAGGATAGTGAGGCTCAAGTTAGAGTATGTAGGAAAGAGGGGAATTTTTTCCCAGTAAAAGTAGGCCTTAGACAAGGATGTGTGATGTCACCGTGGTTGTTTAATATATTTATAGATGGGGTTGTAAGAGAAGTAAATGCGAGGGTCTTGGCAAGAGGCGTGGAGTTAAAAGATAAAGAATCACACACAAAGTGGGAGTTGTCACAGCTGCTCTTTGCTGATGACACTGTGCTCTTGGGAGATTCTGAAGAGAAGTTGCAGAGATTGGTGGATGAATTTGGTAGGGTGTGCAAAAGAAGAAAATTAAAGGTGAATACAGGAAAGAGTAAGGTTATGAGGATAACAAAAAGATTAGGTGATGAAAGATTGAATATCAGATTGGAGGGAGAGAGTATGGAGGAGGTGAACGTATTCAGATATTTGGGAGTGGACGTGTCAGCGGATGGGTCTATGAAAGATGAGGTGAATCATAGAATTGATGAGGGAAAAAGAGTGAGTGGTGCACTTAGGAGTCTGTGGAGACAAAGAACTTTGTCCTTGGAGGCAAAGAGGGGAATGTATGAGAGTATAGTTTTACCAACGCTCTTATATGGGTGTGAAGCGTGGGTGATGAATGTTGCAGCGAGGAGAAGGCTGGAGGCAGTGGAGATGTCATGTCTGAGGGCAATGTGTGGTGTGAATATAATGCAGAGAATTCGTAGTTTGGAAGTTAGGAGGAGGTGCGGGATTACCAAAACTGTTGTCCAGAGGGCTGAGGAAGGGTTGTTGAGGTGGTTCGGACATGTAGAGAGAATGGAGCGAAACAGAATGACTTCAAGAGTGTATCAGTCTGTAGTGGAAGGAAGGCGGGGTAGGGGTCGGCCTAGGAAGGGTTGGAGGGAGGGGGTAAAGGAGGTTTTGTGTGCGAGGGGCTTGGACTTCCAGCAGGCATGCGTGAGCGTGTTTGATAGGAGTGAATGGAGACAAATGGTTTTTAATACTTGACGTGCTGTTGGAGTGTGAGCAAAGTAACATTTATGAAGGGATTCAGGGAAACCGGCAGGCCGGACTTGAGTCCTGGAGATGGGAAGTACAGTGCCTGCACTCTGAAGGAGGGGTGTTAATGTTGCAGTTTAAAAACTGTAGTGTAAAGCACCCTTCTGGCAAGACAGTGATGGAGTGAATGATGGTGAAAGTTTTTCTTTTTCGGGCCACCCTGCCTTGGTGGGAATCGGCCGGTGTGATAATAAAAAAAAAATAAAAAATATATAATAATACATGTATAATAATACTGTACTTGTATATAATAATTATAAAAATAGATGGCTTCAAAAGGCCGTCACTAGACAGCAAGTGTTTACCACAGCAAAGCGGAAGCACATGTGGCCGCCTCCACCTGTTACATAATGACATTTTATTCATTCTAGAGTATATATCAGGTTTCTATGTTATTTATATTGTATATTATGTCATATTAGATGAACTGTGATAGATAAATAAGCCATACAGATGATATCAGTGAAATTATTCAAGGAGTATTTTGTCCGGTCTCCAGACAAACTCTCGTCCGCCGATGATACCAGTACGTGAATGACATTTTATTAATTCTATAGTATATATCAGGTTTCTATGTTATCTATATTGTTTATTATACAGTGGACCCTCGGGTAAAGGCTTCATCGGTTAGCACCAAAATCAGCTAATGGCTCACTTTGGCGTAAAAATATTGGCTTGGCTAACCAAAATTTGCTATACGGCAAGTGGTCTTTCAAATATGGCACGCCCCACCCGATTTGTTTGCATTCTCCGTGACCACATCTATTACGTCTGGAGTCTCTCCAAAATTTCAAGTGTTTTATAGTTATTGCGTATTTTATATGTACTCTGATAACTATACTTATGTGCACTTGTACCTAAATATACTTACACACTGTGCTGGTGTGCAGGTACATATTAAAATCACTAAGAGTCTCTCTATTCATGACGCAAATAGTACATAATAATCACTCTTGGGCACATTAAATGTCTTATTTCACATTAATACACATTTTCATTAATTCATCTCCGATATTTTCCTCAAAATTATATAAGAAACACGTTACATAGCATATAAACATGATACATACACTCGCAGAATAAAAATTGACGTAAATATGAGATTTGTTTACAAAGCGGCTGTGTAGGTAGTGTCGGAAGAATTACATTTTCTCTAGTCAAACACTGGGGGATACCTGTAGAAAAATATTCCTTTCACATGCCTTCCTCTATATACAGCAATTCATGACCCTTGCTGGTTTAGCACTTTTTTATTATGACGAAAATATCATCATCTTCACTCTAAAAATGGTGTGTTGCATAAGAATGGCAGTGTTGTTGTTTGTTTATTCTGTACTAACTTGTACAACCTATACACAGTGTAAGAGTATTTGAATTGTGAGGTAATTATTATAATAAAAAAAATATTGTGAGTAAATAAAAGTTTTACAAACTCTTACAAACGTACGTGAATGAACTAAAAGTAGACACATATTAATACACATTTATTTCGCCTGACAAAGTGATCACCCACTACCTGTTCAGTTTGTGTTCTTACACTGTCTGAACTTTGTATCTCGTTCTCTCTCTCGTTTACTTTTGTTAACTAGTTGGCTCTCATTGATGATGGCGTCTAAGCTTAGCTGTGAGAAAAAGAGGAGTCGTAAGCCTCTTGCTTTAAGTGCCAAGTTAGAGGATGATAGTGTGCCATTCTGATTTTATTCAATAAACACCCTGCCACTTAGCTCTCAATCATTTATAATACGTAATATTTCAAGGTAAGTAATAAGTGTACTCTGTGTGTATCTCACCTTTTACTGCTTTTTTTTTCCCCCTATTTCTATTGCTAACTTAATATAAGTTAGTGTAAACTTGTTGTCTGGCATTTATTGCATATTTTATATGTGCTCTGATAATAATACTTGTGGACCTGTGTGGTAGCTGGGCGGAGGGATAACATTACGTTTTCTCTGCTCAGCCACCAGAGAAAACATGTATGAATCTGCATTTGGCCCAGCCACTCCCCCACTCTGCTTTTGTTTACAATTTTCGGCATGAATTATTCATTACTTCTCCCTTAGTTTATGATGGCATCAAAAGGTAGTTGTCAGAAACGATTAAATTCAGTGAACAAGGTATGTCGATGCTAATAATATGGCTCTGGGCCACAGTGTAGGTAGCCGGTAGGTGTAGCCCAGGTGGGCTACACCTACTGGCTACCTACACTGACTTCCTACAAATAAATACTACTCACCTCTCTTCCTACATTAAGACTACACATGTTTTAAGGTAAACAGTGAGTGTACTGTATGTGTATTTTAACTCTGGGATGTTTTAAATATCGTATATTAAGTATGAGACGGGAAGCCAGGGCTACCTACACCTGACTTCCTACAAATAAGTACTACTCACCTCTCTCCCTACATTAAGATTACAAATACTGAAAGATAAGTAATGAATGTACTGTGAATGTATTTTACTTTGTGTGTTATTAATGCCTAGTTCTATTACTAACTTAACCCTTTCAGGGTCTGTGCAGTAAATCTACGGCTTTACGTTGAGGGTCCAAACCGTAGATCTACGCCATGAGCTCAGCTCACTCTTATGATAAGCAGTGAGCAGTAAATTTGGAACTAGATATGAGAGAATGCATCTATGTGGTATGTGTGCACCACATAAAACAAATCCTGCAGTACACAGTGCATAATGAGAGAAAAAAAACTGAGACCGTAATTTTCGATTAAAACAGCAAGTCTGCAGTTTTTATAGTTGTACTTGTGATTTCTTGGTCTCATTTGATAGAATGGAAGATATATTACAGATATAGAGATGATTTTGATTGGTTTTAGTACTGAAAATGGCTTGAAACTGAACTCAACGTAGTGGAAATGTTAAATTTTTGTCGATGTTCAAGAGTAAACTGATGACCTCACACGTCTAATACATGCCAGGTGGTGGGTCTCATATACGTTCACAAATGTGCTGATATTATTTATACAATTATTACAATATTGCATGACAATAAATCTTCTATTTTTTGGTTTGAATACAAATTCATTATGTGAATTAAAAATCAAAATGGAATTCATTTGTAAAGCCTGAAAATGTAACTAATGAACAGAGGAAATGTTAGTTTAGTGCCAGGAATGCCTGCATTGCTTATTCTGGACCCTATTTTGAAATTGGAATATTTTGAACTTTGCACTAAATTGGCCAAATTACCAATTTCCGACCACTTTATTTTGTAGTTGAAACAGATAAGTTGGCGATTTCTTGTGCTCGGTCGATAGAATAGAAGTAATACTAGTGAAATAGCTAAGAATTTGGTCAACTGGAATAAGGTAATTGGCATAAAATGGGAGTCAAAGTCGGCAAAATCGCCGATGCGGAAATATCGCTGACACATCAAAATTCGCGAGAGCATAATTTCGTCAATTTTTCATCAAATTTCATACTTTTTGTTTTATTACCTTCAGAAAAAGATTCTCTATCTTTTCATAAGAAAAAATAACAAAATTATTTTTTGAAAATTCTTGGCCTCTGGACACTGAAAGGGTTAATATAATTTAGTGTAAACTTGTTGTCTGGCATATATATGCATTTATAAATTAAGAAAATGGCATTCTGCTTTCTGGTGATGTCTGCTTTCCGGCAATAGCGTGGAACCTAACCCGCCGTATAAGTGGGGCCCTGCTGTATACTCAAATTCCAGCGGCTTCAAATCAAGCAGGAGAAAGATGGTAGGTCCACATGTGAGAGAATGGGTCTGTGTGGTCAGTGTGCACCATATAAAAAAAATCCTGCAGCAGCCAGTGCATAATGAGAAAAAAAAACTGACCGTTTTTTTTTTTATTAAAATGCCGACTTTGTGGTCTATTTTCGTATAGTATTTATGGTTGTATTCTCGTTTTCTTGGTCTTATTTGATAGAATGGAAAACATATTATAGAAATAGAGGTGATTTTGATTGGTTTTATTATAAAAGGAACCTGGAAATGGAGCTCAAAGTAAGGGAAATGTTTGATTTTTGCCAATGTTCAAAAGTAAACAAATATCTTTGTCCAATAAATGTCCAACTAGCTATTCTAATATGCAGTCATGAATGGGTTGACATTATTTATACAATTATTACAATATTGCAGTAGTCTGCATAACAGTAAATCTTCCATTTTTTGTTTGAATAAAAATTCAAAATAGAAAGCAAGAGTAATATCAGAGGGGCCTGGAGACGTGACTGATGAACAAAGAAAATGTTATTTTAGAGCCAGGAATGTCTGCTTTGTTCATTCTGGACCCTATTTTGAAATTGTCACATTTTTTAATTTTCGTGAAATCGGCCAAATTGCAAAATTCTGACTATGTTATTGGGTAGTTGAAATCGGTAAATGGGCAGTTTCTTGTACTCAATTGATAGAAAAAATGAAGTTCTAAAGAAATAGCTATGAGTTTGGTCAACAGGAACAACGGAATTAGCCAAAAATAGGGCTCAAAGTGGGTGAAATCGCCGATTCATAAATATTGCTGAGGCCGCTAACTTCACAAGAGCGTAATTCTGTAAGTTTTCCATCAAATTTTGCACTTTTGGTGTTAGTACCATCGGGAAAAGATTCTCTATCATTTCATAAGAATTTTTTTTTTTTTTTAATTTTTGCGACACCAGAAGCGACCTCAGGATTAGGGGTTGCGACAGTCAACAAGTTAACTGCTTATAAACAATGTTGACTGCTCATGAACAATATTAACTGTTCCTAAACAATGTTAACTGTTCATGAACAATGTTGACTGCTCACAAACAATGTTAACCGTTCATAAACAATGTTAACTGCTCATCAAGAATGTTAACTGCTCATGAACAATGTTAACTGCTCATCAAGAATGTTAATTGCTCATGAACAATGGTGATCGCTCATGAACAATGTTAAATGCTCATGAACAATGTTAATTGTTCATGAACAATGTTAACTGTTCAAAAAGAATGTTAACTGTTCATAAAATAATGTTAATTGCTCATAAACAATGGTAACATGTGCTATCTTCCAAGTGCCACAATGTTGACTGCTCAAGAACAATGTTAACTGTTCATAAACAATGTTAACTGTTCATAAACAATGTTGACTGCTCATGAACAATGTTAACTGTTCATAAACAATGTTAACTGCTCATGAACAATGTTAACTGCTCATGAACAATGTTAACTGTTCATGAACAATGTTAACCATTCATAAACAATGTTAACTGCTCATGAACAATGTTAACTGCTCATGAACAATGTTAACTGCTCATGAACAATGTTAACTGCTCATGAACAATGTTGACTGCTCATAAAGAATACCTTACATGAAATATAATGGGATAATTTGATGGCAACTAATGTAGTACAATGTGTGGCTGCTACAAGATGGCAACTAGTGTAGTACAATGTTTGGCTGCTACAAGATGGTAACTAGTGTAGTACAATGTGTGGCTGCTACAAGATGGTAACTAGTGTAGTACAATGTGTGGCTGCTACAAGATGGCAACTAGTGTAGTACAATGTGTGGCTGCTACAAGATGGTAACTAGTGTAGTACAATGTGTGGCTGCTACAAGATGGTAACTAGTGTAGTACAATGTGTGGCTGCTACAAGATGGTAACTAGTGTAGTACAATGTGTTTATGCTACAAGATGGTAACTAGTGTAGTACAATGTTTGGCTGCTACAAGATGGTAACTAGTGTAGTACAATGTTTGGCTGCTACAAGATGGTAACTAGTGTAGTACAATGTGTGGCTGCTACAAGATGGTAACTAGTGTAGTACAATGTGTGGCTGCTACAAGATGGTAACTAGTGTAGTACAATGTGTTTATGCTACAAGATGGTAACTAGTGTAGTACAATGTGTGGCTGCTACAAGATGGTAACTAGTGTAGTACAATGTGTGGCTGCTACAAGATGGTAACTAGTGTAGTACAATGTGTGGCTGCTACAAGATAGTAACTAGTGTAGTACAATGTGTGGCTGCTACAAGATGGTAACTAGTGTAGTACAATGTGTTTATGCTACAAGATGGTAACTAGTGTAGTACAATGTGTGGCTGCTACAAGATGGTAACTAGTGTAGTACAATGTGTTTATGCTACAAGATGGTAACTAGTGTAGTACAATGTGTTTATGCTACAAGATGGTAACTAGTGTAGTACAATGTGTGGCTGCTACAAGATGGTAACTAGTGTAGTACAATGTGTGGCTGCTACAAGATGGCAACTAGTGTAGTACAATGTGTGGCTGCTACAAGATGGTAACTAGTGTAGTACAATGTGTGGCTGCTACAAGATGGTAACTAGTGTAGTACAATGTGTGGCTGCTACAAGATGGTAACTAGTGTAGTACAATGTGTGGCTGCTACAAGATGGTAACTAGTGTAGTACAATGTGTGGCTGCTACAAGATGGCAACTAGTGTAGTACAATGTGTGGCTGCTACAAGATGGTAACTAGTGTAGTACAATGTGTGGCTGCTACAAGATGGCAACTAGTGTAGTACAATGTGTGGCTGCTACAAGATGGTAACTAGTGTAGTACAATGTGTTTATGCTACAAGATGGTAACTAGTGTAGTACAATGTGTGGCTGCTACAAGATGGTAACTAGTGTAGTACAATGTGTGGCTGCTACAAGATGGTAACTAGTGTAGTACAATGTGTGGCTGCTACAAGATGGTAACTAGTGTAGTACAATGTGTGGCTGCTACAAGATGGTAGTAGAGGGAGGAGTCCTACATGAGTTATTTCAACAGTTGTATTCTTGTGAACAATACCTTTGTCCTGTGTGTGGCTCTCTCTCTGCAATCCTGCAATGCATTTGATAATCAATTTTATAGATCTTAATGTCCTCAAGACATAGATATGTTCACAATTATTCATATTCAATTACAATTACCACAGAAAATTTAAGCTGCATATAAATTTTATATTTTGTTTTATCTTTTTCTTGTAACTAAGAGCACTTGCATATAGAACGTCAAGTTACAGAAATAAGTGAACCAATAAGCAATTAACAACACTAACCTGGCTACTACATACACTTAACAATTAATAAGCAAAACATGTGCTGTGAGACTGCAATGGTGAGGTTACAGTAGTGGCTGGTGGGACTGGTAATGGTGGTGGTGGGATTGGTAGTGGTGGTGGTGGGACTGGTAGTGGTGGTGGTGGGACTGGTAGTGGTGGTGGTGGGACTGGTAGTGGTGGTGGTGGGACTGGTAGTGGTGGTGGTGGGACTGGTAGTGGTGGTGGTGTGACTGGTAGTAGTGGTGGGACTGGTAGTAGTGGTGGTGGGACTGGTAGTAGTGGTGGTGGGACTGGTAGTAGTGGTGGAGGGACTGGTAGTAGTGGTGATGGGACTGGTAGTGGTGGAGGGACTGGTAGTGGTACTTATGATGGTGGGATTGGTAGTAAAGGTGGTGGGTTGTGGGATGGGTAATGGTGGTGGTGGTAGTAGTAGAGGTATTGGGCGAGACAGGTAGGGGTGGCGGTGGGTGGGATAGGCAGATGGATGATGGTGGATGGGGTAGGTAGATGGGTGATGGTGAATGAACAGGTAAACGGGTGGCAGTGGGTGGGGTAGGTAGACGGGTGGCAGTGGATGGGATAGGTAGATGGGTGGTGGTGGTGAGTGGGATAGGTAGACAGGTGATGGTGGGTGGGGTAGGTAGATGGGTGGTGGTGGGTGGTAGGTAGACAGGTGGTAGTGGATAGGATAGGTAGATGGGTGGTGGTGGATGGGGTAGGTAGACAGGTGATGGTGGTGGATGGGATAGACGGGTGGTGGTGGATGGGATAGACGGGTGGTGGTGAATGGGTAGGTAGGCAGGTGGTGGTGGATGGTGTAGGTAGATGGGTGGTGGTGGTGGATGGGGTAGGTAGATGGGTGGTGGTGGATGGTGTAGGTAGATGGGTGGTGGTGGTGGATGGTGTAGGTAGACAGGTGGTGGTGGTGGATGGTGTAGGTAGACAGGTGGTGGTGGATGGTGTAGGTAGATGGGTGGTGGTGGTGGATGGTGTAGGTAGATGGGTGGTGGTGGTGGGTGTAGGTAGATGGGTGGTGGTGGATGGGGTAGGTAGACGGGTGGTGGTGGATGGTGTAGGTAGATGGGTGGTGGTGGTGGTGGATGGTGTAGGTAGATGGGTGGTGGTGGATGGTGTAGGTAGATGGGTGGTGGTGGATGGTGTAGGTAGATGGGTGGTGGTGGATGGTGTAGGTAGATGGGTGGTGGTGGATGGTGTAGGTAGATGGGTGGTGGTGGATGGTGTAGGTAGATGGGTGGTGGTGGTGGATGGTGTAGGTAGATGGGTGGTGGTGGTGGTGGATGGTGTAGGTAGATGGGTGGTGGTGGTGGATGGTGTAGGTAGATGGGCAGTGGTGGTGGATGGGGTAGGTAGATGGGTGGTGGTGGATGGTGTAGGTAGATGGGTGGTGGTGGTGGATGGTGTAGGTAGATGGGTGGTGGTGGTGGTGGTGGTGGATGGTGTAGGTAGACGGGTGGTGGTGGATGGTGTAGGTAGATGGGTGGTGGTGGTGGATGGTATAGGTAGATGGGTGGTGGTGGTGGATGGTGTAGGTAGATGGGTGGTGGTGGTGGATGGTGTAGGTAGATGGGTGGTGGTGGTGGATGGTGTAGGTAGATGGGTGGTGGTGGTGGATGGTGTAGGTAGATGGGTGTTGGTGGTGGATGGAATGTATGGATGATTATTGTTTAATTATTATTATATTTTTATTATTAAAGCGATACGCTGAGACTGTGGGAATTATTTAATGGAAGATTTTGTGGAGGCTCTATACACCATCCACAAATCAAGAGACAAACACTGTACTCTGGAAGCCAGGGTCTTACCAAGGTTTGATGGTGGTGGTTGCAGTGTTATTAATGTTGCTGGTGGTGGTGGAAGGAGTGGTGATAGGGGTTGTGGTGGTAGAGGTGGTGGTGGTAGGGGTGCTGGCAGTAGGGGTGGTAGGAGTGGTGGTAGTAATAGTAGTGGTTTTAGTGGTGGTAGTAGTAATAGTAGTGGTAGTAGTGGTTTTAGTGGTGGTATTAGTGGTGGTAGTGGTGGTAGTAGTGGTATTAGTGGTGGTAGTGGTGGTAGTGGTGGTAGTAGTGGTAGTGGTGGTATTAGTGGTAGTAGTGGTAGTGGTGGTAGTAGTGGTGGTAGTAGTGGTGGTAGTAGTGGTGGTAGTAGTGGTGGTAGTGGTGGTGGTAGTGGTGGTGGTAGTGGTGGTAGTGGTGGTGGTAGTGGTGGTAGTAGTGGTATTAGTGGTAGTGGTGGTAGTAGTGGTATTGGTGGTAGTGGTGGTATTAGTGGTAGAACAGGTCAGCCATCACTAATCCATCAATCAGTTATCCGGTTCCATCAGTAATCCGGCACTAATTTCGGCTAGCATAATTTCAAATTTCATCATTATACTGACTCAGAAATTGTGCAGATGGTTATAAATCCACAGCAGCAAGCCAGTGGAGGAGAAAGCAGTGATGAAAATGAGGAAGATGTAGCAGAAAGTCTCTCTACTGATAGGTTAATTAAGTGTATTCTAACCTAACCACTCTGTAATCCAGGAAACTCACTAATCCGGCACACTACAGGTCCCAATGATCCCGGATTAGTGAGGGCGGACCTGTAGTAGTGGTATTAGTGATAGTAGTAGTAGTGGTAATAGTAGGAGAGTAGTAACAGTGGTATATACAAAACAAAAATCTCTGTCAATGTCGGTTGAACATTAAGATCAATAAAGCAGCTTTTTAAATTAACATATCCTAGATAACTTTAATAGTTGGTCACAATTTCACTAAATTTTGGTGTTACAATATATTGTAACAGCCTAAAATGCTTCTCCTGGACAAATGGGCTGACCACACAAAACGTGTAGTGTTTGCTTAGAGTCAAACGAAGTACAGATGCTCCTCACTTATGATGGTTCGACTTATGATATTTCAACTTTACGAAGGTGCAATAGTGATGCACATTCAATAGTCATCTACAACTCTGAGAACCCCACAGCATTCAAGAATGTGAGCAAGCACACGCTTCCCGTTTATTATCACCATAACAAAAAAGTGTCTGGATGATATTACCATTGTTTGAAGACTGGTTATTTAACTGTTTTATTCATCAAGTGAAAGAATAATGTCATCAAAATAAAATAACCTTCAAGATTCTCCTTGTTTTAGATAATTATCCAGGACATCCACAGTAATTAGTACTTCCCCCGACACACGATTTGAGTTGAGTGGGACTTGCACATGAGTGAACAGACTTATCAAAGCTTATTGCTTGGGAAGCACTGAAAATTGGGTTGGGCAAATACGATTCTGTTAGTGGGATGGTTTGTGAAGGACCTGCCTAGTATGGGCCAACAGGTCTACTGCAGTGTTCCTGCTTTGTGTTCTTATGTACAACAGATGAGGAAATTGCTTCAGAGGAGGAGAAAGAGAGAGGGAAGAAGGTGCCTTCTTCAAAGATTAAGGACATTTGTGTAAAGTGGAGTGAGGTGCAAACATTTGTGGAGGAACATCACCCTAACCCTCTCCCCTCTTCCCATCTTCCATACACCAACAAGAGTCTTCAATAAAGGTTTGATATTATTGTTTTAAACTTGATTTCTCATTCTTTTCTGTATGTAAATCTATATTTAATCTACAAAAAAAAAAAATTTTTGTTAATGCTATCGGGTGACTGGAACGGATTAATTGGATTTACATTATTTCTTATGCAAAAAATTAATTCGGAAATCATCAAATTTGGGTTTAGTCACTCTCTCTGGAACAGATTAATTACGAAAATCGGATGTCCTATGTATGTATGTATGTGTATATGAAAAGAGATTTAAGTCCCTTAAATTACATTCACTTGTAAGACGAAGAACGAGGGGAGACATGATCGAAGTGTACAAGTGGAAGATGGGTATTAACCCCTCGACTGTCACAACCCCAAATCCTGACATATCTCCTGGTGTTGCAAAATTTCTGAAAAAACAAAATTATTTTTTATGAAATGATAAGAGAATCTTTTCCTGATTGTAATGACACCAAAAGAACAAAATTTGATGAAAAACTGACGGAATTACACTCTCGCGAAGTTAGCGACCTCGATATTTACGAATCGGCAATTTCGCCCAATTTGAGCCCTATTTTTGGCAAGTTCCCTTGTTCCAGTTGACTAAACTCATAGCTATTTCTTTAGAACTCCACTTTTTCTATTGACCGAGTACAAGAAAATGCCCATTTACCAATTTCCACTACCCAATAACGTGGTCAGAAATTTGCAATTTGGCAAATTTCATGAAAATTAAAAAATATGACAATTTCAAAATAGGGTCCAGAATGAGCAATGCAGACATTCATGGCTCTAAAATAGCATTTTCTTTGTTCATCAGTCACATCTCCAGGCCCCTCTGATATTACTCTTGCTTACTATTTGAATTTTTATTAAAAAAAAAAAAAAAAAAAAGAAAAAAAAAAAAAAAAAAAAAAAAAAGATTTACTAACATGCAGACTACTGCAATATTGTAATAATTGTATAAATAATGTCAACCCATTCATGACTGCATATTAGAATGGCTACTTGGACATTCATTGGAAAATGACATTTGTTTATTTTCGAACATCCGCAAAAATCAAACATTTCCCCTAGTTTGAGCTCCATTTCAAGGTTCTTTTCATAGTAGTAAAACTAAACAAAATCACCTCTATTTCTATATGTTTACCATTCTATCAAATGGGACCAAGAAAACGAGAATACAAAAATAAACACTATATGAAAATACACCACAAAGTCAGCATTTTAATTGAAAAAAAAAAAAAGTCGGAGTTTTTTTTTCTCATTATGCATTGCATGCTGCCTAGTAGGGTTGTTGAGGCTAAGACCTTGGGTAATTTCAAATTTAGTTTGGATAAATACATGAGTGAGAGGGGTTGGATTTGAGTGGGACTTGCACATGAGTCAATAGAATTATCAAAGCTTGTTCCTTGGGTAGAATTGAAAATTGAGTTGGGCAAATATTCTGTTAGTGGGATGGATTGTGAAGGACCTGCCGAGTATGGGCTAACAGGCCATACATATATACAGTGGACCCTCGCATACCGTTGGCATCACATAACGTTAAATCCACATACCGATACATTTTATCACTAAAATTTTGCCTCGCATACCGCTAAAAAACTCGCTCAACGCTATTCGTCCGAGACGCTTCTACTGTGCGGCCTGAGCCAGCTTCACATGTTCCGCCGGTGGCATTGTTTACAAGCCAGCCTCCGCGGTAACATCCAAGCATACAATCGGAACATTTCGTATTATTACAGCGTTTTTGGTGATTTCATCTGCAAAATAAGTGACCATGGGCCCCAAGAAAGCCTCTAGTGCTAACCCAGAGGTAAAAAGGGTGACAAAATACTATCATACCACAGTCAGCTGCTGCTGCACCATGGTCAGCTGTTGCTTGACCAGTCAGCTGTTGCTGGATCAGTCAGCTGCTGTTGCACCTCGATCAGCTTTTGCTGGACCAGTCAGCTGTTGCTGGATCAGTCAGCTGCTTCTGCACCACGATCAGCTGTTGTTGGACCAGTCAGCTGTTGCTGAATCAGTCAGCTGCTGCTGCACCACGATCAGCTGTTGCTGGACCAGTCAGCTGTTGCTGGATCAGTCAGCTGCTGCTGCACCACGATCAGCTGTTGCTGGACCAGTCAGCTGTTGCTGGATCAGTTAGCTGCTGCTGCACCACGATCAGCTGTTGCAGGATCAGTCAGCTGTTGCTGGATCAGTCAGCTGTTGCTGGACCAGTTAGCTGTTGCTGGATCAGTCAACTGTTGCTGGATCAGTCAGCTGTTGCTGGATCAGTCAGCTGTTGCTGGATCAGTCAGCTGTTGCTGGATCAGTCAGCTGTTGCTGAATCAGTCAGCTGTTGCTGGATCAGTCAGCTGTTGCTGGACCAGTCAGCTGTTGCTGGACCAGTCAGCTGTTGCTGGACCAGTCAGCTGTTGCTGGATCAGTCAGCTGTTGCTGGACCAGACAGCTGTTGCTGGATCAGTCAGCTGTTGCTGGACCTGTCAGCTGTTGCTGGATTGGTCAGCTGTTGCTGGATCAGTCAGCTGTTGCTGGACCAGTCAGCTGTTGCTGGATCAGTCAGCTGCTGCTGCACCACGGTCAGCTGCTGTTGCACAATTAGCTGTTTCTGAACATGACTCGTCCCGAACCTGTCCGTCCAGCCTGAGCACCTGCCTTGCCATCATTGTTTACAAGCCAGGGTGGCCGGGTGCATGCATACATTCGATACATTTTGTATTATTCCATTATTTATAGTGCTTGTAACTGCTAAATAAGCCACCATGGGCCCAAAGAAAGCTTCTAGTGCCAACCCTGTGGTAAAAAGGGGTGATAAATACTATCGTACCACAGTCAGCTGCTGCACCATGGTCAGCTGTTGCTGCACCACACCTGCTGCTGCACCATGGTCAGCTGCACCACAGCTGTTGTTGCTGCACCACCATCAGCTGTATTACTCGAAGATGTGGAGAGAGTGTTGTTGGTGTGGTTTAACGTGAAACAATTACCGAGAAACGATTAACCCCGGAGGGTTAGCCACCCAGGATAACCCAAGAAAGTTAGTGCATCATCGAGGACTCTCTAACTTATTTCCATTGGGGTCCTTAATCTTGTCTCCCAGGATGCAACCCACACCAGTCAACTAACACCCAGGTGAACAGGGAAAAACGCCAGGAACTAGTGCTCATATTGGTGAATTTAAAGCCAGCAAAGGTTGGTTTGAGAGATTTAAGAATCATAGTGGCATACACAGTGTGATAAGGCCTGTTCTGGAAGAAAATGCCAAACAGGACCTACAGTACTCAGGAGGAAAAGGCACTCCCAGGACACATTGTCTCAGTCATTGCTGCATCTTCAATAAAGGTAAGTGACATTTATTCTTCATTTAGTAGAGTAGTACATGCACAATATATACTGAGCATGTACTACTCTACTATTGTGCATGTATCCTTCTCTGTGTGTAGGAAAATGTATATTTCATGTGGTAAAATTATTTTTTTCATACTTTTGGGTGTCTTGCACAGATTAACTTGATTTCCATTATTTCTTATGGGAAAAATTCATTCGCATAACGATAATTTCACATAACAATGAGCTCTCATAAACGGATTAATATCGTTATGCGGGGACCCACTGTATATATACGTATATACATACGTATATATATACACGTGTGTGTGTGTGTGTGTGTGTGTGTGTGTGTGTGTGTATGTATGTACGTATGTATATGTATATATATATATATATATATATATATATATATATATATATATATATATATATATATATATATATATATATATATATATATATATATATATATATACAGTGGACCCCCGCATAACGATCACCTCCGAATGTGACCAACTATGCAAGTGTATTTATGTAAGTGTGTTTGTACGTGTATGTTTGGGGGTCTGAAATGGACTAATCTACTTCACAATATTCCTTATGGGAACAAATTCGGTCAGAACTGGCACCTGAACATACTTCTGGATTGAAAAAATATCGTTAACCGGGGGTCCATTGTATATATATATATATATTCGTAGTTTGGAAGTTAGGAGGAGGTGCGGGATTGCCAAAACTGTTGTCCAGAGGGCTGAGGAAGGGTTGTTGAGGTGGTTCGGACATGTAGAGAGAATGGAGCGAAACAGAATGACTTCAAGAGTGTATCAGTCAGCAGTGGAAGGAAGACGGGGTAGGGGTCGGCCTAGGAAAGGTTGGAGAGAGGGGGTAAAGGAGGTTTTGTGTGCGAGGGGCTTGGACTTCCAGCAGGCATGCGTGAGCGTGTTTGATAGGAGTGAATGGAGACAAATGGTTTTTAATACTTGACGTGCTGTTGGAGTGTGAGGAAAGTAACATTTATGAAGGGGTTCAGGGAAACCGGCAGGCAGGACTTGAGTCCTGGAGATGGGAGGTACAGTGCCTGCACTCTGAAGGAGGGGTGTTAATGTTGCAGTTTAAAAACTGTAGTGTAAAGCACCCTTCTGGCAAGACAGTGATGGAGTGAATGATGGTGAAAGTTTTTCTTTTTCGGGCCACCCTGCCTTGGTGGGAATCGGCCACTGTGATAATAAATAATAAAATATATATATATATATATATATATATATATATATATATATATATATATATATATATATATATATATATATATACATACATACATACATACATATATACAGTGGACCCTCGACTAACGCTATTAACCCGTTCATGAGAGCTCATCGTTAGTCAAAATTATCGTTAGTCAAGTTAATTTTCCCCATAAGAAATAATGGAACTCAAATTAATCTGTGTAGGACACCCCAAAGTATGAAAAAAAAAATTGTTTTTACCACATGAAATATTAATTTTAATACACACAAACTGAAGAAGATATGCACAGTTACATGACACTTACCTTTATTGAAGATTTGGTGATGATTGTTGGGATGGGGGGAGGGGAGAGTGTTGATGGTCTCAGTGTTTAGAAGGGGAATCCCCTTCCATTAGGACTTGAGGTGGCAAGTCCTTTTCCACTGTTACTTCCCTTCCCTTTAAATCTCTCAAACCAACCTTTGCTGGCCTTAAATTCATTCACATCACCACTAGTTGCTGGCATTTTTTTCATTAAATCGTCATGCAACTTCCTAGCCTTTTCACATATGATCGCTTGAGAGATGCTATCTCCTGCTATCTGTTTTTCGTTTATCCACACCAATAACAGTCTCTCAACATATTCGAGTACTTGCGATCTCAGTTTCGAAAACATAGTTGCACCTTTCGCAAGAACAGCTTCCTTGATTGCCATTTTCTTGGCC
>NC_091333.1:23158223-23168223 GCF_038502225.1 Cherax quadricarinatus | reverse complement strand
TACTAACAGCATAAAAAGTAAAGTAAAACATGAAATACCAAAATAAAACAATAAAATAAAGTCATTACAAAAATGTTTTGTTGATATTCAGTAGTAAAGTTCGACTTACGACCATTTCGACTTACGACCGGTTTCTCGGAACGGAACTCGGTCGTAAGTCGGATGGTAGGTGTATGTATGTATATACGTATATATATACACACGTATATATACACACACACACACACACACGTATATAGCGGACCCCCGGATTTTGTCCAGTGTGGAAATCGTACAATCCGGATTTCGACCACTTTTCGGCGAAATTTTACCCAAGGTTTCGTACATCTGCTCGGAAATCATCTGTACCAGACGCGTCCTCCTTGGCCACTCATACGTTCGAGACTCACCCTTGGGCACATTAACCCTTCGACTGTTTCGGTCGTATATATACAGTGCACTAGTGTTTGCAATAAAGCTAACAGAATTCTTGGCTTCATATCTAGAAGTATAAATAATAGAAGTCCTCAGGTTGTTCTTCAACTCTATATATCCTTAGTTAGGCCTCATTTAGACTATGCTGCTCAGTTCTGGTCACCGTATTACAGAATGGATATAAATGCTCTGGAAAACGTACAGAGGAGGATGACAAAGATGATCCCATGTATCAGAAATCTTCCCTATGAGGATAGACTGAGGGCCCTGAATCTGCACTCTCTCAAAAGGCATAGAATTAGGGGAGATATGATCGAGGTGCATAAATGGAAAACAGGAATAAATAAAGGGGATGTAAATAGCGTGCTGAAAATTTCCAGCCAAGACAGGACTCTCAGGAATGGTTTCAAGTTTGAAAAATTCAGATTCAGGAAGGATATAGGAAAGCACTGGTTTGGTAATAGAGTTGTGAATGAGTGGAACAAACTCCCGAGTATAGTTATTGAGGCTAAAACGTTGTGTAGTTTTAAAAATAGGTTAGATAAATACATGAGTGGGTGTGGGTGGGTGTGAGTTGGACCTGACTAACTTGTGCTGCTGGGTCTGGTGCAGTGCTCCATCCTTGAGTGAAGATGACCAGACTGGGTGGGTCATTGGGCTAATCCGGGGCAGGGGGGGGAGGGGGACATGGACTTGCTCCGCATGGGTCAGTAGGCTTGTTGCAGTGTTCCTTCTTTCTTATGTTGTTACGCACCACTGTTTCTGACGTATTTATATGCGTAAATTCTAGCGGCTTCAAATCAAGAAGGAGAAAGCTGGTAGGCCCACATGTGAGAGAATGGGTCTGTGTGGTGAGTGTGCATCACATAAAAAAAATCCTGTAGCACGCAGTGAGTAATGAGGAAAAAAAAAAAAAAACTGACCGTTTTTTGGGATTAAAACACTGACTTTGAGGTGCATTTTCATATAATATTTATCGTGGTATTCTCATTTTCATGGTCTTAGGTGATAAAATGGAAAACATATTACAGAAACAGAGATGATATTGATTACTTTCATGATGAAAACGACCTTGAAATTGAGCTCAAAGTATGGGAAATGTTCGATTTTTTATCAATGTTCAGGAGTAAGCAAATCACACCACATGTCCAATACACTTCAACTGGGGAGTCTAATATTCTTTCACTAGTGCACTGATATTATTTACACCATTTTTACAATAATACAGTAGTCTGCATAACAGTAAATTTTCTATTGTTTTGGATGAATTAAAAATCAAAATAGAAAGCAATATTACAGTGGACCCCCGCATAACGATGGCATCACATAGCGATTATTTCGCATACCGCTTACTTTAATTGCAAAAATTTTGCCTCACATACTGCTTAAAAACCCGCTTACCGATTTTCTTCCGAGACGCGCTCACATGTTCCGCCGGTGGCATTGTTTACCAGCCAGCCTCCGCGGTAACATCCAAGCATACAATCGGAATATTTCGTATTATTACAGTGTTTTCGGTGCTGTTTCTGGAAAATAAGTGACCATGGGCCCCAAGAAAGCTTCTAGTGCCAACCCTGTGGTAAAAAGGGTGAGAATTAGTATGGAAATTAAGAAAGATTTTGAAGGGTTTGGGGCTAACCCTGAGAAGCCTATGCCAGTTGTGGAATCCATTGTGCCTACTTCAAAAATTAAGGAAATGTGTGCACAGTGGGTTGAACTGCAAACCTTTATGGATGAAAATCACCCTGACACAGCTGTTGCAAGCCGTGCTGGTGACTATTTCAATGACAATGTTGTGGCCCATTTTAGACAAATCGTAAAGGAACGGGAGGTACAGAGCTCTATGGACAGATTTGTTGTGCGACAAGAGGTCCAGTGACTCTCAAGCTGGTCCTAGTGGCATTAAAAGAAGAAGGGAAGTAACCCCGGAAAAGGACTTGCTACCTCAAGTCCTAATGGAAGGGGATTCCCCTTCTAAACAGTAAGAAGATAATGCTCTCCCCTCCTCCCATCCCATCAATCATCACCAGATCTTCAATAAAAGTAAGTGTCATGTAAGTGTGCATGCCTTTTTCAGTTTGTGTGTATTAAAATTAACATTTCATGTGGTAAAAAAAATTTTTTTTCATACTTTTGGGTGTCTTGCACGGATTAATTTTATTTCCATTATTTCTTATGGGGAAAATTCATTCACATAACGATTATTTCGCATAACAATTACCCCTCTTGCACGGATTAAAATCGTTAACCGGGGGTCCACTGTAATATAAGAGGGGCCTAGAGACGTGACTAATGAACAGAGGATATGTTATTTTAGTGCCAAGAATGTCTATATTGTTTATTCTGGACCCTATTTTGAAATTGGCATATTTTTTAATTTGCGTGAAATTGGCCAAATTACCAATTTCTGACCACTTTATTGGGTAGTTCAAATTGGTAAATGGACGGTTTCTTGTACTCAACAGATAGAAAATATGTTGCTCTAAAGAAATAGCTATGAGTTAAGTCAACTAGAACAATGGAATTGGCCAAAAACGAGGCTCAAAGTCGGCGAAATCGCCAATGTGTATATGTCGCCAAGACTAACTTCGCGGGAGCGTAATTCCGTGAGTTTTCAACCAAATTTCATACTTTTGGCATCATTACCACCGAGAACAGATTCTCTATCATGAGAAAAAATAATTTATTTTTTATCCAAAAATTTATCGACATAGAATGACAGTTTCAGAATGACAGTTTCAGAAAGGGGCCTGCGACAGTCAAAGAGTTAAATGTCTTACCTTACGTTAATATAGACATTTTCATTAATCCATCTATGATACTTACTTCAAAATTATGTAACATACACGTTACATAGCATATAAACCTGCCTTTGTTACTCATTCACTAAGAGCACCCCTCTAGCCTTAACGCCATAGTAATAATACTAATACATAATAATAACCATTCTTGGGCACATTAAATGTCTTATTTTAAGTAAATTTAGACATTTTCATTAATCCATCTATGACATTTTCCTCAAAATTATATAAGAAACATGTTACATAGCATATAAACATGTAATGTTTATATGCTATGTATGTTTAATAATAATCACTCTTGGGCACATTAAATGTCTTATTTTAGGTTAATATAGACATTTTTATTAATCCAACTATGATATTTTCTTCACAACTATATAAGAAACACGTTACACAGCATATACATATGCAATGTTTATAAGCTATGGAGAGGTGGTAGTCGGTGGAGGGAAAACATTACATTTTCTCTGGTCCAACATTAGAGAAAACGTGCATGAATCTGTGTTGGATTAGTCTCGGCATGAAATATTCATTACTTCTCCCTTTGTTTAGGATGGCATCTAAAGGTAGTTGTTAGACATGATTCAACTCAGTGAACGTGGAATGTTAATGGTAATAATATGGCTCTGGGTTACAGTGTAGGTAGCCAGTAGGTGTAGCCCAGGTGGGGTACACCTACCGGCTACCTACACTGACTTCCTACAAATAAATACTACTCACGTTTCGTCCTACATTAAGACTAAAAATATTTTAAGGTAAATAATGAATGTACTGTGTATGTATTTTACTTTTTTTATTTGATTTTTTAATGCCTAGTTCTATGACTAATTTAATTTTTTTTTGTTCAATATTTTTGGGTGTCTGGAACAGACTGATTGGATTTACATTATTTCTTATGGGAAATATTACAGTAGACCGTCGTTTAGCATGGTAGTTACGTTCCTGAAAATGCTGTGTTAGGTAAAAAATCGTGTTAGATGAACTGAAGAACTTACAGGAAAAATAGGGTTACGTTCCTGGGAGCCCCCAAAGCCAAACAACTTTTTTTTAAGCCTCCACATCTTACAAAAATAAAAGTGAATATGTAGTTGTAGTTCACTGTTGTGATGTATTATGCTGTTTTTACTGCTTAAGACTACACATGTAACAGAAACAATAGTATTTCTTATCTTAAATTGTAGGTGCTGGTGTTTGTTTATGATTATGAAGAGAGTGGAGAGTTATCCTGTAGCCCTACTGGGCTGAGGTGGATGGTAGAGGTTCTGGTACTGAAGTTGATGGTTGTACTGGGGTGTCTAACTTTAGTTAAGTCATTCAGTCAGTCAAGTCATTCAGTAAGTCATTCAGTCAGTCAAGTCATTCAGTAAGTCAGTCAGTCAAGTCACTGAGTAAGTCAGTCAAGTCATTCAAGTAAATCCATCAAGTCATTCAGTAAGTTAATTAAGTCACTCAGCAAGTCAGTCAAGTCACACAGTAAGTCAGTCAAGTCATTCAGTAAATCAGTCTGTCACACAAACTCATCTTTACCTCCTTTTCTGTGTACAAAGTAACACTTCATTACAGCTACAGGTTATCTCTTGTCTAATATCTTTGTTTCTTTGTTAATTCTAAGACTTAAGTGCTTATACCTCGTGCCACTTTCAGCAACACTGGTATGGCTACTGGGTGTCATGATTGCTTGGCAGATACAAGATATAGTAATTAAAATATCATAATACAATTCACAAACACTGCTGCCTTGTAGCAGAGAAGGACTGGACACTGTGAATTACAAATGCTGGAATGGTGGAGTGGTGTCCAGGGGTAGCATGGGATGGCGGGAGGGCTCCTCGGCTGCTCCACAACAAGGCGGCTGCTTGAGCAAAAGAGAATTTTTTTGTTTTCCTTCCCACAAACTGAACCGTATTAAATAAACCTTTTGACTGTTTTGGTCTTATATATACGTCCTACGAGCCACTGTTTTTCACGTATATATACAGTGGTCCCTCGTTTTTCGTAGTTAATTCGTTCCTGGAGTTGCTACTATTATCGAAATCTACGATTTTCGAATCAATTTTCCCCATAAGAAATAATGTAAATATAATTAATCCGTTCCTGACACCCAGAAGTATTAAAACAAAATGAATGAAACATTAACAGCATAACACTTACCTTTACTGGAGATTCTTCTTAGTGTATGGGAGACTGGAGGAGGAGGAGAGAGTGGATTGTTTACAGTTTGGAAGGGGAATCCCCTTCCAGCAACACCTCAGGTATCAATTGCTTTTCTGGGGTTGCTTCTCTTCTCTGTTTCTTAATGCCACTAGGACCAGCTTGAGAGTCACTGGAGTCCTGTCTCGCAAAATAACTGTGGAGAAAGCTCTGTTTCTGGCGTCTCTTTAACACTTCCCTAAAATGGCCTAAGACTTTGTCACTACATGTTGCCAACATGGCTTGCAACAACCTTGTCAGGGTGATGTTTCTCCATAAATCTTTCCATCTTACCCCATATAGCAAAAATCTCTTTAATTTCTGAAGAAGGCACCTTCTTCCATCTCTCTTCCTCCTCCTCTGCAGCAAGATTCTGAGCTGCGATCTGTTGCTGTTCCTGCTGAAGCTCTTGTAGCTCCTCAGTGGTGAGCTCTTCGTTGTGGTCTTCCACCAACTCTTCCACATCCTCCAAAATCCCATCCAACCCCATGGAACTCCCCAGTGCCACAATTGATTTAACAACAGACATAGGCTCATCAGGGTCAGTCCCAAACCCTTCAAAATCCCTCTTGTCGACACAATCTAGCCGCAATTTTCTCCAAGCAGAGTTCGAAGTCCTGGTAGTTGCTCCCTCCCAAGCCATACCTATAAGGGTTATGCAATGGAGGATGCTGAAGTGTTCTCTCCAAAATTCTCTTAGGGTCAAGTGAGTGTCTGTGGTCACAGTCAAGCACCTTTGAAACATTGCTTTGGTGTAGAGTTTTTTAAAGTTTGCAATGACCTACTGGTCCATGGGCTGGAGGAGAGGAGTGGTATTCGGGGGCTAGAACTTTACTGTGATGAACCCAAACTCCTTGAAAATTAGGTCATCCAAGTTTTGAGGATGAGCGGGTGCATTGTCCATTACTAGCAGGCACTTGAGATCCAATTTCTTTTCCAGTAGGTAATTCTTCACACTAGGGCCAAACATTTCATTGAACCACTCGACGAAAATTTCCCTCGTGACCCATGCCTTACTATTAGATTTCCAAAACACACACAATTTACTCTTCATAACATTGTTTTTCCTGAACACTCTGGGATTTTCAGAATGGTATGCTAGTAATGGCTTCACTTTGAAATCCCCACTAGCATTAGCACAGAACATGAGCGTGAGCCTGTCTTTCATAGGCTTGTGTCCTGGCATTGCCTTTTTCTCCTGTGTAATGAAGGTCCTCTTTGGCATTTTCTTCCAAAAGAGGCCTGTTTTGTCACAATTGAACACTTGTTCAGGTTTCAGTCCTTCAGCATCTATGCACTCCTTGAACTCATGCACATATTTTTCAGCTGCCTTGTGGTCCGAACTGGCAGCCTCACCATGCCTTACCACACTGTGTATGCCCTTACGGTTCTTAACCCTTTGAGGGTTTTCGTCGTACTAGTACGTCTTACGCGTAGGGGTTTTTGACGTACTAGTACTCATAAATTCTAGCGACCTCAAATCTAGTGGGAGAAAGCTGGTAGGCCTTCATATGAAAGAATGGGTCTATGTGGTCAGTGTGCACAGTCTAAAAAAAATCCTGCAGCACACAGTGCATAATGAGAAAAAAAAACTTTTTCCATTTTTTTTTAATAAATCAGCGACTTTGCAGTGTATTTTCGTATGGTATTTATTGTTGTATTCTAGTTTTCTTGGTCTCATTTTATAGAATGGAAGACATATTACTGAAATTGAGATGATTTTGACTGGTTTTACAATGAAAGGTGCCTTGAAATTGAGCTCAAAGTAGCAGAAATGTTCGATTTTTACCAAACTTCAAAAGTAAACAAATCGTGCCAAGCGTGCAATACACGTCAACTGGTGAGTCTAATATTCTTTCACAAGTGCACCAATAATATTTATACCATTTTTTACACTAATGCAGTAGTCTGCATAACAGTAAATCTTATATTTTTTGTGAGAATAAAAATTCAAAGTGGAAAGCAAAAGAATATAAAAGGGGCCTTGAGACGTGACTAATGACTAGAGGAAATGTCATTTTAGTGCCAGGAATGTGTTTCTTGTTTATTCTGGACCCTATTCCGAAATTGGCATCTTTTGAAATTTGTGTGAAATTGGCAAAATTGCTAAATTCTGACCACTGTACTGGATAGTTGAATTTATAAATGGGTGGTTTCTTGCACCCATTCGATAGAAAAAATGGAGTTCTAGCGAAATATTCATGTTTTTTGTCGACTAGTACAGTGAAATTGGCCGAAAATGGGGCTCAAAGTGGGCAAAATCGCCGATCCGTAAACATCGCCGAGACCGCTAACTTTGCGAGAGCATAATTCCGTAAGTTTTCTATCAAATTTCAAACTTTTGGTGTCGTTATGATCGGGAAAAGATTCTCTATCTTTTCATAAGAGAAAATAATTTTTTTTTTTTTTTAAATTTGGCCGACCCTGAGAACGAGTTTCGGAGAGGGCCTGTCGACCCTCAAAGGGTTAAATCTCTCAAACCAAACTTTGCTGGCCTTAAATTCACTCAGATCACCACTATTTGCAGGCAATTTCTTTACCAGATCGTTGTGCAACTGCCTAGCCTTTTCACAAATAATCGAAGTCATAAGAGTATCTCCTGCTAATTGTTTCTTGTTTATCCACACCAATAATAACATCTCAACATCTTCGAGTACTGGCGATCTCATTTTTGTCAGCATATTTACCCCCTTTGCAACAACAGCATCCTTGATTTCCTCTTTCTTGGCCACGATGGAACATATGGTTGTGTAGGGATTGTTTTACATCCTGGCCAGTTCGGCCGCACTTGTGCCACTTTCGTATTGTTCAATGATGTTTTTCTTAAATTCAATTGCATTTCTCACCTTTACCACAGGCTTGGCAGTAGGAGCTTTCTTTGGAGCCATGGTAGCTTATTTAGTACTTGCAAGCACTAAAATGAGTGGAATATTATGAAATATTTCGTAGGAGCACGTGAGGGGACCTTCGCTCACTGGTAAACAATGCCACACTGGCTGGGTAGGGAGGCCGCCCCGGCTCACACAGTGCATACGTGTTCCGGTCGACCTACTATTCGCGAGTCAACCTACGATTAGCGAGCCCATGTTTATACGAAAATATCCCTATGATTTCCGAAATCTACGATTTTCGAGAACTACCATTATCGAGGGACCACTGTACTCATAAATTCTAGCAGCTTCAAATCAAGTAGGAGAAAGCTGGTAGGTCCACATGTGAGAGAATGGGTCTTGTTGCATTCTCGTTTTCTTGGTCTCATTAGATAGAATGGAAAACATGTTATAGAAACAGAGTTGATTTTGATTGGTTTTACTATGAAAAGAACCTTGAAATGGAGCTCAAATTAGGGGAAATGTTTGATTTTTGCCAATGTTCAAAAGTAAACAAATGATGTCATTTTCCAATAAATGTCCAAGAAGCCATTCTAATATGCAGTCATGAATGGGTTGACATTATTTATGCAATTATTACAATATTGCAGTAGTCTGCATAACAGTAAATCTTCTATTTTCTGTTTGAATAAAAACTCAAAATAGAAAGTAAGAGTAATATCAGAAGTGCCTGGAGACGTGACTGATGAACAAAGAAAATGTTATTTTAGAGCCAGGAATGTCTGCATTGTTCATTCTGGACCCTATTTTGAAATTGTCATATTTTTCAATTTTTGTGAAATTGGCCAAATTGCAAATTTCTGACCACATTATTGGGTAGTTGAAATTGGTAAATGGGCAGTTTTTTGTACTCAATTGATAGAAAAAATGGAGTTCTGAAGAAATAGCTATGAGTTTGGTCGACTGGAACGATGGAATTAGCCAAAAATAGGGCTCAAAGTGGGGAAATTGCTGATTCATAAATATCGCCGAGGTCACCAACTTCGCGAAAGCATAATTCCGTCAATTTTCCATCATATTTCGTTCTTTTGGGGTCATTACAATCGGGGAAAGATTCTCTGTCATTTCATAAGAAAAATTAAGGGGGGGGTTGCGGCACCAGGAGAAACCTCAGGATTTGGGGTTGCGACATTCAAGAGGTTAATTATATGACGTGTTACAAAAAAATGTGCTGCAATTCTTCAATCATGCAATACTCAAATCGTGACAAATAAACTCGTGCTAAATAATGGTCTACTGTACTTTGGTTTTCATCCATTTTGGATTTCGACCAACCTTCTGGAACGGATTAACCCCTTCAGGGTCCAAGGCCAAAACCTGAAGTGGTGCCCCAGTGTCCAAGAATTTAAAAAAAAAAAATATTTGTTATTTTTTCTTATGAAATGGTAGAGAATATTTTTGTGAAGGTAATAAAACAAAAAGTACAAAATTTGATGGAAAATTGACAAAATTTTGCTCTCGCGAATTTTGATGTGTCAGCGATATTTACAAATTGGCGATTTTGTCGACTTTGACTCCCATTTTAGGCCAATTACATTAATCCAGTCGACCAAATTCTTAGCTATTTCACTAGTATTATTTCTATCGATTGAGCACAAGAAATCGCCAAGTCAACTGTTTCAACTACAAAATAAAGTGATCGGAAATTGGTAATTTGGCCAATTTAACACAAAGTTCAAAATATTCCAATTTCAAAATAGGGTC